>NC_087218.1:11152500-11200000 GCF_015104395.2 Macrobrachium nipponense
AAGGTTCTTTGCCCGTAGCTGCCACCCCTTTCATCACTTTTACTGCACCTCCTTTCATTTCCTGTTTCTTCCATCTTACTTTCCACCCTCTCCTAACAATTGATTCATAGTGCAACTGCTTGGAGGTGTTCCTCCCGTTACTCCTTTCAAACCTTTTACTCTCAATTTCCGTTTCAGCGCTGAATGCCCTCGTAGGTCCCAGTGCTTGACCTTTGGCCTAAATATTATATTTAATTCGGTATTTATTTCAATGGCGGCCACGGGACCACGATGGATGTGCAAACTCGTGTATTGCAGACTTATCGGAAAGAGCCTTCGGAGCGATAGGGCAGAAATGTCGTTTATTGAAAGCGAGGAGAAGTATCCGGTTGCGAAACCTTATACATTCAAGAGAAAGGGGGTTGTAGTTTGAAGTAATATTATTTTCATATTATTCAGAAGATGAAACCTACTATTCATATGGAACAAGCCAAACCTGAGGGGCCATTGGCTTGAAATATAAGCTTGCAAAGAATATTAAGGTGTTCATTAGGAAGAAGGAAGACGAGGTAAAAGGAAATACATTAAATATAAAATCTACTTATTATAAAAGAACAAAAATAATTAATTAATTAATTAACAAATAGATAAAAATGTATTAAAATGCAGATCCCACTTATTATAAAAGAGCAAACAAATTAATAAATTAACAAATACATAAAAATATTTCAAAATGCAAGGAGAATGGTATTAGAGCATTAATCCATTGCACCTTCGCTTGATTTTCCGTATGATGGAATTACGGACAGACAGAGACGAGAAAGGTGGAAGAGACAAGGAAACAGACAGCACGAGAGACTCAAAATGGAAGCCAGAAAAGTGGATTGGGAGACGCAGACAGAGATGCGAAAAACGATGATGTACAGACAGACAGGAAAGACGGATAGACAAGAGAGAGAGAGAGAGAGAGAGAGAGAGAGAGAGATAGTTTTATTCTAAACAGGGGAACAGGCAGACAAACAAAGACAAAGAAAGCAAATCATTCTTGTCCCATATTTATACATTCATGGCATGCATGTGCGATATCAGGTAGGCAGGCGCACGCTCCTTTTTGCTATATACCTCGAGCTTTTAACTTTATTGGATGGTATGTTATTCACGTTGTTGGTTTTGTACACATACGGATCTATATGTATATATTATATATATATATATATATATATATATATATATATATATATATATATTATATATATGTGTGTGTGTGTGTGTTGTGTGTGTGTGTGTTATGTGTGGAGAGAGAGAGAGAGAGAGAATTCATTTTAAAGATACCACACGTCAGAGAGTTAAATATAAACCGTAAGTGGAGCTTTCTGTCAGCCTAGTTAGTGCATTTCAGGAATTGATATGGAATTCAATTTGTTTTTCTTTTATGATTCCAGATATATCTTAGTTCTCCCACTTCATTGTTATCATAAGGTATTTATTGTAGTGGTAATAGTTAGAAGACTCTTTAGCTTTGTGAATATGAGATACCAGCTTAATTTTGTTGATGACAGTTAAATTGGAATTAACTTCTGACCACCTGCTCTCTCTCTCTCTCTCTCTCTCTCTCTCTCTCTCTCTCTCTTCTCATCATGTATGCATTCACGTTTCAGCTAGTTCCTTCCCTCTTTCCTCTTCCGGGCGACGAGTGTCAGTCCCCTCCTCGAAGTCCAGCCAGAAACCTTATAATGTGGCCAACCTTCATTTTGGGGGCTTCGCTCCCTGCTTCGAAAGCCATTTTAAAGCCCGGCTCTCTCTCTCTCTCTCTCTCTCTCTCTCTCTCTCTCCTGGTTCACTCCCTCTGTCACAGACATTAGGCTTCTCTCTCATGAAGACCCTGGGATGTAACTACTCTCTCTCTCTCTCTCTCTCTCTCTCTCTCTCTCTCCTGATATATACATATATATATTATATATGTATTTATTTATTTATATACACTAACATATATAAATATATGTGTGCGTGTGTGTGAGCGTGCACCATACCTACGGGCTGCTCTACGAGCAAGAACCCGTGCTGGCATAAGGCCAGCTTTAATCTTTAGCAACTACAGCGTGCACCTGTTTGCGCAAGTGGCAGTGTATATATTATGTTTGCGTGGTTGTGCGAACTTAATTTCAGATGGTAATTGAATTGTATTGTTTCCCAGTTACGTGCTTCCTTGACAAACTCTCTCTCTCTCTCTCTCTCTCTCTCTCTCTCTCTCTCTCTCTCTCTCTCTCTCTCGTTGACAGATAAGAAGTTTTTACTGGAAACTCTTGCAACTTTGGGGGTCGCGCGGAATAGATCAAAATCTTCGGAAAGAGTTCACCAATGACAAAATATTGATATTGCAAAGGTACGCTTTTAAAATAAGCCAAGAAAAGTGTCCCTTATAAGTAACAAGTTAGTCTGCGAAAAATAATGCCTTCAGCGATATGAGCATTGTCTTGAATTAAAAATTCGGTTCATGGTTTGTGAATAAGGACACTCACTCGTACCACCATCTGTCAGAAAGAGAGTAAGGGTCTTATACGGCAATTAGGCAGGAGGAATGTTTCTGTTAGGGAAGTTACTTGTTTTTGAGATAGCCTATTGCAATCTTTACGGCAAAGTCTTTCGAATATTGCTGCTGTTCCATGGTCTTCATATTTTTTGTTGGTTTTTAATACGTTCTGTGAAATTAATGAGATTGTTTTTTTTATAACTTTTTTTTAAACAAAATGTTTGGAATGTTGGCCGGTTTGCACCTAATTTGTGTTTATTGTTAATAAAATGTTTCAGTTATTTTCTGTAACCTTTGTGTTTTCAGAAATAGATTCGCAACAGTTGAGCGGATTGATTCTGGGGCCATTATTGTGGGGGTTAATATTAAAATTAAAAAGAAGAAGAACAAAAGATTATACTACACACCCGTTTTTTTGTTTTTTGCAGAAACGATACCAAATTTTGTAGTAGCTCTCCAGGAGTCTCTTAAAGATTTCAGCAAGCAGTAGTCGCTGGATTCCTAATGAAGCCATAGATCGGTACTGATTTCTCGTCCCAGATCAGCTTTGACATCATAGCGTAGACTTTTATTGATGTCCTTTCCATAATGTATTGATGTATCGTAGACGTGCTAATATTAAAGTGATAACCTAGACCTCTTAGTGTTGTGATCTATTAGATTTATATTGATATCGCGTCCTAGGTCTGTAACGATGGCGTGCCTTAGTTACATATATTGATGTCAGGTAGACCTGCGCTGATATCCTGTACGTGTAACCGTATAAGAAATACACTTATTTACACGCATCATAGTCATTCAGATTTTCTCCACGAGTGGATACCACTGTTAGCTTGCGTGGCGCACTGCAGGCTGTGATCAAGGTTCTTAGCGGCGTCCTTTCGACCTTCAGGCGTATTACTTTCTGCCTTTGACTTTTCTCTTCCTGCTCCAGCTTTCTAACCCACCCAAATTCTGCTTTCTTAGTCGCCCTGATTTTCATCTGTCACCTTAGAAATGTAGCTCTGAAAAAGTGCTTTTTGCTAATTAGTTTTATTTTAACAATTTCTGATTTGGAAAAGTATTACTTGTAAAAAGGACAGTTACTTCCGATGTTAAAACGCTCGCTTTCTGTCTCCCTCCCACACTCGCCCCCTCCCCCCCACCCCCAACCTTCCAAAAAAAAGTGGGAACAGTTTGTACCTACTCGTCTAAATAAATGAGGTCAAGCTATGGTGAGCGAAAGTGTAATGAGAAGCAGGATTTCCGCTCTTAGCAACAAAGAACGTCAGGGTTTTGTTTTAGTTACAAAGAACTGAAATTTATTTAAAAGACGTCGAGTTGTCTACTAAGTATCTCTTCTTTTATTATTATTTTTATTGTTTCTTATAATTTCAAAAGATGAAACCTATTCACATGGAACACGCACACCAAAGGGGCCACTGACTTGAAGATCAAGCTTCCAAAGAACGTTGGTTTCAACTTCCCACCGCTAAAGGCCCCCCAACACTGCAGCAGTAACTGATCATGATACAGAGCCAGCGATTTTTCATCGCCCTGGGTGAGACGCGAACCCATGACATCTGAGTGGCATGCCACGACACTAACCACTATACCAGCAAAACGAATCAGTTCAAAACGAGGACTGAGTACATATCATTTGCGTTAGAATCGTAATTTGAGCTAGCTTGTTTCAGTGCACCTTATGCGGTGCACCGTAGGCATTGCTTTAGGTTCTTTTCAGCGTCCCCTCGGTTCCTAGCTGTAACCCCTTTCGTTCTTTTTACTGTACCTCTTTTCATATTTGCTTTCTTCCATCATCCTTCCCACCCTCTCCTAACAATTGATTCGTAATGCAACTGCTTTGAGGTTTTCCTCCTATTACACCTTTCAAACTCTTTACTTTCAATTTCCGTTCCAGCGCTGAATGACCTCATAGGTCCCAGTGCTTGGCCTTTGGACCAAATCCTATTTTCAAATCAAATACGATGAATCCATTTTTGCCATAACAGGTGAAGATCTTTGGGGGTCACAGGACTGCTCGGGTATGTTCACTATTTTTCTTGGAATAGTTGCTCTTAGCTCCGAAGAGAGAAAGTGGGAATGAGTGCCGTCGCTCCAGAGAGAGAAAGTGGGAATGAGTGCCATCGCTCCGGAGAAAGAAAGTGGGAATGAGTGCCATCTCTTTGGAGTGAGAAAGTGGGAATGAGTGCCGTCGCTCCAGAGAGAAAAAGGGGGAATGAGTGTCGTCGCTCCGGAGAGAAAAAGGGTGAATGAGTGTCGTCGCTCCGGAGAGAAAAAGGGGGAATGAGTGCCATCGCTCCGAAGAGAGAATGTGGGAATGAGTGCCGTCACTCCGAAGAGATAAAGTGGGAATGAGTGCCTCACTCCAAAGAGAGAAAGTGGGAATGAGTGCCGTCTCTTTGAAGAGAGAAAGCGGGAATGAGTGCCGTCTCTTTGAAGAGAGAAAGCGGGAATGAGTGCCGTCACTCCGAAGAGAGAAATCGGGAATGAGTGCCGTCGCTCTGAAGAGAGAAAGTGAAAATGAGTGCCGTCGCTCCAGAGAGAGAAAGTGGGAATGAGTATCTTCGTTTCAGAGAGAAAGTGGGAATGTGTCGTCGCTCCAGGAGAAGAAAAAGGGGTGAATGAGTGTCCGTTCGAGAAAAAAGAAAAAAGGGGGAATGAGTGTCGGTCCCCCCCGATCCGGAGAGAAAAAGGGTGAATGAGTGTCGTCGCTCCGGAGAGAAAAGAGGGGTGAATGAGTGTCCGTCGACCCGGAGGAAGGAAAAAGGGTGGGGGAATGAGTGTCGTCCGCTCCGAGAAAAAGGGTGAATGAGTGTCGTCGCTCCGGAGAGAAAAAGGGTGAATGAGTGTCGTCGCTCCGGAGAGAAAAAGGGGGAATGAGTGTCGTCGCTCCGGAGAGAAAAAGGGTGAATGAGTGTCGTCGCTCCGGAGAGAAAAAGGGGGAATGAGTGTCGTCGCTCCGAGAAAAAGGGGTGATATGAGTGGTCGTCGCTTACCGAGGAGAAAAAGGGGAAAAAATGGGGGAAGTGTAGGTCGCTTCCGGAGAGAAAAAGGGTGAATGAGTGTCGTCGCTCCGGAGAGAAAAAGGGTGAATGAGTGTCGTCGCTCCGGAGAGAAAAAGGGGGTGAATGAGTGTCGTCGCTCCGGAGAGAAAAAGGGTGAAAATGGGGGAAGTGTACGGTTCGCTTGCCAGAGAGAAAAAGGGTTGAATGAGTGTCCCGCGCTCCAGGAGAAAAAGGGGGAATGAGTGTCGTCGCTCCAGAGAGAAAAAGGGTGGGGGAATGAGTGTCGTCGCTCCGGAGAGAAAAAGGGGGAAATTAGTGGGTAGTCGCTCGGAGAGAAAAGGTGAAATGAGTGGCGTCCGCTCCGGGAGAGAAAAAGGGGAATGAAGTGTCCGTCGCTCCGGAGAGGAAAAGGTGGATGAAAAAGTGGCGTCGCTTCCGAGAGAAAAAGGGGGAATGGTGTCGGTTCCCCCCCACCCCCCCCCCCGCCTCCGGAAGAAAAAGGGTAATGAGTGGCGTCTGCTCCAGAGAGAAAGAAGGGGGAATGAAAGTGTCGTCGCTTCCAGAGAGGAAAAAGGGGGAATGAGTTGGTGTCGCCCGGATAGCAAAAGGGGGAATGTGCCGTCGCTCCAGGAGAAACGAGAATGTGGGAATGAAAGTCCGTCACTCCGAAGGGGAGAAAAAGTGTGAATGAGTCCTCAGGTCTCCAAGAGAGAAAGTGGGAATGAAGTGTCGTCGCTCAGAAGAGAGAAAGCGGGAATGGGAAGTGCCGTTGCTCTGAAGAGAAAAGTGGAATTGGAGTTGCCGTTTCCTCTGAAGAGAGAAAGTGGGAATGAGTGCCGTTGCTCTGAAGAGAGAAAGTGGGGATGAGTGCCGTTGCTCTGAAGAGAGAAAGTGGGAATGAGTGCCGTGCCCTTAAATTGTAACGTGACTAGAAGCGAGCATATGCAAGTTACCACATTTCCTTTCCCACGACCCCTTTACACGACGGTGAAGTGAAGTCCATCCACAGGTTGCGCCACTTCAGTAAAAGACGTCATATTAATAGAACTTCATCACCAGAAGGATAACGCGTTATAAGAAAAATACATTCTCGACAGGAAATGAAGTAAATGAACTAACAAAAGACACCGCGGATAAAACACGTCATCACCTCCGACAGGACTTTGAAAGTCGAGAAAAAATCTGTATTTTAATTATTTTTTATTTTTTATATATTTTTATACCGAAATTATTGGTTCTAAAAGACTGGAAATACAATGGACGATTGGAGGACAGCTTGGGTCAACCTAAGGGGTTCCAGGTTGCGTTGGGATATTGTTTCTGTAAAGATGAGTCTACAACAGCAGAGCAAAGCGATGCGTAAGGAATATTCCATATACGAAAGCGTAGGTTCGTGTGTTAGGAAAAATACAAATTTGTTTTTTTAATTTGGTTTACTGATATTATTGGTTCTAACTTATTCATTATTAATTATTATTATATTATTATATTAGTAGTAGTAGTAGTAGTAGTAGTAGTAGTAGTAGTAGTAGTAGTAGTAGTAGTAGTAGTAGTAGTAGTAGTAGTAGTAGTAGTATTAATATACCGGTTTATCTCAAGCATTCATCATTATTGTAAACAACTTTTTTCAGCTAGATGCTGTTAAACGGCTGCTACATTTTCCTTTATGTAATTACCCGTTCTTTTCCCATTACCTTCTCCATTTCTTCACGAAAAAATGTAGCCTCTCTCTCTCTCTCTCTCTCTCTCCTGCTATCCATTATGACATTAGCATTTAATTCTTATCGAAAATATTGAAATTGGGACATCTGCTCCTTTGAGACGTAAGCGCTTACATTTCAAGCCTGTGACCGACACCAATAAACGAATATATCCCCAGAAGTATGCCCAGCTGCATACAATTTTTGCAGAGTATATATACCAAGCTGTTCAGTCAGCGCGCTTGAATTCTCTAGCATTTTACCTGTTTGTTTTGGGTAAACCTCAGACCTCCGTTGGATTTTATTTATACGCTTCTCACGCTGCGATATCTATCTTGGATCTGAAAAGCTGGTTTGAGAACGCATCCTGGTTAAGTTAAGTATATCTTAGTTTAACCAGAACACTGAGCTGATTAACAGCTCTCCTAGGGCTGGCCCGAAGGATTAGATATTTTTACGTGGCTAGGAACCAATTGGTTACCTAGCAACGGGACCTACAGTTTATTGTGGGATCCGAACCACACTATATCGAGAAATGAATTTCTATCACCAGAAATAAATTCCGCTGATTCCGCGTTGGTAGAGCAGGGAATCGAACTTCGGACCACCGGATTGGCAGCCGAGCTCGAAAACCACTCGTCCAGCGTGGAACTAATGCTTTCTGGTAACTTATCCGGGACTGTAACCGAGTACCAGTCCTTCCCAGAAAAATAACTATAGAATCTTCTTGGAAATTATCTCATTATATTTTCCACGTTAAAATTAGTGTGTGATCCGAACTACGTTATATCGAAAAATGAATTTCTAATCTGCAGAGCGGGGAATCGAACTCGATACTACCGAATCGGTAAGAGAGCACGTGACCCGCTCGTCCAACGAGGAACTATAGCAAGAATCAGGGATGAAGGCTGGTGGAAGAGTATAGAATTCGGAATGGGATTATCATGATAGAGGCAAGATAGGTAGACTAAGCTTAAGATTGGAGGATAGATAAACCCTCTGTGTTGGTGGCTGACGCGGCTTATGTTGTGGAAGTTTTCCGCACATGAAGTTTCATCCGCAAATCAGCAGTGTGAATTTTTTTATTCTCACGGAGCCCTCCAGCAATTATGGGAAATGGCATATATATAATATAATATACATATATATTTACATATACAAATGTTTGTGCCTGTGTAAGTGTGATGTTCACGCTGCTGATAACAAATTGTATCTGTATTCGTATCTTCTAAATGAAGAATTATATCATTCCAGATTTTATTAAATAAATATTCATAAATAATAATTGATTACATTTTTATTTTCCAGAAAATCCTACGTCACTCAAGTTGGGGGTCGAAGAGGCTTCGAGCAAGAACGTTCTGCTTCGGTAAGTTGTCGACTTCTTGTGGAATGACTGAGTTGTTGTTACTTGACTATTCTGTCTCGTTTATCAGTTATTATTCGTTTCACTGTCAGTTTTAAGGCTATTTTGGTCTTATTTGTGTATATTTCTGTTTGGGAAGCAGGGCTTCTGAGCGGTTCCGGTTTTTTTTTTAGTTTTCTGAAAAGAAAACGATTGTGCCGGCTTTCTCTGTCTGTCCGCACTTTTTCTGTCCGCCCTTAGATTTTAAAAACTACTGAGGCTAGAAGGCTGCAAATTGATATGTTGATCATCCACCCTCCAGTCATCAAACATACCAAATTGCAGCCCTCTAGCCTCAGTAGTTCTTATTTTATTTAAAGTTAAAGTCAGCCATGATCATGCGTCTGGCAGCAGCGCTGTAGGACAGGCCACCACCCGGACTTGGCTGAAAGGTACATGGGCCATGGCTCATACAGTATTGTAATGTTATGCACTGTTGAGAAAACTCGATTGAATTATTTCGTTATGTTAATATATTATATATATATATAATCATATATATATATATATACGTATATATATTATATATATATATATATATACATACATACATACATATATATAATATATATATATAATATATAATATCAACCTATTATTTAAAATATATATATATATATAAATACATGGGATATATATTATTATATATATAATATATATATATGATATATATTAAATACCAAATTGCAGCCCTCTAGCCCTCAGGTAGGTTCGTATTTTATTTAAAGTTCAAGTCAGCATGATCATGCGTCTGGCAGCAGCGCTGTAGGACAGGCCACCACCCGGACTTGGCTGAAAGGTACATGGCCATGGCTCATACGTATTGTAATGTTTAGCACTGTTGAGAAAACTCGATTGAATTATATCGTTATGTATATATATATATATAGATATATATATATATATATATTATATATATAATACATCATACATACATATACATATATATCATATATATATATATAATATATATGTATATATGTATATGTATATATATATATATATATATGTATATGTATGTATATATATATGTATGGTATGTTTATATATATATATATATATATATATATATATTATATATATATATATATTATATATATTGGCTTTTTATGAGTATGTCAGGTGTTTGGGAATTGACGGCAAGGGGTAATGAGTATGGAATAAATGCCAAGAAAACACAATTTAAAGAAAAAACAAAATTACAAAGAAAATGTTGGTCGGAAGGGAATTATGTATATTGAATTTTTCTAGAATCAGAGTCATAAATATGATAACAATTCTTTTTCATCATTATTATTTTTAATTCAACATTTCCATCACTACCTAATTGGGGATTGGTATCTGTGATCGACTCGTAAACAGGGTAAATTGATATATTTGAATGATTTTCACCAAAACCTCGAAAAATGTGTTAGTTTTATACATAACATATCTATAGCACCACAAAAATCTTTTTTTATAAGTTTTTAACAGATGATTTTCTTATTTGGGAAAAGTTTCGGAAAGGAAGTTGCAGTTATAAACAAGCTAAGGCCTTCTCTCTAGGTTTGTTATACCTTTGCTGCTGAGCCTTTTGCAGTCTTCAACCAAAAAAGGTCCTGTGACCAGTTTACCTTATGTAGCAGCAAGCCAACTGACGTCATTTGTCAGTATTTATAGATCCTATAGGCCCTTTGTCAACTGTATCTCTTACAGACCCGTGCCTGCTAAGGCAACTGCACCTTTTGGAGCTAAAAGCCAGATGAGATTATTTGTGGGTTGTACTTTTTCATCTGGGCCCTTTGTCGTCAGTGTCATTTGCTTTGTGAGCCTAAAGATACCTTTATCGTTGATACCTTCTGTAGTCATGAACCGTGTGAGGTTCTTCGTCAGGCGTACCTTTTTCAAGCAAGGTTCCTTATTGGCTGCGATTTTTGAAGTTTTGAACCAACTGGTGTCCTTTATAAGCTGTTCCCTCTGCAAACATGAACCGTATAGGGTCTTGTCTCATTTGAAGATTTCGCAGTTATGAACCAGTCGAAATGTAGAAAATTGCCAATTTAAAATGTCTACTAAAAATGGTGTAGAAAAATGTCACATTTCTAAGAAATTTTACGAATAAACCAAGACGTACCTCCTAAATATTCCAAGGCAGTGCCGCTCTGGGAGGCAGACGAGGTGTCACGTAGTCAGAGTTGCAACTAGATTACAGCCCTGACAGACACTTGACCCTCCTGATGGAAGGGCCCTTGAGTGAGCAGTGGAATGCCCCCCCTCCTCCTCCCCCCACCTCCTCTTAGGTGGAAATACTAGCTATGACGTGCCATTTTATTTAAAAGAATGTTATTCTATCCTTAAGATTAATTGCATTTGGTTGCTTGAGATTTTACAAATTCTCTGCTTTGTATTTTATGTGATCGTTTATGGAGAAAGTATGCGACATGACAGATCACTTGTCATTCCTCGGGCCCCGGAGCGAGCATCAAAAGAGGAAGCAGGTGAGGCGGGCTACCTAGCTAAATTGGTTTAAGGCGGCCAAGCACCTGCTGGGCTTCACGCGACGACAAAAGAGTTACACACACACTTACGAACACACACAAACACACTAGGACATAATACTATGTCGTTTCTCTCTCGTCCAGAAGTTTCCATGGATTATGCAGTGGGACTTCTAGACCTATTTTTGGCCTCAGAGGAAAAGCTAATGTATTGGGATATGATCACCCGAGAGAAAATCTCTCTCTCTCTCTCTCTCTCTCTCTCTCTCTCTCTCTCTCTCTCTCTCTCTCTCTCTCCACAACAGTAAAACCTGCTCCTACAAATAAGTGAGCACACGATGTCTCCTCGGATGGACTAACAAGTCTTTGAGACATCTTAATCCCTATAACTCCTTATAACTCTCTCCCCCCCTTTGGGATGAAACTATATAAAGTCTCTCTCTCTCTCTCTCTCTCTCTCTCTCTCTCTCTCTCTCTCTCAGGGCAGAATATGATGCATTCCAACCAGGTATTGAAGTGCCCCGTAAAACCTTCAGAGCTTTCCTTCAGTCCTCTTTGCAAACACGTTCCAGCAAAGACAGGCCCTTTGCAGCAAACATTCCAGCAGCGGGAGTCTTTAAGAGTCACCGCGAACTGATAAGGTTTCCTGAAGTTCTCCCACTTAAAAAAAAATTATTTATATATGTTTTGTATACATTAATACCATTATTAACAGGACCCCATCGAAACTGGATGGTATCTAGCGGAGATATTAAAAAGTATTTTGTTTTGTAATAAATATCTCCGCTAGATACTATCCAGTTTGATATATATATATATAATTAATTATATATAATATATTATAATATAATATATATAATATATATATATATATATAAATATATATATATAGATATATTAATATATATATATAATTTATAATATATTATATTAGATATATTATTATATATATCTAATTTATATATATTATTATAATATAATATATATTTATTATTATATATATATATTATATTATATATATATATATATATAGTATATATATATATATCAGGAATTCGTACCGAGCGCTTTCCTCCTTTAGCGAGACACTGTCGAGACATACCTTTTGCCATTTCGTCTTACGAGGGGTTGCTATTTTCAAATGGTCGACCTTCCATTTTCTCAGCAAATCCATCCATTTGCACCTAGGGTGCACTCAAGGATCTTGGGTGGACTGGTAAGCGGTAGGCGGGAGGCTACTTCCCGAGCTGTCTACTAGTATTGCACCAGCCCCGTTTGTTTGTTTGTTTTTTCGTGTCCCTAGATGAGGTTAGGTTAGGGTGGGAAGGTTAGGTTAGGTTGGGGATAGGGTAGGTTAAGTTAGTTCAGTGATGACAACTGCAGGTAATTTAGGTGTGGGAAACATTATGAGATTATTTTCAAATTGATTATGTGGTTTACTTTTAAGATATGACGTCCCTCTTTTATCAGGGAAGGTCCGGGTACTTGGTTACAGTTTGGGAATGGTAGCGGTATGTGGAGAAAGAGAGAGAGAGAGAGAGAGAGAGAGAGAGAGAGAGAGATTATTGTCGTCAGTGCTCGCTGCTCGGGCAAAACCAGAGAGAGAGAGAGTATAATAATTATTATTGACGTAAGTGCTCGTTGCTCGAACAAAACCAGATGTAATGTGTTTTTCAGTAAAAAAAATAAATAAATAAATAAAGTGAAGCTATACATACATACCAATCCAGGTGATACAAATTAAAAAAGAATTGTATTGTTTATTTTTATTCACATAAGCAATTGGATCAAGTCGACATTTCAAATCACTGTCATTTTAGACTATAAGTTAAGTATATCTTGGTTTAACCAGACCACTGAGCTGATTAACAGCTCTCCTATGACTGGCCCCAAGGATTAGATATTTTTACGTGGCTAGGAACCAATTGGTCATCTAGCAACCGGACCTACAGCTTATTGTGGGCTCCGAACCACATTATATCGAGAAATGAATTTCTATCACCAGAAATAAATTCCTCTGATTTCGGGTTGGCTGAGCCCAGAATCGAACTTCGGACCACCGGACTGGTACCCGAGCGCGAAACCACTCGTCCAACAAGGAACCATTTTTAGACTATAAATCAGTGACGTGTAAAACTCGAGACTCCTCGTCGTCGTCTGCCGCAGTGTGTTCGTCGTCATCGTGTCCGACGGCCACCCTGTACGATTTCCTTCGCTTGATAGCAGATGGCTGCTGCCTGGCGGACTTCGAACTGACGTCGCTCTCGAGCCGTCTTCGGCCTCCAGGAACACACGCGTCGGGAAAAATGATCGTTGTAGAGTCGCGCATACCGGCTGTTGTCTCCTCCAGTTGGTTATTGTCGCTAGGGCGGTGCCCTGGGTCCTGTTCCTCGTCGTCCGTAGTCGTCCTGCGAACTCTCTTCTTCTCCATGTGGAGGATCTGGGGCAACGAAGTCGTCGTTTTTGGCACCTTCTCGTTTGGCACGTGGGACGGTGGACGAATGTCGTTATTATCAGCCCCGTTTGAGATCCCAGACTTTGATATTCGATTATCTTCGTCATTAGTGATATTATCATTTATTGCTTTGGTCCCTGAGAGTTCGCCTTGAGGTATAAAGTTCTCGGAGCTTGTGGGTTGATTGACAGATGTGCTGTTTACCTGTTGACTGGACCCTACTTCCAGGTCTTCAGGTGCCCCACTGGGAAGTACAGCGGTCTCCTCTCCTGGGAGAGGGGAGGTTATTTTTATTAGTAAAGTTTATCATTTGTATAACCAATTACTGAAATTATAAAGTAAACCCATGTAAGTACTTTGGGTAACAACACCATAGTAGTTGGAGTGAGATGAATAACAAGATTATTTATAAACGTAGGTTACTGAATGTATGTGCTGGTATTATCATTAAATGTATATATATATATATATATAGATATATATATATATATATATATATATATAGATATCATTAAATGTGTGTATAATCTAATATATGTATTATATATTATTATATATATATATGTATGTATGTATGTAAGGTATGTATGTATGTATGTATGTATGTATGTAATGTTATGTAGAGTATGTATGTATGTATGTATGTATATATATTATGTGCACACACACACACATAGAGAGTCTCATAATCCTATACCTCTGACTGCACGAGAACCTCCCTCCTCGTCCTTCCCTCCTGTCGGTATCTTCAGGTCGTCAGAAGTTCCCGAAGGCTCGTCTTTCGTGCTGATGCTTTTGCACTCCTTGTAGGTCTTCAGCTTCACTGCAACTGCCAGGAGGGTTCGAATCACAGGCTGGTGATTGGGATCGTCCCTGATTTTACGTCTTTTGTGAGAACGACGTATCGGGCTGCTCGGGGGTACTTTGAGGTTTAGGCCTCTCCCTGGCACTGAAAGTTAGGGACATCTGTTGAGGGGAAAAGAGCTGGCTGTTAGATGTTCGTAATTTTTTTTTTTTTTTTTTTTAGTTTTTTTTTAATGTAATTAATTTTAAGAGGATTTTATCCAATATTCGTTTTATGGTTTAATGTAAAAGTTCTTTTCCATGTTGATTGTGTGAGGACGTGTAATAGTTGCTATCGTTTAACGCGTATTTTGTATGGTAAAGAGACTGTATTAATTTTTTTAGTTATACAAAAGATTTTTTCTTAAGCAGTGTTTTATTGCAAAAATTTACGGAAGAATATTGTTTGTTGGTGTGTAGTGATCACCAATGATTTCTGTTGTGTATCTCATACTTTTTCTGTTGCAAAAAAATTATAAAAAATCATTGTTTATCAGGATTTATGCCAAAGATCATTTTCTGAGGTTTTAGGGAGATACATTAGTTTTAAGGATTTATGAACTATGGTAATGTGTCTCAGTAGTTGTGTCTGCAAGTCTGGAACATCTGCTTTATTAAGATTTATACAAAGATAATGTCGTGAGAATTTAGCACGACTTTTGATTCCAGGCATTCATAAGGAAGTATTGTTTTTTTTTTTTCTGTCCAAGGGGCGCAACTTACATATGATTTACATTTTAGTTATGATTCGTGTTTTATTATGTATAGTGAGTCTCATTGTACATTTGTACAGTGTTGATACACTTTGAAATGAGTAATGGAGTCATTTATTCTTGAATAATTATTTGTAAGAAATAGGCGAATAAAGTCACATTTTCTCTTCAAAACCGGTCACATTTTATCTTTGAATAATGAGTCTAGTTGTGCGACCAAATAGCTCATTAACTCGCCTTCGAGTAATGTGTCTTGACGACGATGAAGTAATGGACGACCCAGAAGAGTTTGATGATAGTTGCCAATCCTCTGACGTTGGGCATGAAGGGCATCGAGTAGAAGAACCAGACGGACAGCATCGCTAGGGTGACGCACGTCCACGCGAGCCACAGGAGCACGAGAAAGCGAAGTTCCTGAAGAGGATTGCCAGTGAAGGATGATAGAGATTAGCCTTTCGGGAGATTTTAAAAACTACCGAGGCTAGAGGGCTGCAAATTGGTACGTTGATCATCCACACTCCTGTCATCAAACATACCAAATTGCAGCTCTCTATCCTCGGTGGTTTCCATTTGATTTAAGGTTAAATTTAGCTACCACCGTACTAAAGGCAGTGCTATAGGTACCGGCCCGTGACTGAGTGTCATAGGCAGTGGCTGAGGCCACCACTAGACAGAAAAATCGATTTATATTTTACTTGCTTTCTTATTTATTATTATTATTATTATTATTATTATTATTATTATTATTATTATTATTATTATTATTATTATTATTATTATTATTATTAGTATGGTATTATTGTTATTATTATTATTATTATTATTATTATTATTATTATTATTATTATTATTATACGAATTAGATAGTTTATTAATCCTTTGCCAGTATTCACTTGAAACGATATTCAGTTCCGAGAACAGACAGAGATTTGGATGAGTATGAAATAGGCTGACCATTTTTGCACCAATCATCAGTAGAATCGACATGACCCACTGCCCCGATGAGATGATGCCGCTACCGAAACCGAGTCTTGTGTCTGAAAAGAAATTAGAAAATGTCAGTGAGAAGACTTCAAACATAATTTTTAGTGAACTTCATGCATTAAGGAGCTTACATCTAAATGTATCAAATGCGTTTAAATATGCTGTTCTCTAATGGTAACGGGTAAGTGTGGTGTGTAGATATTGAAGTGGTAACAGATAAGCGTGGTGTGTAGATATTTAAGTCTCCAAATGAATGCCTTCCGTTTTCTTAGATTGAATATGAGAAAAAGAAAACGAAATCCAAGTGCTATTGGGTGACTAAACTGCAAAAGTAGAACTTGAGTATAATATACAAGGGGAAATAACCGACTGGACTAGCTGATCCAGTTTTCACCGCGTGTGGATCCACCCTTCGAAGACTTACTTTAACACGTCCTGACACCGGAGATGGGCACCAGTCACGAGTCATCGGTGGTGAGAGCAACAGCTCGAGACCTCTACTATCCTTTCGAACTAAGTATTTTCTCCAAAGTTAGAAATTAAGTTCATATTTTAAGATTAAACAGATTTCAATGATAGTCTAGTCATGCGCAGTGCAAACATACCTCCATGACGCTTTCAAAATTTCACTTATAACACCAACAATATAGAAGAATGACGCCATCTCGATGTTTGTGGAGTTGCTTGTGTCAATAAACTTTCCATTCCATGTGCTAAATCCCCACACCACTTGTACCCATAGACGCTGGGGCACTCTCTTCACAACAATCGTCAATAATGACACTAACCGCGGCTTATCCAAGGAAATTACGATGTTTTGGTAGACGAAGAGGAAGAAGCGTGCACTAGATAATTATTTAAATAAATAGCTAAACGGCAGTATAAGGTCATGAATTGCATAAATTTTTTACATATTCATGATTATTAATTTGAAAATATCCGTTGTTGAAAAAGTAAATAGATTCCTGACTCAAATATCAACAGTTATGCTGTGAACGGTACCTAAGGCGTTGTTCACGCTCTTCTATTTCATTTTGCCGTCGTCTGCTTGTATCTACTTTAGAAATATCTGTAATTTTTCGGGGTTAATTTGGTTGCAAAAAAGGGATAATAGTCATGAATTAAATAAACATTTTGAAGTAACAAAGTAAAGTTAAACTAAATAATGAGTAAACTAAACAATTAAGGGAATAAAGCTTTGCACATCATAAACCGTGTAGTCGTGTGCTGCCCGCAACTGTGTTTGTGGAGTGAGCGCTTAGGAACCAGGAACGGCAACGTAGTTCAAGTGCAATTTGGAGTGAATTTAGATCAAAACATGTATAATTACAATCAAATAAGCACTGTGGAGTTTCAATTGTGATGGCAGTAAGGATAAAACCACCGATTACAAGGTAAAAATGAATTTCAGTTCAAACCATGACCCCAGGAATAAGAAGTTTCATACTTTCACTATTATAGGCAACAAAATGTTGTTTTATTGTGCTGATTACAACTGCAATCTTGAGTAAGATCAATAAACGTTACATATATACGCTAACATTGTTCAAATGAGTGCTGAGAAGGCTGGGAAAGATGTTGGATCCTTTGCTGTTACGAACGGCACCTCAGTCGGTGGACGCCATATTGGATTTAAAAACTGCCTTGAAAACATATTTTACGAAGACCTCACATGCCTCTTACAGTTCGTATGGCGCTTTCATATATCACATTATGTTGACAAAACTTCAATCTTTTGAATGGTATGCTTGAAGATGTAATTGTATCCTTGTTTCGCCAATTAAATATCGTAATTGTATTCTTGTTTCACCAATTAAACATCGAGTGAATAAGGCTGATCCACGCGATGACGATGGATCCACTGCAGTGTTTCCCCCTATAGGCAAGAGTGAAGAAATTGCGAGATTGAAGAAATTAAAAGTAAGTAAAATACTAAGGAAAATTAAGAAGGACTTGAGGCCTAAGGATTATCATCTCATGAATGTGAATGTAGTTGGTGCAGAATGAAGAATGGGAGGGAGGGGGGAGGGTTCGGTAATTTGGAATAATAACGGAAGAGAGGAAAGATAGAGTAATCTAAATGAGTATATGTCGGTTTGTTGTCGAAGTATATACGAATTAGACACTGTTAAAAAGCAAGAGTGGTAAGCAAGGGGTTACCAACGTCAGCCATCACAAAAGAGTTTGAAAAGTAAACTGAAGATTCTGGATTAAGCGAAACAGTGCATGATAAGGTAGGCTGTCGGGCAAAATATAAAGATGACAGAAGACTATACTCGGTTTTTTTCCATCTGTCCACCCGCCTGTGGTGTTTGCGTATGGTAACACTGCGTCCTGAGCTTTAGATTGTTACATTCAGCTTACATTCAACAATAATAATAACATCCTATTTCGAATACTAACGGTGTAATTCGCATATAGTAAATTATTAAGACACTTTTCAGTTACAAATGCACACCCAGATATCCTTTTATTTACCGAAAACTTACACATAGCGTAACTGTCTAAAGCCCGGGACGCAGTGTTACCATAAGCAAACACCACAGGCGGGTGGACAGATCGATAAAAACATTATAGTCAATAGAATGATTGTAAAAGATGAAAGGCAACATCCGAAGTAGGTGAAACGAAGATTAAAGTGTATTAGATGCCTGACTAAACAAAATAAGCCCACAAAGAAGACCTGACTGAAGGAAACAAAATGGACGACAATTAGTGAAGACAAAAGGAAGCGAGAACAGTACCACTATGAAGTTAGGCAAAGTAATGAGGTGACAAGCAAGGAGAAATAATGGTGCGGTGAGCGTTACGATAGTAAAAAGGCATTGGGAAAAATATATAAAATAAAGTGTGAAATTATCAATAAATTATGTACATACAGGAGCCAGTGGATATAGAGGTATCTTATTGGTAAACAAATCAAATGGAAGTAATTTAAGTCTTAATAACAGAAGATTTTCGTACTAAGCAAAGCAAGCAAAAATCTTGAAAAATTCAGGTGCGAATGAAAAGACAGTAAAAATCGGGCTAGTGGTATGGAAAGAAATCCCCAATAGATTATTTGATTACTCTTAATGCTATAATTGGTTTCAACAAGTACCTAGGGGCACTTACACACATATGATTTGTAGCTGCCGTCAAGTTCATTGACAACTTTAGTTTTAGCAGACTGCAGCATTGTTGTGGGAGATGGTGGGGTTAGGTGTAGGCCTCATTATTTTATGACATGAATGGAAAGGAAAATGTCAGGCAAGATACAATGTATGGACCAAAACTGTACTTAGAAGCCGCTGACAAAGGGAATTCCTTGTACTCAACCTCCCATCTTACTTTCCACCCTCTTCTTATATTGTTTTCAAAAACATTAAGTGGAGGAACTGGAAACCTACCTAAAGAATTGGCAGGATTGATAATAAAGGTAACACAAATCCGAAACAAATGTAGTACAAAGAAATTGCAATTAGGGCAGATTATAATTAACAAAGGTGGACTTTCCCTATACTCTGTTTTTTTCCATCTGTCCATCCGCCTGTGGTGTTTTTGTATGGTAACACTGCGTCCCGGGCTTTAGATAGTTACGCTATTTGTAAGTTTTAGGTAAATAAAAGGATATCTGGGTGTACATTTGCAACTGAAAAGTGTTTTAATAATTTACTGTATGCGAGTTACACCGTTAATATTCGAAATAGGATATTATTATAATCGTTGAATTTCTGAAAGCTGAATGTAACTATCAAAAGCCCGGGACGCAGTGTTACCATACAAAAACACCACAGGCGGATGGACAGATGAAAAAAAAAAAAAAAAAAAAAAAAAAAACAGAGTATAGGTACCAACGCTCCGCACCTGCTCAAGAAGTGTGGCCAGCTGTTCAGAGCCAATGGCCCTAGGGGTACAAAAAAAATCAAGCAATAACTACAATATATAACTTGCTAACCTGGCCCTGAATAACAGTGGGATTTATTTTATCAAATTCTTATGCTTCTTCAATTGTAAACTACATTTCCGTAAAGAAAGAAAAAAAGACCAACCAGCTTGGTTAACTACGAGTTGCAGCCTTACGTGAAAGTGCCTACTGAACGTGTTCACATAGCCTATCTCCGTCTCATTACATACTCCGCTCGCAGTTCAATATATCCTAGTACCAACGCTGCAGCCTTTTATGGGATATTCTACTTATTCATATTCCTTGTGCTGTTTATTCCGTATTTACGTACACGTGTTTCATTACTTTGTCCCGATGCTTTTAAATATAACGTGATTGGAAATGCTTCGAGAAAGCTCAAGATTTGTAATAAGTGCTTGGTCGGACTTACTTGTGTAGTCTTCGATGCAGGTTGGGCAGTATTCATATTCGCTGTAGGCTGTGAGGTAGTCGAAGCACTGAGTGAAGGTCTCCCACACCTGTGGAGAATGAGATTTATTGATGAATTGAGTGCGTACTATTCTGCATTAATTAGATACTGTTTCGACTGTTTTCCATTATCGAAATACGTGCGCGTGCACATACACAAAATCGTATGATTTACAAATGACAGTATGCGTGGTTCATAAATCTGACTTTAACACTATGTCATTTAGAATGCTTTTTTTTATAAAGGGTGGTGAATTTTGTACCGTTTTTCCCCGGCGGACTTGTCGGAAATATTTATGCACGTTATGTTAGACTTTATGTGCCTCAGACGACGTGATATAAATACCATGGCTCTTTTGTGATCTCAGAATGGGTGAAGAAAACCTGCAGTCAAATGAAGGTACAGACTATATATTCTCTGTTCGAGGAAGTTCTGGGCACTTTCACCAACTTGATCAGTTGGTGAAGCTTCCTTCCACTGAGAGAATATGTAGTACTACGTACATATAATCGTGGATATGAACACCATCTCACTCTTTTAACAGCTTATACAATGACTACAGCACAGTAATATATATATATATATATAATATATATATATATATATATATATATATATATATATATATGTGTGTGTGTGTGTGTGTGTGTGTGTGTGTGTGTGTGTGTGTGTGTGTGTACTCGTAATGAAGCACCACCCAGTCAATATGATTTTATTCGTTTTTTTTTCTCTTGTGTCTGGGCTACATAATCCACTTGATAGATGAATCAGTCGCTATCATAGAGAGTTTGGCCTTGATTTATTTTTTTACTGGCCCCAGTGCTTTCGTTGGGTTGCCCCTCCCATCACCTAAAAAAAAGAAAGATGCTGTAAAAACTGTATCCTTACTAGGCTAACAATTCCAATCCAGTAGCAGGCGGCTTTCCCAGACATACAGAAGCAACAGGTCGAGGAGTAACACTGGTTTTCCTTGCTGTAATGACAACCCATTGTTCATCTGCAAATACAGAAAGGGAGATAGATATGTTACTCAGGCATTGCTCGATTGAGGCAAGGGCTGTTGTATAGCGTATCCCAAGAGCCACCCCACCCCTCCCCGATCCTGAGGGAAATGGTCACATGGAGTATGTTTAAAAACAACGCAACTATGTCAAATAATTCAGTTATGATAAAATAATAGTGAGGATCAATAAGACCCATTTATTGATAAACCAGAATGGTTACGCATTCAGTGGATGAGGACAGTAGTCTTCGTAAAGCTTAAGGGGTTTCAAGTGTATTCCTAACAATATATAAAGAATTTCCCCACAAGAAAACTGTGTTTTATTCTCTTCTTTAGAATACGTTATGTTCCATAGTCATCAAAAGTATTGTTCAAAAGAGAGCTCTTACGTAGGAGGTGATACCTGACGCGGTACGTTTGTTGTAGAGTTCTAGTAACAAAAGTAGTACTATTACCGTACCATAACACCGAGTTATCAGTAAATATACATCGATTGTGCTGTGTGGTCGTTCCACGTACTATTAAATTACAAGTATGAATTTTCAAAACTATTACCACATAATTGCCATCATTCTGAAAGCACAGCGGCATGTTGCCACAGTTGTGCATAATTAGTACCAGTATATTGGTGCGTGTCGCTCTGCTTGCCTCTTTGTATATTTTATTAGTAAATAAGGAAACGACGGAAGAAAAGGAGAATGGATTTTGATCTGGAAGATTTATAGAATAAGATGAAGAGAATTCTATACAGCATAAGAAGCACCTTATTTTGAGAACGTACAAGGGCCCGCCAGAGAGGGAGTCATCCCTATCGAGTGCTGGATATAAAACCAAACCAAGTGAAAAAGGACAGAATGGCTAAACCGTGTAAGTCTTAGAATTCTTGAAATCCACTGGACGATTGTAGGATGTAATATAAGTCATATATATATATATATATATATATATATATATATATATATATATTATATATATATATATAGATATATATATATAGCTTGTATATACTGGCGTTTCTTATCGTAACATATGAACACAGGAAATTAATGATGTTCTCTCGTGTGTGTGTGTGGGTGAATGTTTATAGTTCGGGACACGATAATTTAAGATAATGGCAGACGATATAATAAGTTATAAGTAGCTTGAATGAATTGTTATTTTGAAACTTTTGTAATCTGAAGCGGTTTTTGTCTTTAACTCTTATGGCATGGTAATCGTAGGAAGTTTTTGGTTTTCACTCCTATGTAATGGCAATCGTAGGAAGTTTTTGGTTTTCACTCCTATGTAATGGCAATCGTAAGTGGGTTTTTTTACTCATGTTATGGTAATCTGAAGTGGTTTGCGTTTTTTACTCTTAAGTTAAGTACACTTATCTAAAAGAAACCTAAAAATTTGCAGTTTCTTACCTTGTTTTGATTTGTAGCCGAAGATAATGAGAGAAAGAGCTCCTCACATTCAAACAGCAATACATAGATATTTTCAACACGCGATAACAAGAAACGGTCTTTGTATCTCACGATAACAAGAGAAAAAATTGAAAGTCAAGAGAGCTGTCGTCCATGATAACAAAAGCAATCACTTCGGCGCCCAAGGTCTCTCGAGATGCGACGTGAAACCCACACAAACAAGAGAAAGAGAGACCATTTTTTGGAAAACGCTTCTGCAGCTGTTGTGTCCACCGCTGTGCCACAAAGTTGCACAGACTCTGCCATCTTATCCTGTTGAAAGAGACGGGACTTCCCCTCGCGAGCCCTTGTAAGCAACTTGCGATCCTCTGGCCTTGCTGTATAAGGAGCTAAGCGTTCAAGATTAACTCGTCACTCCTAGAGGAAATGGTCCCTCAGACAGTTTTCTATATATTTCACCGAATGACGGTTGTCTTGACGCCAGATTTTAGAATGGAAGTTGTATCGTTAAGCGTGATATTCTTGTAAAAGTAAAATAAATTTAATGATATACCTTCGTACGGGGTAGTGTTGTTAGTGCACCCAAAGTATATTCTATATGCCTTGAGTGCGTGCACCCAGAATCCTGAGTGCGCAGTCTAGGTCTAGGTATATTAGACCGTGCGTAAGTGCACCATACGTGGAGCTTTGGTGAGTGATAGTTTCTTTCGGTTCCCAGTTAAACACACTTTTCGGCCTATTGCCGACCCCCATTCCCGGTTACTTTGAGTTGCCTCAGGTTTAGCTTTACATATTTGTTCTTAAAAAAAAAAATCCAGAGAGTAAGAAACGGGATTATCTTGCTGCCCAACCACTCCAATTCCTTTTCACGGGCGTGACATGGAATGGATTTAAATATTTCGCATTACATTCACCAGAATTGTATGTAAACGCTATTTGGCTACGCTTGACACTGCAAATTTTTGAATGTCAATGGAGGAACTCCCACTAACGTCGCAAGATTTGACACCACATGATTTGTCAAAGATTTATGTTACCAAATCGACCACGAAGAAGGAATTCTCAGCTACATTCTTCTAGAGCTGGCGAGGCAAAAAGCATACCGTATAGAGAAGTATACATACGGTCAAAATCTGCTCCTTCGCTAGATGACCATGCGCTAAATTTTCCCGCTCACAGGTAAAATAGTCATACCGACCTGGTATCAGGACATGAACAGTTTTCGTTAACGATAAAACCACTTGAAAAACCAGTGAAAAAAAACCATAAGTTTAATTATATTTATTTATTAATTTATTATTTACATTGCAACGACAAATTATCTTGCGTATATAAATAAGTGTTGGAAGAATGCAGGCTAAGATTAGGCCTACACTGAAGATACTGTCTATAAAAATAGAATTAATTCCCCTTTTATCTTAAAATATTATACATAAAAGACATGATATAAATAAATGTCATACATAAAACATGAAATTTTTCGCCACCATAAAAACCAACGAAATGAAAGCCGTGTAACTAACCTATGTGAGTACACAAGAGCGTATGTTTCGCCTGTCTTAGAAACCAAGCAGTGAATGTTCCTTGCGCATTGCGAGCCGAAAGTTGCCTTGTACCTCGCACCTGCGAGACCCACCTATATCGTATTCTAAATACGTAGATCTTGGGCGTAGTTAGACCTAGACCTTCCCCACCGTCGTATCACTGTTTGAGAGCTTATTGGTTTTAAAAGCCTTGTAGTGACAAGCGTAAACCTAAATGCTGAGGCAGCGATTAGTGAAAGAGGTCTTCGTGGCTGTTGTAGTAATTGCTTACATTTGCAAAACAGTTCTATTGACAATGTAACAGGTTGTCGCGACGGTTGTAAAGTAAGCCAAAGCATGTTGTGCGAGACTAACAGATATTTATCAATGGAATAACTTAGTATATTTTGCAGACGAATTATAAAAGCGCTGTTTAATTAGAAGTTGACTTGATCCAAGTTTCGCCTGAAATGGATTGTAATTCGTTTTGGAATAATTAAGATTCGTAAAATATAACTTGCACGAGTTTGTAAGCATTTAAAATGATAAAATACTACGAGATGATGAGTGCATTTGGCTAAAAATAAATGAATTGATTGTAAAACCTTTAATCTATTATAGTACATATAAAACATTTGAATGGGTTGAACAAATGTTCAATAAAATATTTTAAATAATTATTAAAATTACCACATTTAGGAATCACTGGGAAATATTTAATAAAGTGTAGAAAAATACCGATTATAGACTATTATAACTAACATTTTTTTTGCAAATATTTTTCATATTGTCACTGGAGGTTGTTCCTAACAATCCGTTGCATAATTTATTCAAATTATCCCTACTAGAGCTATAATTTAATCCCTTTACAACATTATAAATTCCCCTCTGTAGTCTTGCATATGGTGGGCATAATATCCCAGTTCTGCATCATATGCCCATCATAATTCTCCACGAATCTCCTTAATATACCTTTCATAATTGATTCATTCCAAAATTTCCCCTTATAATCACTTAAAAGTTTACTCCAGTATCATCCGACTTCTACGGTTTCTTCGACGTCTTCCTTAAAAGACGACCATGATGTCTTCCAAGTCCTTCCTTTGCAAGTCGGGAACTGTGGCGTCTAAGGAAGGGTAACCCACTGGAAGGAGCAGCAGCAGCTTCTCGTTGGACGGGCGTCCCAGCAGGGTCCTCAGTTGGGGCCCACAGTTCAGAGGCGTCGAGGTCAGGGTCACCAATCCGGCATACTGTGTGGAAGAGTTCGAAATATGTCTTATTTTCTACCGTATAAGTACCAGGTGAATTGCTATTTGAACAGTTCCATGTAAACTTGAGCAAAAAAAAAAAAAATGTTTAAGATTAAGCCATGCAATGCCATGAAATATAGAGTTTATGCCAAATGCAAAGCACTGGGACCTTTAAGGTCATTCACCGCTAGAAGGGAAATTGAGTGGGGGTAGCTTTGAAAGGTGTAACAGGAGGCAAACCTCAAAGCAGTTGCGATATGAAATCATATTTAGGAGAGGATGGATAGCAAGATGGAAGAAATATAATATGAGTGGAGGAACAGTAAAATTGAAAGGGGGTTGCAGTTGCAAGGGACCTTTAGTAATGCCTACAGTGCATCGTATGAGGTGCACTGACGGCACTACCCTCCTACGGGGTAAGCCATGCAATGTTTTTTAGATCACAGGTGAAAAGCACAGGTAGAAACGGGGGAAAAAAAAGTTCTCCCGAATGGATAGCAAGATCATGACAATTTTTGCCTCCTCCACATTGATGCGTGACATGAATAAAACAATTATCTAGAAAAACATCAGGGCCTCACGTGAATAGCGGAGAGCATGATGCCGCCGGCCAGGGCTGTCGAGATCTCGTGGTAGTAGTGGTTCCTCTTCCTTCCGTCGGGCAAGATGCCGTAGGTCTGCTTGAAGATGAGAATGAGCCAGGGAGCCTCCGTCAGGTATTCCTTCACCCAGTTGGTCTTCAGTGCCTTCAGGTCATTCACCCACTGGCTACCTGGAAGACAGTTCGTTCATCTTGAGTCAAGTGAAGTCACTTAACTTGTACCAGGCTAACTTTTTCTTTTTGGGACTTTCCTCCAGACTTTGACCTTTTATAACTTTCAAAATTGTAAGTGATGGAGGACAGAAATGAGGGAAGGGAAGTTACACAGCGTCATATGTAAAACTGCAACACTTTCCCCTCCCTTCTATCAAGAGAAAAATACTAAATTCAAAACGTTCCAGCTAAAACCACTGGAAGGATCGCTTCAGCAAAAAATGTATAGTTATGCCTTTAGCTGATGTCTTATCAGTTGTATGTTTTTATTGATTAAAAATTGTTCATATCAGTTACTGTACATTTTCTCTTGGTTAAATACTAATAAAAATTTATATATTGTTATCTCAAAGGCTTGAGCTTTTCTAAAATGATTTCTTGATCGAATAACTTTGATTATTGCAAATGTAAGAAGATTCTCATTCATCTAACAGTATTCCATTTGGTAGGGCTTCCCTGGAATTAATTGAGATTATAATAGACGTCATGAGGCGCCTATTTGATGCCGACAGTGAGTCGATGTTATAGTACACGTATAATGAAAATGTTCACAGTGTTTTCTTGCCCTGATATTGTGTTTATGGCCAAGACAGTAAAGAAAAAATGGTCTTTCTTGTAATGCAACTAAAGACTACAAGCAATTTCGACTATTGTTTCGTCTTTTGAGGAAATTTTGTAACCCTAGAGCACTTCTGTATTTCATCGCAAAAAAAAAAAACAAAAAAAAAAAAAAAAAAAAAAAAAAAAAAAATGTCTACTTTCTTACCCATTCTCTTGGTGTAGTTGACTTCTTCCTCTGCCTCAACAATGCGTCTAACTTCGTGCTTCATGTCGATGTCCCCAACGACAACAAAGGTCCAGGGTTCTGTGTGGGCTCCTGAAGGCGATGTCCCTGTCGTGGAGGAGAAAGTAGCGGTTATCAGTTTCAATTTCTGCGCTTCTTATTTCCTTGAGAAGGCAGCTCCATTTGTTATGCAGGAGCAGGGATATTCAAATCAAATTCATGGCCACTGGCGATTCGTTTGTGTTGTAAGTGTGAAAAGTTATGCTGTGATTCCGGAGAGAATCTGGAGACTATAATCTGAAGTATATATGCCACTGTTGCCTCAATAATATCTTACAAAGCACCAGAAAACGTGCTCGTGTTACACTTCGAAGACTATACAACAAAATACCGCCTGAATGAAGATCATACTAGAAAGCAAATTTGAACAAAAACTAGACTCAACTACTGTGCAGGAGCTACGATACTGACGACAAAACACTAAATAAAAGAATTAGGAAATATAAAAAGCTACTTCTTTAGAAAACGTACAAGGGCTCGCCAGAGGGGGAATCATCCCTGTGGAGGGCTGTACATAAAACCAAACTAAGTCAGTCATGTAAGTTACAATTACAGTTTACAACTGACCCAACTGCATTGCTGTCTGTCTTGCAAAACATCAATGCCGTATGGGCTCTTTCTACAAAGCTATTCGACTTTTCACCATTACCTTTGGGACAGTGGCCTGGATGAACTCCTAATAATAATAATAATAAATAAATAAATAAATAAAAGAGAGGAGAGTGATGATTACCTCCTGTCCTGACGATGTTGTCGATGACCTCGCGGGGAACGGGCTCTGAACTGAAGAACCTCACGGAACGGCGCTTGTTCAAGAGTTCGAAGTAATCTCTGGAGCGTTGCAGGCTCTCCTCCTGCGTGTACCTGAAATTTTTTTTTTAATACCTTATTCTCTTTGAAGTTACTCGATGCAAATCATCATGACTGAGTATCGATTAAATCGTTGGTTTTTATATTTAAAATCAGTTTTGTAAACTTGGGGGTTGTTCAAACATGGTAATGTACTTTGGTTATATGCGTTTTCCAAGCGTGTCTTAAAACTGTGGACCAGTGGTTCTGAAACGTTCTAAGAGTTGGTCCTTCCCTTCCCTCCACACCCACCTTGCATCTATCGAGTAAAATTCCCTCCCAGATTTAAGTTATTAAAAAACAGAGAGGGGGTTTCGAGTGATAAGGAGGGAGGTAAATAATTACAAAACATGCTAAGAACCACGAGCCTAGCTAGAGTAGTAGGCTAATCGTATTCATATGAATAAAGTTTTGAATTTGACAGTACTTACTAATAACGTAAAACTAATTTTTAAAAATTATTCGTTCTATGGTTATAATGGCATGAATTAACAACCCATAAGTTGAACCGCGCTGATTCGTACTACGACAGTGACGTCACGAGGGTTTACCTTGGAGGCCGGAAGGGGACGTGCTTCAGATCCTCTGGCCACAGGGGATCCACGAGGTTATCGAGCCCTTCGTCTTCGTCGTCGTCCGCGACGTCGCCCACGCCCCCGCTTTCTGTCATGGGCGGAGAGAAACGTTATTAGACTCAGATAAGATTCAGCGCAGGAAAGGATAGGTGGTTTGAAAGTGTCTCAAAAGGAGGAAAACCTCAAAGCAGTTGCACTAGGAAGTAATTGTTAGTAGAGTGTGTGGATAGCAAGATGTTAGAAAGATAATAGGAAAAGAGGTACAGTTAAAAGAATGAAAGGGGTTGCAGCTAGGGGCAGAAGGGACGCTACAAAAAAAACCTTTAGTAATGCCTACATTGCACCCCGTGAGGTACAATGACGGCACTAACCCACTACGGGAACCACCATGCTGTTTATTTAAGATTATGGTGGTTTTACTGATTTAATACCACAACCCGTGATTGCACAGCTACAGCTACCGAAGGAAAAACTATTTGCTAAAAAATAATTTGCTGAATTGATAGAAGGATTCTTATAACTGTATCTGTGGCACTATTTTAATGGATATAAAAATGACAAACATTTCGCGGCCCTACTAATTCTGTCAAAAGACTAAGCAACAATGCTAACAGCGTTGAAAAACTAAATACGCGAGTTACAAGGAGCAGTTTTATTCCAGCACACGTCCATTATTCAGGAGGCATTAATTCTCGACATGTGCCACTTCTCTGTTATTGTTACTCGGTTTTAACGAGACCGCAGAGTCGCACTGAATATTTCTCCTTCAAAGATCATTGGCTAGACCTAGGTAATAGCTCTGTGTCGAGCATTTCATTGGAAATTATAGTTTCCTATGGTATTTCGGTGGCTTACTAAGAATTTACCGTTATTTTAGGGGGTCGACTCTAATTAACCCACAAGGGATTAGTACTAAACACGGCGAAATACATTTGACGCCCAAATCCCTATAGTGGCTGTCGTATTCACGGGAAGGTTCGTTGCAGTCCGTGCGGAGTTATTACCTAGAATTACCTATCAATTGATAGTGGGGTGAAGATTTGGCAGTCACTGACCTCTGTAATATAATGGTCTTGATTTTTCACCTATAAAATGTGCAGTATCATGACGTGGGCAAGGAGCTGAATTCAAGCACATCATTATGTTGCTTCTCTGAAGAGGATAACCCCCCGTATTGTTTGATTTCCATCGGTGCTATTTCAAGCTAAAATAATGTAAGGACATGTGGAATGATTCGTCAAGCTACGAAGAATGGGTGTCCAAAATATTCGAAAGACTATTGCGCATATGATAGCCAAAAGGTGAGCCAAAGTGCACTTCGATTGTTGGTTTTAGGGTAAATATACAGCTCCAAGACTATACAATAAGCTCCCACTTGAAATAAAGAGGACTTAAAATATCTACTTTTTCAAGAACAAATGAAAGACTTTATAATTCCATGACGGTTATGACATTGTGGATTTGACAGTTAATATGGAATACGCTATATAAATCTGAGAAGGTACCCTAACTTTAATGTGTAAGTCCAATTTGCGGTCTAAGAGAGGGTGGACCCGAGTCTAAAAAGCAAACTGTCAAGTTTAAATTTTACAATCACTTTTTGTGTTCGTTTCTCATACACAACCAGAGACCCCACTTACTGATGACGTTCTTGCTGGCTCTCTCTTCCTTGGTCGAGGAGGACTTGTGACCGGGTACGCTGCCATTCTGCATAGCCTCTTCTCCTTTCTTCTTGTTATTCTTGGGCACGATGAAGTTGATGAAAATCACCACAAGGAGCGACAGCATCGCTTCGATGTAGTGTTCGTTGAGGAAGGGGACGACGTAGCGTGATACCAGGCCCATCTTGAGGAGGCGGCTTATACGACCTGAAATAATGAAAGTGGAGAGTGCGTCGTTAAATGCATAGACCGTGGTTACGTGAACACGGCCAGCGTGGGATATGAGGTTCTTGACAAACCCCACCCCCTCTCCTAAATTTTACCAAGTAGAAATACATTACGGAAATCATAAGATACATAAATATAACGTAGTACAGTAGTGCAATCTATAGTTAAACATCAAAAGCAACAACAAAGTCTAGCAACGCATTACGAAAATGAAATATTTTGACATTCTGGCATTATTGCGACACATTGCTGCCTACGTCTTAGTACTAAGTTAGAATGTTTTTTATTTTTATTTTTCTAGATACTGAGCTGTTAGTTGGTTTTCAAGTCTTATGAGAAGCCGCCACTACATCAGACTGCTGGGTTGCACTATTTCAGTAACCTTGGTCTATTTTTAAAAGTACTGACACTTATCCTAACCTCAAAACTTTTAATTTATCCGGGTTTGCGACGATATATATATATGAATATATATGTATATATATTATATAAATATAATATATATATATATATATATATAGATATATACTATATATATATATATATATTATTATATAATATATAAACTAATGGCAGTCCGTAATTTATTAATGATGACTAACCAAAAGATGGCTGTTTTAAGTTTATAATTGTCATTTTGAATGCTAGTTAGGTCCCTTGCAAAGGGAAGGGAAGTAGACAGGCTTCCCAGTCCCCAACAACCAGATCTCTTAAATCATTTGGGCAGTACTTTCTGGTCCCAACCGAAATTGTGCAGCTCAAGTCCACTTGAGCACCAATTAAATGCGCAGGCCAGTTGAGTGCTCATTAGCAGTGCTATGAAGGGTGTGAGTCACACGATATGAGCTCTAGTACTATACTCTTGTTTTTTTTCCATCTGTCCATCCGCCTGTGGTGGTCGCGCATGGTAACACTGCGTCCCGGGCTTTAAATAGTTACGCTGTGTAATTTTTAGGCAAATACAAAGACATCTTGGTGTACATTTGCCACTGAAAAGTATTTTAATAATTCACTGTATGCGAATTACACCGTTAATATTCGAAATAGGATATTATTTAAAGCCCGGGACGCAGTGTTACCATGCGCAAACACTACAGGCGGATGGACAGATGGAAAAAAACAGAGTATAGTTCGTCCACTCGCTTTATCTCCACACCACTTACTGTTTCTACAGACATTTGGAGGGCACACGATAGCATGAGGTTGTATTTATAGCTCTTCTTGACTTTTATACACACTCGAACTTCTGACTGAAAAATGTAACATCACTCCAAGTGACGTGACAATTGTAGATTAATGCTCAGAGATTCCTTAGTGTAGAGGACTCTTGAAATTGCTTGAGTTCACGTTATGTGGTTACATTGTATTGCATTGTATTCTCGCCCTTCTTGCTTTGACAGTACGAAGTGTGTCAAGGATCAGCCAGTTCAATACAGGATGTGATGTTATTTTGTCACCATACTTGCATGTGTGCAGAATCTTGTAACTTCTAGAGCTCTATATATATATATATATATATATATATATATATATATATATATATATATATATTATATATATATATATAAATATATATATATATATATATATATAATAATATATATCTAAAATAATATATATATATAAATATATATTTCTAAATATATATATATATATATAATACATTTATATATATAATATAAAATATATAAATATAAATATAAATATAAATTATATATAAAATACACACACACACACAAATATATATATATATAATATATATATATATATATATATATATATATATATATATATCATGCCGTCCGTCTGATTCTCCGTGAAATGGTAATGGCTAATGTCACTGAAGACTTACTGTGTTCAAAGACTCAAGTAGCTTAAAGAATTCACAATGAAACATGGGACTAGTTCAGTACTTACAAGAAGCTTTTGAATTCATTGGGGACACAGCCGCGCGCGCTAATATTTCGGCATTTGCCGCTTCTTCTTTATTCGATTCTGCGTCTTATGTTTTATCAAATTTTCCTTTCCGTAATTGCTTTCTGTCATGCTGCCGATGATGCAAGCATCTTCGTAGTTCCGTGAAATTCAATTGAAACTGAAGACATTTTGGCTTGAACATTCATGCCATGAATCGGCAGTTTTAGAGGGTGATTGTGTCTGACTACTTTGCCCTTTGTATAGCCACACTTATCTCGCGAGAGAGAGAGAGAGAGAGAGAGAGAGAGAGAGAGAGAGAGAGAGAGAGAGAGAGAATGGGAGTACCAAATAACAGCTGAAGGTCACCTCCTTTTAAAGCTAAATTTGATCTCGGCTGCAAGTTGTTAACGCAATAGATGTACTCACGCCTTATCTCTTTGAGCAAGGACATAATAATATGCATGATTAGAGTTTTTTCTGTTGATAATTGATCGAGCGGTGATTTTTTATTTTTTTTTAATTTTTAGTTTGTCGTTGCCGAGTGGTTACAAAAACTAAAAATTTGTTATTGAATCTCGTAACTAAGTTTTGGCAAATATCCATTTCATATTTTATGATAATTTCGTAATTTTGACATTCTTTCAATGAATGCGGGTAAAAATTGCTCATAGACACGGTTGATTGATTGCCTTCTGTAGAACTGCGTCATAACAGTGAAGATAGTTATGGCATTGTGTTTGCTTTGGTTTAGATGTGAAGCCACGTTTTTATGTCATTCCAATAATTTTGGATTTTTGTGCTAGTTTTTCAAGTGTCCATGGACGAATTTACCAGCCCGTAGCCCTTCTTCTTGACCTCACCAGATGTTGGTACTAATTTACAACGTGGTCGACTGGTGGCAAGAGCCGTTTTGTGCCTGAAATTCCGATATCGTGTTGATAATTGTTGTTCAGATCGAACGATCAAATATGAACCATGCTTTACCCCGGCCTTCCAAGGATGTTCAGATGTCTGCATGGTTGCTTCCTTACGAGACATAGCCTAAGGCAAGCACCCACGCTTGCATCATCTCGCATCTTAAACTTTGTACTAACCCTATTTTCCGTCAGTGGTGGACGGTAAATTTGCCTAACTGAAATCATTTACTTGTTCGTGATTGGTGGAAGGTTATGCTCGGCAACTGCATGTGGATATTATACTTTACTGTCGGCTGCGAATATCGACAGTCGGCTAAAACAGCATGGCTACTAATGGACCTTATCAGTCAGTGTTTAGTAGTGTGTGTGTTTGCTAGTCTATTGTTATTTTGAGTTTTATAGAGCCCTAATATTGTAATATATTTTAAGATAAGACTAAAGACTTCATACGTATTACCTGCGAGTGTTGAAGCTCCAGGATCAAGGACATATACATAAGGCGGCGGAGATCTAATAGGAATTTAATATTGATCAAAACTTTAGGCCTATATATGAGACTCTTCATATATGGCATGCACACTTCACTAGCAAAGCCTCCATGCAGTGAAGAGGCCAAAAGTCTAATAGGAATCTGTCTGATAGGAAATAGCCTTCAGCACACAAGTATTTACTCAGTTTTTATCCATTCAAGTAAACGATACTTGTCACCGAACAAATTTCGTGGTAGTTCACATTAGACTAACCGGCGAGAATAAAATCGGATATTTGGTCAGATGACTAATTTTGATTAAAAGTTTCGACGTTGGTTCTAAATTTCTACAAACACTGAGCATTAATGTTTAATCAAATTGATTATACCAGCATGAGAATCGTAATATGAAGTGTCGATTATTTTTTGCAAACCATGTCAAGTTTATACAGAGCTGTAAGACTTTCGTATAACCATCAAGGCTTAAAAACTTAAAATTCTAGTCTGTAATAATGAATTCCAGATAAAGGAAGACACATATGACGCGTGTTTACTTTTAGGGCGGGTTGGTATTGATCAAGGTCTTTAGACCATGGTATTGATGAAGCTGGACTTCTGCCGGCACGGGGCACTTCCGCAGTGATGGCCCATAAACAAGTTGTTTAATTGGTACCCAGCTTGGTGAATTAGTGTTAAGATGTGTCAATTTGGATATGTGAATTATGGACTACTTAAGGCTTAATTGCCGTGTTTCACAATGATGATGATATAAGCAGGCTCATATTCTTAAAAGCATTTTCTACTTTCTTTCACCTATCATCTTTGAAGATACACTTTATCCGCTTCAGTTCCGAATCAAACTGAATTATTCATAATTTGGGCATGTAGGTATCGAGTAACACTTGGGAACTAGATATTCAGTTTCAGCATAAATTTAGGCCCCCCCCCCCCACCCATCTCCCAATCTAATGTTTATAATATATATATATATATATATATATATATATATATATAGATATATATATATATATATATATATATATATATATATTATACACACACATATATATATATATTATAATATATATTATATATATATATATACCTAATATTTACTGTAATTATAGTATTACGGTAACTATTATTATTGTAAAAAAAATTCTGTCATTTACCCACATTCGTATGGAATTGGAATGTTCCAAAACAGGTCCTTGTCATTCGAGCGTTCATGGAATAGAAGTCCAACGCGAGAAAGAAAGTCAGACATATCAGCAAAAATCTATTTCCTAAATATGCACCAATTGATGATCGAAGTCACAATCACCAAGATTGTGATCACAACATTCCCCAATGAAACTACCTGTCTCAACTTTCTGTGGATACTATATATTGTTTATGAATTCTTGTTTAAGATACCAAACAATTGTAAATGTGAGACTCACCTTATGTTTAGAAGTATCGGAAAATTATTCTAGTCAGCTGAGCGTGACAACTACGACGATGGTTATCTGATCTCGCGTTGTAAGACGTTGTAAGAACCAAGTAAGTTGGAATGTTCGACTTCTCCGAGGGACAAGCGCAATATAAAGGGTATGGGACACCACTGCGGTTTATGTTCGCTCATTCCACCTTGTCCCTCAGCTTTTCCGTGTTCTGCCAGCGTTGCCAGTTAGCGTTTTTCGTCAGTGTTGTACCGGAAGTTTACAAATGTCGTACAGCGGCTCGTTAATGCTCTGCCGTGTTGTATATCATTAGATTGAAAACTTTATCGAAAGAAACTCGGCTAGACGTCTTTCTTAGTGTTATACGAGGTGTTTATTTTGTATTCCCCAAGAGCCTAGAGGGTAATCACACAATTACAGTGCCTAAATGTTGTTATAAATTATGCAGGACTATTCAAGTTATGTTGCGGTATAGTACGTCAGAAACTTCTGTAAAATTAATGACCGAAATTCAACCACATTTTGAAGAAAGACACTGCGGACTACGTAGATGATAAATATGTAAAATATATTTCGATTGATATTTCAAAAATCGTCTGAATTAATATGAAATCAGTAACTTCCTTTAAAAAAAAAAAAAAAAAAAAAAACGAGCGAAATCAATTGTTTATCCAAGCAAGATAAAATGTATGGTGATGCAGATTAAACTGGTCTTAGCCAGCATGGGCTTGTACTTAGTAGCCCACTAGTTTGATAAGGACCCACTTACTACGACTTTCAAAATGGTTGTCGAGAATCATTCAACAGTTCATCACAACCAAGCTATACTATATATAATTACAAAATTGTTTAAGGGAAAATTTACTAACGTTTATTTTGTTTAAAGAAAAATAATGATGAATTCTGTAATTTAAATATATGTTCAAAATGTCCGAAATGTATGGAAGAAACTCGGACATATTTATTCACTTGGACGAAATTTAGCAGATCAAGTATTGTGCTCGTAAGTAGGATAAGGATAAACACTATAATGTACATGTACGACAATTATCGTACACATGGCAAGCGGCTGCCCTTCCTCCTCCTCGCGTCTTGGCCACCGAAATCAGATTTTGGTGTCCTCGCTGACACTGGCTTAGGCAGCGTTGCCACTCGTCGTATAGGCCTTATTTTTCTTTCCAATTTCTTTATGAATACTAGTGGAAATCAAGTAATTTTTACTTCACATTATTAGTGCCTGTGCTTGTTCTCATGCGTAGGGAGTGAATGTCTCCTGAGATTATACAGGAACTTATATATATTGGCGAATTTTTTACCGCGATTATTTTGTTCGGCCAGGTTTCATTGTTTTCGTTCTGCTTTGTAAGTTTGTAACCTGATGTACGTTATGCACGCAGACGGTCATACTTGTTTTTCAACCTAAATACGCTTGTAGGTTAGCATTTAAATAGCTACTTTTAGGACACGGTTATCGTTTAATTGACTGTAAGAAATTTAAAAAAAGACGGAGATTATGTAAAGCATCTCTCTTGAAGAATTGAGTACGTAATTTTATGTTATTACTAGGATATTACTGAAAGAGATCGTCGACGATGAAATAAACAAAAAAAACAAAAAAAACAAAAAACAAACGTAAAACATTTTCAGAATGTAGACGTACAAATCAGAATAATATATATCACAAGCACCACTCAAGGTCAAGGTTTTCACAGCGAGTGAAAGTGTCGGAAGTGAGGATGATATATCTTCACCGTAGGACGTCTAGATAACTGGTTATGTCGTGTCATTAATGCAAAAATCGTGCCAATTATTGATAGAGCTACGTTCATTATTGTAAAGAAAGAACTGGTCATTGTTCCAAGGAATAGGTTAATTATTACAAGGATTCTATGGATTGTAATCATAGACTATGTTGATTATTAAGAGGACTATGTTCATTTTAGCAGGAACCATGTTGGTTTTTGCAAAGAAATAGGTTCGTTATATATATGACCGTATTAATTATTACAAAGCCTAGAAGGAGGGATGTTCATTATAGCAAATAGACACCATTTTAATTATGTCAAGACCTAATAAGTTCATTGCAAGTTCATTTTAGCAGGTGCCATGTTAATGATTGCAACAACTCGGTTCAGTTTGGAAAGGGCCATGGTATTATCGCAAGGAATGGGTTGCTTATCAATAAATTTTACCGATTTATTGCAGAGTCGAGGCTATTTATGACAAGAAACGTGTTACTTAGGTATTGCATGAACTGAGTAGATTATCGTAAGGCCCATGTTAATCATTGTAACGATAGGTTAATTACAGAAAGAAGATTATCAATTTGTAATTATTGCAAGGACATATTAAAAAACTACAAGAAGCAGGCTAATCAACGCAAGGATCAAGTCACTTATTACAAGTTATAGGATAGTAATTGTACGGACAATGGTGATTATTATAAGGATCGAGGTCATTTTAGATAGGATCGGCCATTAATAGCAATGTTCTCATAAATAACTGTAATGAATAGGACTAAATAATGTATGAATGCTTCTTTCGCAAGAGTACGTTGTTGGATACAATACCATTTAAACATTGTAGTACTATGGTCTTGCGGAACATACTGGAGGCCTTATTATCAGTTATCACTTATGTTATCACTTTTATAAGTGTGCTTGTCTATTCGGTCTTGCTCTCTCATTCACTTTGTTGGTTTTATTCCTGAATTTATCGAGACCCAGTACCACTCACACTAGACTCATGTCTCTGGTGAATTTCCAAGCTTCGATTTTTGAGAGGGGGCCGCCGGCTCCATATATATCTACGTACTCGCAATACCATACGAGGTTATGTACCAACAGGCACGGTCTATGTATAGACCGTGCCAACGGTTTTTGACGTTCTGCGGCCGTTTACTCGTACTTTTACTGACCGAATATATAGTGTTTCCTAACTGACTGGTAACCAACGTTGAAGAAAACTTACAACTTGCTATATAACACAAACTTCACCTCTTTTCCCTGCCATGGAATAGAATAGATTATAGAATTTAGGCCAAAGGTCAAGCGCTGAGACCAATGAGGTCATTCAGCGCTGAAAGAGGAACGCACAGTAAAACGTTTTGAAAGGTGTGACAGGAGGAAAACCTCAAAGCAGTTGCACTATGAAGCAGTTGTTAAGAGAAGGTGGAAGGTAAGATGGAAGAAAGAGTTCTTGCAGCTAGGGCTCGAAGGGACGCTGCAAAGAACCTTTAGTAATGCTTACAGTGCACCACGTGAGGTGCACTGGTGGCACTGCCTTCCTACGGGACCCCTGCCATGGAAGATTTTAACAAAATCATAGCCATGTTTTCTTCCGTGTGATATATCTTCAAGTTCACAAGCTGTTGAATCTGTAATGTGGTCTGCTGATGAATCCGATTAACATCTTTTTAACGTGATGTTTAAGTTCATGGCGTCCGCACAGGAAATGCTCTCTATACGTAGACAGGTTATAGTTTCCTATAATTATTCGAGATCGTGTTCTTTAAAATATGACCTCTGGAAATCATGTGACTACTCTGAAGAGTTCCTGTCATTCTTGAACCATCTAGAATCTGTTAATATGAATGAGAGAAATTGTCCAAGGTACAAATAAAGGGCAAACTTTTGGCGCCACGTTACGGAGCACCGAACAAGGAACATCCCAAATGCTGGACCAATAATCTAGGGCTGAGAACTAGAAGGGCCAATGTCATAAAACCATGTTTTGAGAAAAACGCGATTTAAATATTGCTTCCTTTATTAAAATTCAAATAAGTACACCAAACAAAACCTTTTTTTTTTCTTGTAATTGCTTACCATATAACCTGTTATTTCCTATTCAAGGCATTGCATTATTGTTGTGCATTTTAAAGAAAAAAAATATTAGTCCATACTTTGAAAATTTTATTTGCTGCAAATTGTGTAAAAAAAAATTGCATATATAGAGAAAATTTTTTTTTTTACATTTTGAACTTAAGCTATATTTTTCTAGTATCTATATATATACAATATCAGTAATATTCTTGTTTGGAATTAAAGAAAACATCCTGAATCAATGGCTAAAGAAAAGCTTAAAAAACAAGATTGATTCATGAACAAACACAAGTAGATTAATCAAAATAAATTAAAAATCTGATATATATTTGACATATTGAGTTCAATAGAAAAGTAATGATCCAAAGTCATTATGACATTAGTCATAACACTCACACACCGGGTTCATAATCTAATTGAACATCATCTGAAGCATCTTCTGCTGCCTGCAGGCTTCTGTAAAAAGTCTGCTTCCTGCAGAAATAAGCGGAAGTATCCATCAAGTCCTTCAACTTTTTGGGTGGAATTTTCCTCGGTCCCTCTTCAGGCTGTGGGAGAATCCACATGGGTGGTCTCCCTTTTTCCTTTCTTCTTAAATCTAAATGCTGTGGTGTAGCATTTTGGAAAGATGTCCAACACATAATCTGGCCAATTTCATTTTGATTGTATTCCATCTTCTTAATTTTCATCCAATTTACATCTTGTCCATTTGTATCTTTGGGGCGATTCACCAGAGGGCCAGCAGGCATATACAAACTTTTAAAATTAATGAAATCTGTTGTTTGCATATCAGTCACTTGTAACTTATTTTCTATGGATTGCACTGATGGTTGTGCTCCAGTACGAGGCACCTCAGTATTTGCAGCTGATTTCTTATATTTTTCTGTTAAGGCATGTACTGTGTCTGCTTCCATGTGTGTATGGCCAGGTTCTAAGAGAGAATGTGTTATTTTTATCCCCTTACTCTTGGAAACATGCATAAGCATGCTTGCAAAGTAAATGGTTCCTATTTTGGCCACCACACGAATCAGTACATCGTCGAATGTCCTTAATGTCATCTCACCATTGGCCTGTCTAGCATGAATATTTTTCATTTGTCACTCGACTTTAGCAAGAATAGAGTGCTAGTGTAGCTCCCTGAACCCGCGGACGACATTGGCCATTAGATCACTGATACAGAGATAAATTTCTAGTTCAGTGATGGTCTTAACTACATTCGGCCATTTTTGGAGACATTGGCCCTTCTAGTTCTCAGCCCTGTGTAATAATGGATAGGAGGAATAAGGACATTATGGAACTGAGAATTTAAGAAATGAAGGAAAGTTATGATGTTGCATTTTGATAATTTTGTTAAATGTAGCCATTTTCTTATATATATTCTCCGTTTCTCAAGATGCGTTTGAAGGTATTAAAGTACCCAGAGAGTTTACAGGCTTGGGATATCAGAAGTTAGAGAAAACTGTCTGCCTACTATAGCAGAAACTATAGTAACACCTTCTCTCTCTCTCTCTCTCTCTCTCTCTCTCTCTCTCTCTCTCTCTCTCTCTCTCTCTATCTCTCTCCGCTCTCTCTCTCTCTCTCTCTCTCTCTCTCTCTCTCTCTCTCTCTCTCTCTCTCTCGTGGAAACACTTAAATTCAACCAATTTAGTTCAGAACACGGATTAAGATTCATCCCTAATTATGGCTAAGGTTTCTTTAACCTATGTGAGTACGTACAGTATATATTACAAAAAAAGATCTCTGACATATATGCTTAGATACTTTACCAAGTGCATATGGAGCGTGTAAAGAGCTTTAGCGTAGTTTTGTTTCTTAAAAGTTGTAAATAATTTTGCTGTTATGATTATCATTATTCTGAAGATGAAACCTATTCATATGGAAGAACTCCACTAAAGGGGCCACTGACCTGGAAATTCAAGCTTCCAAGGTCTATATATCTATCTATCTATATATATATATATATCTCTTATATCTCTAATATATATATAATAGTATTATAATTATGTATATATACAAATATATATATATATATATATATTCTTATATAGATATAATATCTATGTATATATAAATGTTATATATCTATATACTATTATATATCTATCTATATATATATTATTATCTTACTATATATATATTTTATGATTATTATTATTCAGAAGATGAAACGTATTCATATGGAACAAGCCCACAATAGGGGCCACTATATATATATATATATATATATATATATATATATATATATATATATATATATATATATATATATATAGTATAGTATATATATATATATATATATATATATATATATATATATATATGTATGGTGTTATTTGGAAAGAAGTAAGAGTAGGTAAAGTCCAATACAGAAAGAAGAGATCTCGCTTAGAAAAAATAAATTAATAGATAAAAATGTATTAAAATGCAAGAATAGCATTTAGGTAGTAATGCATTGTATTGCTAAGTAAAAACTTGAGTTTTTTTTTTAAAGTGTTTATGTGCATAAGTAATGTATGCAGGCTTATATAAAAATCGTTTATTCTCTTCGATGTTTACTAGGCGTTATCTGCCATTCGTTACTTCTACAACCTTAACAGCAGACACCATGATGGAGTAGCAAAAGAAGTAGTGCAATTTATGAACCCTTTTGCCGGTGTTTGGGTCCGCCACTTTCCCAGCTTTTAGCGTTTCCCTCTTCCTCATTTTCTGATTTTATAGAGAAGGTAATCCGCTGTGAAAATGTGGGGTGGTGAAGGTGAGCTCGCCAAAGGCCTTAAAGCCATTAACAGGTCCTGAGTCTAGGGTCTTATATGCTCATAGAAGTGGTGTGCCTACCTCGTCCTCGGTCTAGTTTATCTGCAAACTTGACGTTTGTTGAATAAATTTATTATTTGTACTTGGTGTTTTTGGGTTCTTCCTCTGTTTTATGTCGTATTTTTAATTTTCATACTATAATATATATATATAATATATAATATATATATATATAATATTATATATATACATATATATATATATTATATTATATATATATATATAATATATATTAATATAGTGTGTGTGAAATTTAAAAATACGATATAAAACACAGGAAGAACCCAAAAACATATATATATATATATATATATATATATATATATATATATATATATATAAATATATATATATATATTATTACACACACATATAGGCCTATATATACACATAGATATATTAAGCCACAAATATCGTGTACTATCAGTTTCACTATACTGTACATTGGCAATAATTTATACCTAACGGGAATTATATCTGATGAAATGCGTGTTTTCCAGCAGGATTCGAACAATGGTTTGGTTTAGAAACGACAGAGTGACTTCTGATGTAAGTTAATATCGACTCAGCTGTGCATATGCTGTGCATAGGCCTATCAAATTCAGGTTCCGTATATAGAATCGATATCACTTCATCACTTCATCTCACCATGGTAGCTGAGGGATATAACTTTGTAACTCTTGACTGATTATGAATTTTTGTCACTTATTTGCACTTTATACTTTCTTAGTTTTCTATAAAAGAAAACTTGAGATGTCTTTGTCTGCCCGTTCTCAGATCTTAAAAACCACTGAGACTAGATGGCTGCAAATTGGTATGTTGATCATCCACCCTCCAATCATCAAACATACCTAATTGCAGCCCTCTAGCCTCTGTAGTTTTTATTTTTATTTAAGGTTAAAGTTAGCCATGAACTGGAAGGCTCTTATACTGTAATTAGGTATACCTGAAAGGCCGCCATAAAATGGAATGATGCCCTGTTGGTGAGCTTTCTGATAAAGTTTATTAAACTTCGAAGGTAATGTTATTTTCTGTAAATTACGCTCATTCTTGTTTCAGTGCTGAAATACGAATTGGAGATTTTTGTATGATTTTATTTTTGTTGTGCTTTCTGATATAGAATATATCTTACTGAATGGAGTGCTTATCTTCAATGGCATTTGATTTTACACATAAATTCGCGTACTCTTTTGCTGATGTAATGCATAGAGTATAAGTGCATCTTAGCTGTAGCAAATGTTCATCAAAATGTGTATACATATGTGAATAGAATGAATAGAGAAGGAGATGCTGGCTGTTGTCACAAGATATATTTTTTAACGTAGGTTAGATCAGAATCTCTTTTTATTGTGAAGCCCCACAGCAGAATGACCCTATCCTGTTAAAACATTGGTCTAAACATATGATTCTGTTTTGTCTCCATTATAATTTGTTTCGTTTTTAAATTTACTAGTTATACTCTGTTTTATTCCATCTGTCCATCCGCCTGTGGTGATTTCGCATGGTAACACTGCGCCCGGGCTTTAAATAGTTACGTTATGTGTAAGTTTTAGGTAAATAAAAGGATATCTGGGTGAACATTTCCAACTGAAAAGTGTTTCAATAATTTACTGTATGCGAATTACACCGTTAATATTCGAAATAGAATATTATTTAAAGCCCGGGACGCAGTGCTACCATGCGCAAGCACCACAGGCGGATGGACAGATGGAAAAAAACAGAGTATAGTTGGACATTAAAACAGATAAAGGATAGACGTGGACTCTGACTCTTAAAGCAAAGAAAGGCAGAAAGAATGTAGAAGTTGAATTAACGAAGAATACCACACAAGTACATTACTGGAATAAAGTATCTTATCTTTTTTTAAACATCCAGTAACATTACAGGTGCCTACTTTTTAATCACTGAATCATGAGTGATGTCCTGATATGGATCGCATTCTTTTTTCAGATTTCAAGAATTAAGACGCAGTTATCACTTATCAGATAATGCTGCTTGTGTGGTCAGTATAATCTCACATTGTATTAATGATATATGCTACTAATACTTTTAGTTTTCTGTAAAAGAAAACTATTGCAATGGCTATTTGTCTGTCCGCCTGCACTTATCTTGTCTGCCCTCAGATCTTGAAAACTACTAAGGCTAGAGGGCTGCAACTTGGTATGTTGATCATCCACCCTCCAATTATCAAACATACTAAATTGCAGCCCCATAGTCTCAGCAGTTTTTATTTTATTTAAGGATATAAAGTTAGCCATGATCGTTAAGTTATCTTAGTTTAACCAGTCCACTGAGCTGATTAACAGCTCTCCTAGGGCTGGCCCAGAGGATTAGATGTGTTTACGTGGCTAGGAACCAATTGGTCACCTAGCAACGGGACGTACAGCTTATTGTGGGATCCAAACCACATTTTGTTGAGAAATGATTTTCTAATCACCAGAAATAAATTCCTCTCATTCCACGTTAGCAGAGTGGGGAATCGAACTTCAGAGTATCGAAACGGTAGGTGAGCACGTTAACCACTAGTCCCGCTATAGAGACATTAGATTCCTCACTAGACGAACCTAGCGCATCAGCATCAACAGAGGGAATTTCTGTCAGCTGAAATTTCTCTGTTTCTATGTTTCCTCCTCAGAAACATAGAAACCCCAAGCAGGCCTGTGAACTTCATAGTTGCAGCCTTTAATTCAGCACTTCTAACATGCATACCAGCCACCCCTTCCAGATGAAATCAGGTCAAGGTTGACTGTTCAATGTCCTCATTTCTGCCTTTCACCATCACCTTGCAGCCCTGATTCCTGGGCATCTCATGATTCAAATTTGAAAGGGGTTTTCAGTCTTTTGAGCTGGAAATTTCAATTTTTCTCTCCAGGAGTTGCGATGAAATTTGGATGCAGTCCTTAAGTAACATTACCTCAGTTTGAACTATTGGATAAGGCATTTCATAAGAACTTTGAAGACGCTATCTTTGTTCATACGCGAACAAACCTTCGGTCTTAACAATAGAACCATTTCTAACGCCTAGCTGGATCAGGTTAAAAAGCAGATTAAAGCAAGGAATCGTGTGATATCTGGCAACGCATGCGTAGATCGGGTGAAGAGTGGTCAAAGACCATGCACCTACGCCACTGCATCATGCTAAGGTCACACATTCACGTATCAACGCACGCATGCCCACGCATGAGCGGAAATTGGTAATTGGCAACAGCTTACGTCAGTAAACCGTAAATGTAACGTAAAACATACGTAAAATCGTAGACGTACGGTGACGGGTCGTCCGGGCTCTAAGCTCCGCCCACTAGGGCGCCGTAGCCCGCTCCAGTTTTGAAATGTTCAAAACAAGTCGTGGGTGGTCACGCCAAATGTCAACTGACGTAGCTCCAGGCGTTGCACGTGGGACCCACGGTGATTGCAACGGGGTAGGCGCTGGGATCATAGGCATTGTTCGCCGCCGCGGTTTTCTTCTCGCCGAGAAGCACGTGGGCCTCATTGCGCGGTAGCTTACGGGGAAACCGACTCACACGTTTACAACCCTATACGACGTGGCAACGCTGTAGCGCGGTATAAAAAAGATCAGGTCGGCGCATTCAGGTCAGCAGTGCTATATAAGACATACAAAACTGGATCAATATAATATATCATTTTAAATAAAGAAAATTTTTTTTATTCACTTTGAAAGTAGCAAATAAACATCAGAGTCTAGACATGAAATGAAAAAACATACTCACGACAAAGTAATAAATAACCAAACTATATACATGAGACAAAACAAAATTTGCCAACACAAATTACAAAAGTACATCTAAGAAAAAAAAAGGAACTCTAATACTTGGTGCTTTTACATTTCTCTCTCTCTCTCTCTCTCTCTCTCTCTCTCTCTCTCTCTCTCTCTCTCTCTCTCCTCTACTCTCTCTCTCTCTCTCTCTCTCTCTCTTCCATCCTCGAGCTTCATCGAGAACTTATAGTGTAAATAATGTACATATTTATATTTTAAATGTTACGTGTGTTTTTAAGTATATGTTTATATTTTATATTTTAAGTATTTTCTAAGTATCTTTATAATTCTAGTTATTTTATATCTGGTACTTATTGAAGTCTCTCTGTCTGTTTTTCTGTCACTTTCTATTTTTCAGTTCATTTCCTTTCCATTGTGTAGTTTTTGAGTTGAAATAGCTTCATATTTAATTAAAGTGTAATTGGTGTCTGTTTTGGTGCACATTAAGTGCCTTAGGGTTAGTCTGGGGCTCTTGTAATGCATTTTTATTTTATTAGTTTTGTGTGGCTGCGAATGAATCTCATTTCAACAGTTGTCATGTAAGTTCCTAAAGGCCCATCCACACGGCCGACCTTTGCTCGACGAACTTTGTTCGATGTGACGTCAGAAGCGGAGAAACTGCGGCAAAGTTCTGACTTTTCTCGCAGTTTCTCTGCTTCTTACGTCACATCGGACAAAGTTCGTCGACCAAAGCTCGACCGTGTGGACGGGGCCTAAATGTGCGTTCACACTGTCGAACGACGTCCGACGGACAAACATTGTTACCAATTAACAATTGCTTACCAGAGTTTGCCTTGTGAGCAGAGTAAGAACAGTGATATACAACTTCAACTGGTACCACAGTTTGTTGCCAGATCTACTTCCCTCGTTTCAACGCTTTTGACATCATCCTGCTTCGCCTTTGATATGGCAACAATGTTTGTCCGTCGGGCATTGTTCGACCGTGTGAACGTACCTTAAGGCTGCTGCTTTGTTTAATCCATGAAGATTCAGAACAGGGGCGTAATGACGTCACATCGAACAGAGTTCGTCGAGCTTTGGACGGGCCTTAAGAATATACCTCCATAATGGACAAAATGCTTATCATAAATGCATAAAACATTATTAAAGAACCAAAACAGTTCAGGAAATACGTTCTTCACTTTTTTCTTTTTTTATGAACGCATGGTTTTTGTGAAGGATGATTTTCTAATTATTTCTGCGGTCGAACCGTAGATAAGCAGACGTTCCTCTCGAACCAAGGGCAGCTTCTTGTTATACAAATATTGAGACGGTTCATCCTTATTTCTCTATCCACAGAGACATGGTCGTATACTCAGTATGGGAAAATGAAACACTTGAAAAGTTGAAGAAATTAAGCATGTTTGCGAACTCTTTTAAGAAAACGCCGGGGGAAAAAAGGGAAAAGATAATTTGCCATATTTTTTAATGGAACACGTGAATCCGCCTGACATAAGTCCGACACGTCGGCGTAGAGCTTGGGTTCACAATTCGCTGGAAAACTTGGAAAATAGAGGGAAATATGGCCAATTTTGGGGAAAATTAGCGCGCGAGACGCTTAAATCCTAACCAAACTTCAGTATCTAACCTATTAGAGCAAGAACAGAATATTGTATGTACACTGCGATAAGCTGCACAAAACCGAATTATTTCAGATAACTCCTAAAGAACATATCTTCCAAATCTTATCAATGCATAAGCTGCCCCGAAAACTAAAAAGGACAAGATATTCACGGAGAAATT
>NC_087218.1:11557500-11600000 GCF_015104395.2 Macrobrachium nipponense
TGTCTAACAACTGCCGTGTGTCAGAGTTCCGACGACAGATGCGATGATCAGAAGTATCCAAGCGTTCACTAATTTCATTCTGGACACATTGCCATAATTATCAATATCTGTTCGTGAACGACGAAGGTATTAAAAGTTAGTACCATTAGGAGATGCTGAGTTTAGAATGTCGAGCGAACAACCAATAGTACTGTTGCCCACTACAATGGTTTTCCATTAAGTCTTGCACTGTCGTACATTCTAACTTACTATAGTAGATTCACATCAACCGTGGATTTGATGTCTAGGCCAGTCCCTTACAACGCTCCTCATTGGCTGTTGACAAGGCAGTCACATGGCTGGAAACTCTCAGTCTCTCTGAGACTTCACATAGGCAGGATGTTTGTTCCACCTCGCTTGAGAGATACGTCTTTCAAAAGTATCCCTCAGGAACGGTGGAGCATACATCCTGCCTATGTTTCCAGCCCTGTGATTGGCTTATCAACAACAAATCAGGAGCGTCGTAAGGGACTGGCCTAGACATCAAATGCACGGTTGATGAGAATCTACTATATATTAGGAATGTAAAAACAGTCAATGAACTGAATATAAATGAAATATACAGAAGAAAACCCAAGTACCTTTCATAGTATTAAACACTTCTATCTCACTGTCTCACATTTCAATATAAAAAGACTGGGTGTAGAAATACAAGTTGAAATGGGTACTTACTTTTATTTGAAACGAACGAAATTAAATAAACCCCCAAGAACTACGAAGCCTCATCTATTCGATATCTAACAGAAAGTCTCTCGTTTTGGAAACATTTGAAGAAGGACGAGTCAGAAATCCTGAAAGATCTTCAAGAGGAAAATTATTAGGAAGTATGCAGACATTATATACGGGATCTACGATAGGCGAGACCACGAACCCATGGCGAAAAAGAGCGAAAATAAGAGACCACGAACCCATGGCGAAAGAGAGCGATAATAAGAGACCGCGAACCCATGGCGAAAGAGAGCGAAAATAAGAGACCATGAACCCATGGCGAAAGAGCGAAAATAAGAGACCACGAAAGAGAGCGAAAAGAAGAGTATCTTCCACTCAGTAGGTCTTGAGCATTACATAATGAACCGCCACGTGTTTACGTGTTAATATTTCTTTTCTTCCCTGACTGAAAGTAAACAATTCACCTCAATGCTCGGGTCAACAACGAAACCCTCTGCTCGCTCTGTTTACAATTCTGTGGGATTTCGAAAAAATGAAAAAAAGTTTCATCGTCGAGTTTCTTTGGAAATTTAACCTCTGTGATATTCAATGGGGAGAAAGTCATCAAAGTCATTTCAGATAACGTTTCTTTTGATTATATTGTGGCGGCGGGCCCGAGAGAGAGAGAGAGAGAGAGAGAGAGACTTCTGATTATATGGTGAAGTGAAGAGAGCATTTTCCCATTACCGTTTATACACTGAGAGAGAGAGAGAGAGAGGAGAGAGAGAGAGAGAGAGAGAGAGTTCTGATTATATGGTTATGGTGTAGTGAAGAGAGCATTTTCCCATTACCGTTTATACAGTCTGAGAGAGAGAGAGAGAGAGAGAGAGAGAGAGAGTCTGGCAACTTACGAAAAAATGAGATAAGGGAATTGTTTAACCTGCTGAAAAAAAAGCACGGTTCTGCCAAAGGGGCAGATGTCTTTTGAAGTCTTTGATCCCGTTGGAAATTCTGAGAGATAGTCCGTACACACACATTCAAGAGACGTTTTTATATTATATCGCCGATTACGCGTGTATAAGGTTTTGCATATTTTATTCTCTCTCTCTCTGTCTCATATACACACAATATTTCCTCATAACACTCTCTTTTACCTTATATTGCTGTGCGCATATATCCTGTATATCGTTATGCAAGTATCTTCAACCAGTTCTGCAAAAAAAAAAAAAAAAAAAAAACATGAGACCATGATCTGCGCTTCTTTACAAATTCTCTAAGAAAATGAAAACAACTGACATTACCCTTTGTGGCCTGTTGTTACAATCGTGAGCTTGTAGGTCCATATTACACAGATATATGAAAGTTCTCCCCTGCATCAGGTTTATGTTGTACACCTAAGTGGGTCCTGGTAGTGAGCAGGTGTGTATATAGGTTACTGGTTTCGTCAACGTCTGGTCTTTTGAACAAGTTACAGCCACGACCCAGCGAGTCATCAGGACGCCGTAACCAATCTGTAGGAAACAACTCCTATTTACTGTACTCGAGGTGAAAAACAGTTGCATTTTTCGCGTAACAAATCTCGGCTTAACGTACATTTTCTTCAAACCATTTTAAGGGGAAAAAAGCTTATAACGACCAGGATGATGCTTGGTATGACAGCTATTTTTATATTGTCATTTTTTAATAACAATATTCCCTTAAATGAGTGAAATTTACTTTCTTACGGTTGCCCTCTTTTAACAATTCTCTCTAAGCATCGTTCCAAAACCTCAGAATAGAAAAAAATACCTTTGCTAGCCCTTTCTCTCGTTGTTTTATTTACTAGACGTTTTCCAATTTTGAAACATAAACAGCAACAATACAAAAGGCTTTACTTCAGCAACAACAGACTTCTGAACAATAATATTTCGAAATATATTGCATAGTAATGATGAACTTACTTGTCACAAATAACAAAGTCGTATCATAATTAAACGAGAGAGGAAAAAACCGAGATGTTGGGCTTAGTGATTTTCCTCTACACTATATTCCTGTTTATGCTTACCCAGGAATTTCAATATGACCGTCCGAGGTCACTCGCTCGGCAGGGAGTTGCCACTCCATTTACTAACGCCCTACGGTAGGAACCTAGGTCGCCTTGCGGTGCACTGTAGGCATTACTGAAGGTTCATTGCAGCGTTCCTCCGGCCTCTAGCTGCAAACCCTTTCATACCTTTTACTGTATACCTCTTTCTGTATTCTTTCTTCCATCTTACTTTTCAACCTCTTGTAACAAGTGTTTCATAGAGAAACTACGAGATTTCTGCTGTTACATTTTTTGTAAGTACTATCAATTTTTCTTTCAGCGGTGAATGACCTCATAGGTCACAGTGCATGGCCTTTGGCCTAAATTTTCTATTCTATTCTCTCTCTCTCTCTCTCTATCTCTCTCTCTCTCTCTCTCCACACACACACACACATATATATATATATATATATATATATATATATATATATATATATATATATATATATTCATATAATATATATATGTATATATATAGTAAAACAAAAGAACAAAAGACAGAAAATAAAATCAGAAGAGAGCAAACGACCTGTTTTCCCTTCCCTCTGCCTTTCGTACTGTCCTGCAGTCTTGAATATTATCGGTCTCACAGCATCCTCATTTCCCCGTTATCAAAGCCATTTCCTTTCTCTCTCTCTCTCTCTCTCTCTCCTCTCTCTCTCTCTCTCTCATCACTGGGAGGGGAATGATGGCGGCGTCAGGGGGAAGTTGCGACAGTAAGCGAGAGCCAGCAATACCCGAGACATTAGCAAATACACAACAAACATTGATTGCAAACGACCTACTCCTCCTCAAAGCCATGGTGGACGCCATTACAGTTTGCCAGGGCAACATCAACAGAACTATCTTCGAGTTATGGAACCTTCTCCGGGCGAAGATAGCGCACGGAATGACGCGATCATGGCTGCGCATCCCACGGACATTATACACTCGAGGAATTAAATTTCATTAGTTTGCACGAGGCGAATTCTTGATTTTTCAGGGAGGGAATAGGTACTGAAGAAAGATCTATGAGAGAGTTCACTTTTGTCAATATCTTTTCAAAGCGAGATAAGATTCACGGGTATGTGAATTAAAACTGAAAGCGTTCACGTTTGTCGATCACTTTTGCAAGGCGAGATAATATTTATATGAATTGAAATAACTAGGGTGCATTCTTGCATATCTTGTAACAGCGCTTTAGGGCCAAGTTAGGTCGGGGAAGGATCCAGCTCCCCTGGTTAGGTCAGGTCACATTAGAGATGGCTACGAAGGGTTGGTTGTAATTCTTGTCGAAATTTGGTTTTTACGGAGTGCTGTCATGTTTTTATTTTTTTATTTATTTTTTTTTAATTAGTGCGTTGAATTTTGGAGTAGACAGGAGACGGAACATGAAAACACAGAAGAAAGTGGTTTGCACACAATATAAAGTCCTGAATTTTTTTAAACATGGCAGAGCTATCGAATAAACAAATCTGTGTACTCAATGAATTAAACCCATACGAAGCAATTCTGGAGCTAAACATAATAGGATATTTTCAGGCGATTTCGCTGCCGCATGTCTCGTTCGCCATTCAGGCTAAATTATAGCATTAATCAAATGAGTGAAAGCTGACAAAGTATGAAAGAGGTAGAAGTAATGAGGAGAGAGCAGCCACAGCAAAGATGATGAGGCAGAGATAGCTTGGTTACTAGAAAATTAAAATGTCCCATTAATACTGTTTTTTTTTCCATTAATAGTTTTTTTTTAACAGGTCTTTGTACTGCTTTTATGAATTTAGTTTATGTCAAGTGTACACAGCACAAATATTTATACAAAGGCAAACTCCCCAACACAATCCAATAAAACATTTCGAAACATCTCCCCCACCCCCCCACACACAAAACCGCTAGCTCGCAGTTCCATAAATTCTGGAACATAAAGGAAATCGAAAAATAAAATGGAATTTTCTTGAACGACGAGCTAAAAATCAAAAAAAGAAAAAAAAAAAAAAAGAGAGAGAGAAAGAGAAAATATGTTTTCTCGAAAAGGCCGAAATGATGAAAATATTAATCTTACTTAAGGGAAATGCCAGAAAGAAGTAAATTTATGCCACTTGAAAATACCGACGAAAAGAAGAGAATATTCTGCGGGCTTTCATGATGAAAACGACGGTCGTTCCATCAAAAAAGACATAATAAACAAAGACAATTTAACTTCGATTATTTTTTTTCAGAAGAAAGACGAAAAAACAGAAGAAACAAATGTCATTCGTTCTCTCAAAAGAAAACTCAGGAGAGAACGAACGATTCAATGTTGTCTAGCAAAAGAAAAACGAAAAAAAAAAAAGCTTGCATCGACAATTTCCTCATTACAATACGCTGCCGGGGAAGAAGAAGAAAAAAAAGTGACACAAATAAGCCCCTGAACAGACGAAACGCGACGAGAGAGGATCTGAAACCCTGCCTCTGACACCGCTGTGGAAACCCATAAAGGATTCCAATCGCTTATAAATTCTCCGGGGGAGGAGAGTCGGATTCGCAGAGGCAATAACACATTTCTTTCGGATTATTTACATCGAGAGCCGAATTCACCTTCGGTTTCTGTATTGTTCCCAATGCCCCCCCCCTCCCGCCCACCCCAAAAGCCTTTTTTCCCCTCAACCACAACTCCCCATCCAGTTCGTCTACCAGGTAGATGTGTAGTTGACTGAGTGAGAGAGAGAGAGAGAGGAGACGAGAGTGAGAGAGAGAGAGAGAGAGAGAGAGAGAGAGAGAGCAATGACTGGAATAATCAAGGCAAGGAATGATACATACAACACACCGTAAAGAGTTAAGCAAATAACATGTGAGAGAGAGAGAGAGAGAGAGAGAGAGAGAGAGAGAAAGAAAAAAAAGGCGAGGAATAAAAGCAAAATAATAGAATCCCGTAAAGAATAAAGGGGAAACCAAGGAATTAGAAAAAACGCCCACACAGAATCAAGAACTGAAATGAGAAAAACTCCGTAATAATAAGTTTGAGAAATATATAAAAAAAAAGATCCAACGAGAGAGAGAGAGAGAGAGAGAGAGAGAGAGAGAGAGAGAGAGAGAGAGAGAGTTCGTAACTTTTCTATTTTCCTTCTTCCACTGGCTCAATTCTATTCATAACTTTCTTCTAGTCTCCCATAAAATGCTGGCCAATCTCATTCTTTTAATAATGTATAAGCCTGGCATTATTTCCAAATCAGTTTCTCATTTCAGCTCTTCCAGCTGTTTCAGCGTTTCTAGAAACCTTGCCCCCCTTCCCCCCGTCTCTCTCTCTCTCTCTCTCTCTCTCTCTCTCTCTCTCTCTCTCTCTCTCTTTCTTTTCTTTTTGCACCTCTATTCCTCACGGTGCGTTTCCCGTATCACCTCCTGAATAGCTTCTGTCTCTCTCTCTCTCTCTCTCCTCTCTCTCTCTCTCTCTCTCTCTCTCTCTCTCTCTCGTTTCCTTCCTTCCCTTTTTCTTCATACTCACAGTCAGTCTTTTCCTCACTCTTACTTGTTTCTCTCTCTCTCTCTCTCTCCCTTTCACTTTCAACCCCATTCACGGTTGCACATTTCTTCGTCTGCCTGCCTATGTGTTTATTTCCACGTTATTTCCCTTTTCATATTACATTTCTTATTTCGGCCATCTTATTTTATTTTATAAACAACCGTTCTATCTTTGAATTTCATAACTCAGAATAGAAAGTTACCAAATGACGTTCAGCAGATCTTGATGCATGCGGCAATGGGTCATAACGAGGCAGAAACCCTAACAGCGTAGGAATACTAAAATACCAAAGCTAACAATAACCCCGAGGACTCTAGCGAATTACTGGTAATAACAACATTATTGCTAACCGTACAAGGAAGCTCCTTTAAATATACACTGGGAATACATTTGAAGGACCTAGAGCACTAGCAGGGCTACTACGGAAGACTGGACAGAGTCTGAACATCATTAACCGCAATCGATTTACAAGAAACACTACCACAAAACATGAGAAAAGTAAAGATGACTGGGAAAACTTATTGACACAATAAAGAAAGTTACAGTTCGATGAAATGCTCTCTGGACGCCTCCATAATACAAAAACATTCTTGGCTACCTTCCACGGCCGTCTCCCGAGTCTTCTCCCTACGTGAGGCAAAAAAAAAAATCTACCACAGAGGAGGAAGACGGATTAAAGGTCCAATTGGCTAGAATTATTTCTGTATCATCAATCGGAGAGATGCTCAATTATGCAATAATCTTTATGCCGTATTATGACGGAGAGAGAGAGAGAGAGAGAGAGAGAGAGAGAGAGAGAGAGAGAGAGAGAGAGAGAATGCCAAATATCAGAGAGAAAAGTAAAATGAGAGATACTGGAAGTGGGAGAAAATAATATGGAAGAAACGACACAAAGTTAAGTCTGCCAAAAAGAGAGGAATAATGCAATCATTGTTGACATGAAGGAAACGAGTAGGAGAATGTAGGAGAGAGGGATGCAAACTTCTCCCGCAACATGACAGATCAGAGAGAGAGAGAGAGAAGAGAGAGAGAGAGAGAGAGAGATGAACCATGATTGTGTCTGGGCGTCCATCGGCCTTCGGGGAAAAAAGGAGATAAACAGGTTAACTTTAGGAGGAAAAGTTGTGTCAGTCAACAAGGCCGTAAGTCTTCTTATCCTCTTAGTGGCTCTGGCCCTTAAGTGCAAGAGGTGAATAAGCTGGAGAATTGTGAATGAAATAGGAGGTCATTTGAGCCTTATATACGTCATCTTATTATCTTAGCCTAATTGTTATGTTACTCCAGAGAGAGAGAGAGGAGAGAGAGAGAGAGAGAGAGAGAGAGAGAGAGAGAGTGAGTTTGGGTCCAGAGGCTGATAAACTGTAATTTTAGGAAAACACGCCAGCACTATCCCTTTCCAAATCTGGCTATAGGAACGAACTTGGGTTACTTGGCTGAGAGAGAGAGAGAGAGAGAGAGAGAGAGAGAGAGAGAGAGAGAGAGAAAAGAATTACCGTTAATCATGAACGGAAAATCTTAAATACTGCTACACCCGATCTTATGATTTCCACAAAGAAAATTTTACGCTATACCAAAACCTACTATGTTTTCGACGACCAATTTTTACAAAAGACCCAAAAATTTTCCTGCTAGAATCATGATTCTACACAAGCAGATTTTGTTGCTACAAACGGAATCCTCAGGGGGCAATACAACGAATAATTTTCATTTATTAATTTATATATTTATTTTTAATCAAACAGAACTCTTCATGATCCCGACATGAAATCTTACTCAGTGACTGAGCTCCATAGGAATCTGACGGAGAACATTTATAATATAAAACCAGCAGTCGTTGTCTTTTTTATTTTCTTCCTCTCACTGTAATCGTAAAAGTTTATCTACCCAATAAAGAAGAAGCGTAAAAAGATTTCGCTGGCGTGTCCTTCCCTCTGCTTCTCTCGCCTCATCCACAACCCTTTTACAGCATTAAAGGGGGTTTCGCCCTATATCGATTTCTCCGAGGTCCCATTCAATTTTTTCCCCTTATTCAGCCTTCAAAATGATCTACGACTTGGATGTCACCTTTTATCGCCATGGACGGGCTATTTGAGGGGTCAGCTTCGCTTGGGGGAGGTGGGTGGGTCGGTGGGTGGAGCGAGGGACGGAAGAGAGTAACGGGGAAAGGGAAGGACTCGACACCAACCCTCAGCTAGCCCCCCCCCCAAAAAAAAAAAAAAAATAAAAAAACACACACACACACACACACACACACACACACCGCCAATCTGAGCAGTAAATAAACCTTACAAGAGGGAATAACAGTTGGAAAATGGACATCTACACGGGGCAACAGTTCTTTTTTTGAAGAGTAAACGACAATGGGATTGGCAAGCTGAAATGCCCCTTCTTCTCACATGGTCAGAAGATAAGGAGAGCAAAATGGAAGGTTAAAAGATAGGACTTGACCTCACAGGAACCCACCAACCTACTACTTTATGAGAAGCACAGTTGAAAGTCAAGAAAAAGCGAAGCAAAAAGAATTTCAAGAACCTTTACGAATGAGTCGAACAAAAGCTTCTACATTTACTACAGAACAGTGACTATTAAGAGGCACACTAGACGTCTTCTTTATCACCAAAGCGACTGGCGGATTAAGATTTATATAAAAAATGGCGTTTCGACCACAAGGGTCATCACAGTTTGCGCAATGACACCTTTAGCACTGAATCTCGTTCACTAAACGTTCCTCAGAAAGAAAACTGCGAGAAATGATGACAGTTTTTCTGAAATGATGCCAAATTTAGCAAGATTATGTGTAGTTAGAGGACGTGTTTTTTTTTTGTCTACGACAGCGGTTCTTTTATGAAAAAAAAGTAACCAAGAAATTGTGGTCAATCAGAAAAAAATAAGTGAGTTTTCTGGTGGGATGAAAAAAAAAATTCTGGGGGGGGTCTATTTTTTTCTCCCTAACAGCAGATAAAAAATTTTTCCCTTTCCAACAACATCTGTTACTGAATACTCACGTCACCTCCGACCAGACCAACAGCCCCCACCGTTGCCACCATCCACCTGCAAGAAAAACAGAAAGTTGTCAGATATTGCCAATCATCTATCATTAACAGAAGTCATATTTTTAATGGCAAACTTTAATTTCTTGTGTCTGAGTTTTCTACATGAAAGACAGGAGAGAGAGAGAGAGAGAGAGAGAGAGAGAGAGAGAGAGAGAGAGGCGAGGATATGTGAGAACAAGAAATGATAAATCCCAAACTGTTATCATGAATCGAACTGTGGAAATATTAACTTGCATATTATGTTTCCACAGACAAGTGTATATCTTATTAAAAAAAGAAAAGAAAAGAGAGAGAGAGAGAGAGAGAGAGAGAGAGAGAGAGAGATCCGGTTTGAGTATGTTTTTTTTTTTTTAATCGAAAAATACACCATCCTCCGTGTTTGTGTTTTTCCTGTGAGGAAGACGGTCCGTGTAAGTCTGCATGTTTCATTTTTATTAATTTTTTTTTGAAGAAAAAATTGAAAATAAAAAATAATCCACGGAAAAAAAATCCATCGAGTATAGTTTTTTTGGAACAAACACCGATATGATCCTGCGTATGACCATTTTTTCGAAAAAGAAAACGGCGCGATCCACATCCACTGGAAACTTTTGCTGGAAAAAGGTAACTTTTATTTGGTCCGTGTCTAACCCCCAACAGCGAGAAGGTCGTCGACTGCCTTCACCCAATAAAAACTTGACTCCGATCGATTCTTTTAGTATGTCAAGATATTCCGTTGCTGAGCTTTATAGCCTCATTCTCCATGTGAATGGTGTTACTTTCATTCGTCTCTGAAATATTCCCACAATCACAGCAAAAAAGTGCCGAAGTTCCTTCGGCGCAATCGAGTTTTCTGCACAGCATATAAAGCTGTACAAAACCATCACCTAAAACCGGGAGCTCTCCAGTTGCTCAACAGATGCGGTAGAGTGAGGGTGCGTCCCATAACTGCTGAGGCTGGAGAGTTGCAATTTTGGTATGTCTGATGATTGGAGGGTGGATGATCCAAATACCAAATAGCAACCCTCTAGCCTCATTTTTTTTTTCCTAAAGATCTGAGGGCAGACAAAGCCGACACAATAGTTTTCTTTGACAGAAAATTAAAAAGTTAGAATTACTCTCTCGTTTGAATTATCTGGTCTCATTGTGACCCGCTGCAACTGAACCAGAGTCTTAGTCTTATTATTATTATTATTATTATTTTTTTTTTTTTTTTGCGATGAGGTTGCCAGACCCATACCCATCTGATGGGCAAGGGAACCTGAAATTCGGGCTTCCACTGGTACTCACCGATCCAAAGAGACCCAAGGAGATGGTGGTATTGAATATCTCATCACCATCATCAACACTGCTATTGCCCTGGGTGCATCCATCGCTATTATCTTAAAAACTGATATCACAGACCATCATTGCAGATGGAAACCTCTCTAAAGAAAATGCCATAAAAGTTATCAGAGCAGATTAAAATCTTCTACATATGAAAGGATTATGATAATTCTCTCATTCAAAATCAAGACGAAAAAGCAAACCTTTTTCCTCTTAAAAAATAAAACAAAAACAACGAACACAATAAGATTTGTTAGTATATTGACAATCAGACATCAGGCAATAATATATGCGGGGTAACTAGGGCAGACATTAATGCGCAGCAAACGCGTCCTCATTATTCTAAATAATGATGTTATAATGAATAATGGCATTATGCAGATATATTAATCCTTGTTAAAATTCGGTCACATTAATGATAAATCACGAGTCTTTTGTGTGAAAAGGATATTTATTAACACATTAGAGATACAGGCACGACTAACTGAGAGAGAGAGAGAGAGAGAGAGAGAGAGAGAGAGAGAGAGAGAGAGAGAATCTTGTGGTATGATATGTTTCTAAGCAATTATCACGAATAAATATCTATTAGCAAAACAAAAAATAACAAAGTGGATGAGAGAGAGAGAGAGAGAGAGAGATTTCTAAGCAATTATCAGGAATAAATATCTATTAGCAAACAAAAAAAAATAAAAAAAAGTGAATGAGAGAGAGAGAGAGAGAGAGAGAGAGAGAGAGAGAGAGAGAGAGAGAGAGAATGTTTCTTTTGAAGTTGTGAGATCAAAGACTAAAGCAGTTAATTAGAATATTTCTCCCGCAAGGATCCTGAATGAACCTTTAAAAAGTTTTTTCCTTACAGAATTTTTCCTTCCTTACTCATTTTCTTCCAAGTAGAACTGGGGAGGGGAGGGGGGAGGATATACTCCAAATATTATATAACATACTGAATTACCTTGCAGTTACACGTGTATATGTATATGAAATATATATATATATATATTATATATATATATATATATATATATATATATGTATCTGAATATATATATATCTATATATATATATATATATATATATATATATATATATATATATATATATATATATATAATATTATTCAGATGGTTAAAGTAAGAAGGAGGCCACAGAATATGAAAGGAAGAATATATATATATATATATATATATATATATATATATAATATATATATATAGTATACATACATATGAAAAAGAGAATAACCTAATAACTGACTGATTCTCAAGATACCACAAATTGGTAAGCAGAGAAACAGGGAAAATCCACATTATATCAAACATATTTACATATTTGCATAACAATCAAGAGTAAAATCTAAACAAAGAACAAAGGAAAGAGACTGACAGCTATCTGATAATCAACTGAATGGATGGAAAGCTGAAAGAAGTAAAATATGAAAGTTAAATACGAAAGTTAATATGAAAAATGGGTTGAGAAGGAATGGCTTCAAAGATGGAAACGAACGTGAAAAACATTCACTGTGAAAATATGAAAATATGTTACCCGAGAAGGAACGTAGTAAGTAAATCAAAATATAAATACCAAAAAGCAAGCAGAGAAACATTAAGTATACGTTACAATACCAACTATATAAAACAAAGAAAAAGGGGAAAAAGTAAAAAAGAGAGAGAGAGAGAGAGAAAAAAAAAGACGAGGACTAATCAGCATATACGAAAAGGTCACTGACTTCATGATGCGGAATGAAAGATGAAGCTGAATTAGAAACGCAACAACCAAGCCACTGCTGAATGGAATGGAGTCTGGAGTTTAGCCCAAAGGCCAAGCACTGCGACCTACGAGGTCATTCAGCGCTAGAAAGGAAATTGAGAGTAGGGAAGTCTGAAAGGTGGAACAGGAGGAAAACCTCGCAGTTGCACTATGAAATAGGAGAGGGTGGATAGCAAGATAGAAGAAAGAAAATATGAACGGAGGTACAGCAAAAGGAATGAAAGGGGGTTGCAGCTAGGGCCCCAAGGGACACTGCAAAGATCCTTGAGTCATGCCTACAGTGCACCGCGTGAGGTGCTGTGACGACACTACCACCCACTAAGGGGACAAGCCACTACGGTCAGAGATTTAAAACGCGGTGATCACATCACCGTTTTTAATATAATAATAATAATAAATTTTATTTACAGCTCAAGGCCGTATACATGGAATATTATACAAAGAATAGACAATAACATACAGTCTAATTCTTACTTTCTTATGTTAACTTTGTCTTCCGTCATCACCTTTCTCACTTTTTCCTCTTAGTTTTGTTCACGTAATCTTTTCTCTTTCTCCACCTCATTCTATTCTTTCATTTACAGGTGAACATTCAGATTAGGCGTGAAAGTGAAAGTGAACAATTTGGAAAAACGCTTCTGAAATGCCACAGAGAAAAGTCCCGTCGAATCGCAGACACCACGTGACCAAATATCGTTGCTATGAGAAATCCTTAGTGGGGAAGTCGAGTGTAGCACCATAATGTCCTTATCTAGCACGGGCGTGGTGGAAATAGGGGAAAAAAAAGGTGAAAGGAATGACTGACTGACTCATTTTTTGTACGACGTAGGGCTGACGCTGAAGGAAAGGTGATGGTCCGGGAAGGTTGAAAATGAAATGTATCTGAATAGATAGTGGATGAGGAGAGAGAGAGAGAGAGAGAGAGAGAGAGAGAGAGAGAGAGAGAGAGAGAGGTTACAACACATATTCATTATTCAGAAAATATGAGCCACAAGAGTCTATATTACCGTCAGATCAACAGGGACCTATTAGAGGGTTTTTAAAGACAATTTTTTAAAATTTAACTGCTGAACTGCTCCCAAGATTTGCATCCGGACCTTTATCAATGGGGAGAAACTATATATATATATATATATATATATATATATATCTATATAGACATATATATATAATATATATATATATATATATATATATATATATATATATATGTAGGCCTAGGTTTTTGATTAATAATATATTGCCTATGGAATGTGGAGAAACAGTGAGAAGCAACGACCCGAGAAGCTGATGAATGAGTTTCTTTGGATGGCATGAGATAAAACTGCTTAGTTAGACAAGTCAATGCACGACAGTTTATTAACCTTCTCAAAGTGCCTTTGTGAAACTGGATGCAGCTAGAATGGTGTTCTGTGTCTTTGAAACAGACGGTTTTCTGGCAACTAAACTGGCAGTGGAGGGACAGGGGTTCCCAGAGGGGTGTAGACTTTTTGGTGACTAATGGTGACTGCCATTACTATTAGACATTTACTGTTCGGGTTTTTTTTGAGTTAGTCTGTAAGACTTGATTACTTATTGATTATTATTTATTCATTGTTAATAATAAATGTTTATTTTGATGATGCGACTCTCTCATTTTCATTACCTGTTAGAGTGGAGAGAAAGAGGGTGTCAGTGCTAGAGAGAGAGAGATTGCTTAGAGAGAGAGAGAGAGAGAGAGAGAGAGAGAGAGAGAGAGAGAGGCTGTGTGTAATACTGGTGTGTTGGTTTGCCTTCTGTTCGTGCTACACGCTTTACCTAATGTAATGCGAGAATCTCCCCATTACAGAATTTGTGGCTAGCGGTGAAAAAGTGGTATAAAAGAGTATTTTTTTTTTATGCCTAGGAACGCCAATGAGAGATAAGTGACCAGTTAGAAATAAAGGGATTATGGGTTATGGGCTTAGCGATAGTTTTCGAATGACAAAGCCTTTGTGGGATTGTGGAAATTTGCTAAATATGGAGGGGATTGATAGTTTTCAGTTAATTATGAAAAAAGAAAAAATTAGAAATATCCATCTGGCTGGTAACAGAAGGGAGAGGGTAGGATTTTATTGGACTCAGCATTTTTCCCAGGGAGGCAGCCTAGGTGCAGTGGGCGCACTCAGTAATGACGAGTGCATCCCGAGATACCTGTGCGGGTGTTGTTATTAGTGCATATCATTGCGTGTCTTATGGCGAATTCCGAGTTATTTTTGTTCCATTATGAGTGGTGAGTGTTAAAAACTATTGTTTTGAAGGAGGAGAGGGGTTGTTTTAAATATTTCAGTGGATGGGAATTGGTTTCAAGAGGTCAAAAAATTTTCTTTCTTTCTTTCCTTTCCCCATAGTAGCAGAAGTGACGTGTTTTCTTTATTGGCGCCTGTTATAATAGACGTTTTCGTCTGTGTTTAATATGAGGACGTATAGAGATGTATTTATACATGTGAACTGTGCTTAGATAAGCATATTTGGCTTAGAGACAGAGCGGCCACAATTTCACGGGCTCAGCACATTTCTGCAGAGAGGCGCGTTGCATTGTGGATACTGCATGCCTTGAGAGGGGCATTGCCAGGGTACTGGCATCTCTCGGGTGATAGTTGCATGGAGGGTAGTACTGGCCATCCCTAAGAGGGGATTGCAGAGATGGGCACTATGTATACCTCAAGGGGGTCCTCAGACACTGTTCAAAAGGGGAAGGGGAAGGTGGTACTACTTGGTATATGCCTCGGAGGAGTGTTCGGCCGCTTGACTGAGGGGTTGGGGTTGTTTCTAACGGGGGTTGGGGGGGGGGGGTGGAGAAACTTTTTTTTTTCTCAGTGTGTGTGAACTCCCCTTTCTTTTTTTTTTTTTCTTTTGTTGGGTTCTGTTGAAGACAAGTCTGGCCTTGGACAATGAAATGCTAGGACATCAGCTGATTGATAGTTGATGAAGTGAAAACCCGAGAACCCGTAGAGTCTTTTTTTTAGAAAAACGAGATATTTTTTCCCCCTCTTGGATGAAGAAAAAAGGAAATAAAGAGAGAATTGAAAGGCATTGTATGAGTATATGTTTTCTTTGTGCCCTTGAAAGACACAAATATTATTGGGGAGAACACAGATTATTATTATTTTTTTTTATTGTGTTTTGGAGAATTAACTTTGAAATGCCGATGATTGGTGTTGTATCTTGTGTTTTGTGTGGAAATGGGTGTTGCATCTGGAGAAAATTGTGTGTCATAGGGTTCAGCATTACTGTTGTATGCAATTTGAATTTTATCCTTACTTGAGATCTTTGCAAGAGAATTGTTGCTATGGAGAGTTATTATTATTATTAATAATTATTATACTTGAGATGTGTCACGGGAGGGTTGCTTAAGTATAATTATCATTACGGGAGACTTGTTTTACGAGAGATTTGAGATATTTCATGGGAGATTATTCATGATTAATCTATGATTATTACAGATAATTATTCATGAGAGAATGATTACAATGAGTTAGTGGGAGAAGTCTTGTCTATTATTTGTTGAGTTTTTTGTAACTTTGGAGAATATTTCAGTCATACTGGGGATGAGTTTTGCTGAATCTTGATGAATCTGACTGAATCTTGGTGAATTGCGTTGAATCTTGCTGAACTTTTGCTGAGTTTTGTGCTGAATTTTTGGAGAATGGACAAGCATTAACATTGGTGATATTTTTTTTTATACCGATACTAGTGATTTTGATGATAGCAAATTTGGTGATTTTGCTGATAATGATATTTCTGATACTGATTTTTTTTATACTAATACGTGGGCGTTTTAATGCTATATCAAGGGAGGTGAAATCTTTTTGGAATTTTGGGAGGGAGGAACTAACAACACATTATTTTAGTTTTTTTTTTTTTTCTTTTTTTTATGTGTTCAGCAGATAATTGCTTGACATCTAGTGAGTCACGAGAGATAGTGAACAAGGCCGTGGATTTTTCTTTTCTCCATTTTTGGAAGTTAGCCATCGCTAACACAAGTTTTTTTCATCATGGGTGAATTTGAATTTATTTTTTCTCTCCAGCTGGTGTGAATATATTTTTTTAATATCTCAGTTTGTGACTTAGAGTCATTGTTCGGGAATGTGTTTGTGTTTCAGCTATTTGATGCTGCAGAGAAATACACGGGAGAATTTCTTGCACTGTTTTGAATGCATACGTAATGGGCACTGCTGCATTTTTTTCTCTGGTATTTGTGTTCCAGAAAGTGTGGAGTTTCTTGCACAATACATTTGTTGTATTTGTGAGATAGGAAACTTGGTTAAGTTTTCTAATGACTTATGTCGTAGTGCATATGGAGAAGTCTTGGCTAAGACACTGTGAATTTGGAGTTCTTTTATAATAGTTGTGGCACATTAATGATTTTTTCTAGAATTTTCTACACAGTTTTATTTGCCGAGTTTTTGCCTTTTTTTTTAGCAATTATGCTAAATGGAGAGAGTTTTATAGTTTTTGACTATAACATTGAGTTATTCTCTGGAGAATTGAGATATATTATTGGAGTTATAATTGGAGGTATATACTATTTTGGAGTTATGATTTGAGATATAATATATTAGAGATATATTTTTGGCCATTTTTTATATTTGCCAATGTGATATGAGCTATGTTTAGTTCAATTATTTTGCAGCCATCTTTGTTGCAAATGGAGACACATATTTGGAGATTGTGGGGCAAATATTTGTGAGTGTGTGAGTTAGATGCCTTGAGTGCACATTTTTTTTGGAGGTAGGATTTCATTTTTTGATATTCCTTTAAGGAGATATAGTTTTTTTGGAGCCTTATTTTATTTTTTCCACATGGAGTTATTGGTAGAAATAGAGGTAAATATTTTGTATTTGCCGAAAAAATAGAGGTGATTATTCTCTATTCCTGGAGTGGTGTTGTTTTTTTTTTTTTTTTATTTTTTTTTTATTGACATGGGGCTATTGGAGAATAAGGGAGAAATAAATATAAGGGGGTTGGTTCTTAACCAAATGGAGGAAATATTTTTTATACCGGATGTGGTGTTATTATTAATATGGTGAAATATTTGGAGTTGGAATTAATCTTGGCGGGTTGACCTTTTTTTTGTGGTTATGGAGTTTTTTTGAGCCAAAGAGAAGATTTCTGTGGTTCTTTCTCTTTGGTTTCGTGACTATTTTAGAGGCGAGTGTCATTACTGCATTACGAGTCCTATGGAGATGTGTGCATTTTTTATGTTCACAATTGGTGTTATTTTGAAGGCACATAAATTGGGCTGTGTCATGTTGAGAGAATACGTCTTGAGACAAATTTTTGAACACATTAGTCATATCTGGAGTTAATTCTGTGAGATGTGTCAGTTAGACCTTTTTCTATAGAGTCATGAGTTTTCCAAACTTATGTCTGACTGGACAATGTTTATGCTGCTGTTTGAGCATACGTCCGCAGGCGATTTTTCTGCTGACAAGCGATGTGATGAGGCTGTGTGCTGACTTTTTCCTCTGGTGATGATTGATCAGAATTTTCGCAATAATCTGGAAATGTTGACAATAGCATTTCCCGAAAGCGCATGTGTGAGAGTTTGCTTTCTGGCAAATTCCATAACTTTTACATGGAGCATTTTTCTTAAAAAAAAAGGGAAAAAACGCGGGAGTTATGTATCTTATACATGTATTATGTATTTTGTGATTGGGGAAATCTACTTGTGATTATCCTTTTTTTTTATTATTTTTCTTCCTTTTCCTATGAGAGATATAATTTGGGGATTGAGTTTTAAATAGCATTCCTTTTTACGGGGAGATGTAATTTACCGGAGATGTAATTTTTCGAGGGTTGTTTTTTTACGTAAATGGGAGTTTGACATTAAGTCTTTTTGTAATTAGTTGTATGAGCAGTAAAGTGGTTTTTGCTGTTAAACATTGGAGATTTTTTACTGATTTTGTGGGTTGTTCAGATATCAGAGCTTGAGAGAACATTTTTTTGGGTCTGGTGTGTTACGTGATTCTTTTTTTTTTTCCTTGGGCTCATTGCGATTTTTTCTTTTTTTTGTGAGCACATTCGAGTTTGAAATGTGAGTGCAGAAGTCCGTGGAGTTGCTGTGATTTCTGAGTTTTGTGTGTGCTTGATGTGTGAGTTTTGGAGAATTGAGTTGGAGAACTTGATGTTTTTTTTTCTTTGAGAGTGTGATAATGACTTATGATTTAGTAGTCATATTAAGGGAGTTAATTGGGAGACGTTCAGTTAGATTTCTGACTTTTAATCTTGTTTGATAGAAGTAGTATCTGGGTAATTTTACCTTAGATTGACCAGCGACTTGATGATACTGACACACCAAAAGTCATTTTCCCCGACGCCAGCACGACGTCCACCAGCCGTGCAGAAAGTGTTGCTACCGTTTTTGGTGATTACGAGAGTTTCCACTGGGTGATCGCGAGAGTCCTACAGCGTGTCTTTTGGGGATCTGCAGAGGCCGTGAGAAGTCTTCTACAATGAGGGAGGCATTCTGTCTTCCTACAGTCTACTGTCTGTGCAGCTAGTTGTCAGACGAAGCAAAGAGGGATATTCAAGAATCAGAATGCAGAAAAAATGAGAGAATGAGAGAAAAATTCTAGTGTTATTTGGAGGTATAAGAGTAAACAGACTTTATTTCATAATGCCAGAGACGTGCAGTTATTACTTATATTTTATTTTAAGCCGGCCAGTGTGTTTTGTATTATATAAGCTATTTTGCTAGGCGTGCTAGCGTGGTAGTGGCCGAGCCATGTAGGCCTAGGATTTTTTTTATTAATAATATATTGCCTATGGAATGTGGAGAACAGTGAGAAGCAACGACCCGAGAAAGCTGATGAATGAGTTCCTTTTGGATGGCATGAGATAAACTGCTTAGTTAGACAAGTCAATGCACGAAAGTTTATTAACTCTTCTCAAAGTGCCTTTGTGAAACTGGATGCAGCTAGATTGTGAGGCGTTAACGAACTGTGTGTTCGTATGTGAGTGTGCGCCTCTTTCTGTTATAATGTTGAATACCCGAGTCTATGGGGGATTTTGATAGAGGCGTCTTTGAGAGAAAGGCAAGATGCCGTGGCGCTCCCCGGAGTTTTTTATTAACTGTATTTATAGTGGTCCGGTTGCTTGGGTGAGTGTTAAGATTACTTTAGCCAAAGAGCGCTTGTTGTCTGTTTGACATTTTTAAGAATATCCAATATTTAACCTATGATTGTTAATCTTGTGTGTGTACTTACCGGGATGTGTTCTGTGTCTTTGAAACAGACGTTCTGCAGAACTGGCAATGGAGGGACAGGGGTTCCCAGAGGGGTGTAGACTTTTTGGTGACTAATGGTGACTGCCATTACTATTAGACATTTTACTGTTCGGGTTTTTTTGAGTTAGTCTGGTAAGACTTGATTACTTGATTGATTAATTATTTATTCATTGTTAATAAATGTTTATTTTGATGATGCGACTCTCTCATTTTCATTACCTGTTAGAGTGAGAGAAAAGAGGTGTCGGTGCTATAGAGAGAGAGAGAGAGAGAGAGAGAGAGAGAGAGAGAGAGAGAGAGAGAGAGGCTGTGTGTAATACTGTGTTGGTTTGCCTTCCGTTTCGTGCTACACGCTTACCTAAGTATGCGGGAATCTCCCCATTACTATATATAGATATATATATATATATATATATATATATATATATATATATATATATATATATATATATATATATATTATACATATATAAATATTATACATATATATACATACATACATACATACTAATATTATATATATTTATATATAATCTATATATTATATATATATATATACACACATACATTATATAATATATATATCATACTATATATATATATTATCATTATATATATATATATATATATATATATATTATATATACATAAAACGCATATAAAAAACGCAAAGCAAACAAATTAAAAAATTAGTGACTACGGCAAATCGTAATAGGGTACACCGTACGCAAACAAGAAAAAAGCAACAGCAAACATGAGTAAGGCAAAATTGTATTAGGGGGTACACCGTACGCAAACAGCAAACAAAAGCAACTGCAAACAAAAGCAACAGAGCAATAACGGTTAAAGGAGACGTACAACTCTGTCACCTGTCAATCATTCAGTCACACTGAGGCCCTGTTTGTCAACGTCGAAACGTTTCGGTGATAAAGAGACGTTGATGGAATGCGGGGGAAGAACGTTTATATTTAATGTTATTTTCCCATGGTGTGACATTCTCTTTTTTCTTTCACTCAGCTTCCAAAAACCACACACACACACACACACACAGAGTGGGGGGAGGGGGGTGGAGGAATATTTTTATAAGGCTGGTCTCACCCGTTCAGTGGAAATTACCTCCTCAAAGGTCCCCCTGTATATCATTACGATAATAAAGTATATATTTTCAAGGAAAACATTCTATGGAGAGAGAGAGAGAGAGAGAGAGAGAGAGAGAGAGAGGGTTTCCGGCGTCCACAGGAAAAGCAAAGTACCCACGAGTGGAGAGCTAAGCTCCAAGTTACAAAGTCTTCTCTAAGTCATAGTAGAAGTTAGAAGTTGATCTCACTCTCCATCCTCTTGCATTTCCTGCCTTGGAATGATTTTCTTTTCCAGGCGACTTTTCTTACTCACACCTCCTGCCCTGACTCTTTGCTTTCGCAGTTATCATCAATGTATTATTTGTTTTACCTCATCTTAATAAGAACATTTTTCACAACTTCTTACTCTGTACCTGCTCATCCTTTGTGGTTCTCGCTCTCTCTTTCTCCTCTCCATCTTTCCCCTACCCCCCTTCTCTTTCTGCTTCATTTTCGCTTACTCGGGGAGTAAGCCTAAAAACTACTTTGTTGTTATTGTTGTTGTTGTTGTTTGGGGGGTAAGAAAGCCCTAAGGAAAAGCCTAAAATGGTCTGAAAAAGGTGTTACGCGTTGAGGTAAAGATGCAGGAATTTTAGGAAGGATACTTATGGTTTATTCATTATAATGCAAACGTAAAAAATAAATAATGTGCGGTTAAACAGTACAAAGCAATTATTATCATTCCATATATATAATATATATATAATATATTATATATATATATATATATATATATATATATATATATATATACACACATGCAGATATGCGCTATGCCATATATATATATGATATATATATATATATATATATATATATATATATATATATATATATATATATATATATATATATATATATATATATATATATACATACATACAAAAACGCACATATATATTACACATGTGTGTGTGTGTATGTGTGCAAAGACATGCGCTTGTGGGTGTGGACAAAAAACCCGAAAGACGAACGAAGCAATGATGGACATTAATTAATTAAGACGAGTAATAAGCCAGGAGGAGCATGACTCATCTCAATGATAAGGCAGCAGCGATGACATAATCATGATTATGTCACCGAAGCAGAAATGAGAGGAAGACTTAAGGTCACTATTAGTGGGACCAAATGAATGACAGATTTCAACTCCCTCGATGTTGAGGTAGACGAACAAACGAAAGAGGGATATTCATCGAAAGAATGAAACAGAGACGCACACAGCAATAAGGAATGTAAACTCCCCAAAACTGCAATGTGCTGAGGGATTTTAACGAATCAAAATCACTTGGTAAAGATGAATAAATAAACTCGTAACAGTAATGAGGTAAAGACGAACAAAGCAATAAAATATCTTCTCAAATATAAAGTGGAAGAGACTAAAATCACTTTATCAAAATGATGAAATGCATAGGGATGTCAACTCATCAACATTATGATGAAGACGGTTACAAAAAATGAGGTACGAAAAACTCACCAAAAACAGTTGAAAACGAACGATAAAATGAGGGTCATTAACCCATGTACATTATTAGAGAGAGTAAACCAAGCCGTGAGAAATATTAACTAATCAGAATAAAGGGACAAATGTGGGCACATTTATAATGAACATAAAATCATTAAAAAAATAACATACACAGTCTTTATTAAGGTAGTTAACGAGTCCCTGATTATTCTCTGTTGATCATGACGATGTTGAATCATGATGTTATAATGATTCAACAATAATGGCGAAATAGATGACAATAGCATCATTGATAATGTCGCAAACCTGACAATGACAATAATAAATGCTAAAGGCAAAACCATCATTATGGTGAAGATCGTGATCTACGTCACAATGACACCATCAGATTGGTTAGTCGAAGAGTGGGGCGAAAAATAATAAATAGCAGGTCCTCATGACAAAAGTGGATCATGGGTTGGCGCGCCCAAGTGAAACAGGGTTACAGGCCCATGTGATAGTACTGTCTATGTTCTGGACCTTGCTTGGAATACAGTTTCTACAATGCATTTAGACATTTAGGCAAGTTTCAACTAGAGCAGATTATTCGGAAATAATGACATATGTAAAAACATATCTTCTCTTCCTCGTCCACCTGACCACCATCTCTCTCTCTCTCTCTCTCTCTCTCTCTCTCTCTCTCTCTCTCTATCTACATCGTTAAATTCCCATCTCTGTCTCTCGTTACACCGCCCATTTCTCTTTCAGTTACTCCTCCAATAACTCATCTATCATTCACTCTCTACCCACCTACCAATCTCTCTCTCTCCTTTTTCAAACGTCCATCTTTACTTACTTTCACTCCATATAACCATCCTCTGAATCTCTTAGTCGACAAACCCATCTCTCTCTCTCTCTCTCTCTCTCTCTCTCTCTCTTCTCTCTGTGTCTTAGTCCACGAACCTATCACTGTCTGTCTCTCTATCTGCTTTTTCAAATACCCATCTTTAATTTCACTCCATATCGCCAATCTCTCTCTCTCTCTCTCTCTCTCTCTCTCTCTCTCTCTCTCTCTCTCTCTCTCCGGGAGAATTCAAAGCCAAGCTACACAAACATAAAAGTCCCAATAGATCCCGCGCCAGTTAGCCTAGTTACGCCACCAAGGGATCTTTTCCACTTGCGAGGAAGTCGAGTTGGAGATCTGCCCGAGTGAAAAGAAGGCTGATCTGAATAAAAAGAAATCACGAAAAACAAACTCGGAAAACGGTTTGTGAAACGTGAAACACAAAAATGAAAAACTCAGGATGAAATACGAGAGGACGATAATACTGATAGATATATTTATATATATATATATATATATATATATAGATATATATATATATATATATATATATATATAACCTGGTAGCAAGGTTATATAATATATATATATATATATATATATATATATATATATATATATATGAAACGAATGAACTTAGGGGTTTCTGGGATATCTTAAGAAACTAACGAGGGTGATAAGAATTAATAATTACAATAAAAGGAAGCTTTATAGTCTCGATTGGGACATGAGAGAAATGATATAAAAGAAAAACTGACGAAATCTAACAAGAAAGCCTGAGTTAGGAAAGGGAAAAAGATAAACTCGAATAGAACAGGGGTTAATTATGAATTTATAGGTAAATATACTTTGAAAAGTTTGTTTGTCCAGATATTTTAACTACCTTCTCTCATCTTTATCCGGATAACGTGTGTGTGTGTGTGTGTGTGTGTGTGTGTGTGGGGTTGGGGTAAGGGGGGGGGGGGTGGGGGGGGGGGGGCGGGTGTGACTAGGATGAAACTTAAAAACCAGCGCGTCAAAAAAAAAAAAAAAAAAAAAAAGAAAACTGCGAACAAAAAATGTTCTCATTTCTATTTTCAATCAACTGGCTCATACATTTGACAACATACAAACTGATATAAAGCAATTAACGTTAGAAACAGCAACAATACCACATTCAGTATTTCATATGATTCGTAATGTCGGCCCAGACTAAATTCGAATACATTCAAAATTTATGCTAAATACATCTTTCGGATTCATTTCTTGCCGGAGAACAGCACAGTTTTACTGTTTTTCAACGACAACAAAGACCCGATTTCAACTTACCAATGAAAAAAAATATTCCATAAATCTCCGCCTTTTTTTCCATTTTATTTTTTTTTCCCCTTTAAAAAAAAAAAATTTAAAAAATAAATAAATAAAGAGGTAAATAAATAAATAAATAAAACTAGTTTCCCCTCTTCCTGATAAAAAAAAAAAGGAAAAAAAAAAAGAAGTTTCACACATATTTTTTTCCTCCACTACTACCACATTTTCTTTGAAAAACTATGCTTCCGTTGCCAAAATACTATAACTGAAAAAAAAAAAAAAAAATACTCTACGCCAAAATACTCCACCTAAAAAATCACTACGCCAAAATACTCTACCTGAAATAAAAAAAATAATCTACGCCAAAATACTCTACCTGAAAAAAAATACTCTTAAAAAAATAAAAATTTACCGGGAATGAATAAAATATCTATACGATTCCCTAAAGACAAACATTTGATAAATAGTAGAGGAAAGCCGGCGCCCACCCGGCCCCCGGCCCCATTCCCCATACCAAAAGCAAACAAGTCGAAGTTTTTTATTTTCCCTAAAAAACATCAGCTGTATCCAGTTCCCAAACCTGAAGTAATTTTAACTCCCTTCTAGAAATAAAAAAAAAAATCCACAGAAAAATTATACTCTCCCCCGATTAAAAAAAAATAGCTATACCTTTTAACAAACTAAAATATCCATAATTTTTAGCGCGCAAGTAAAATAGCAATACTCTCACCCACCCAAAAAGTGTTACAGTTCCCAAAACTGGAAAAAAAAAACTAATAAAAACATAGTAGCGAATTTCCTCTTCAATTAAAAGCTATTAAGTTCCGCACCCAGGGTAGTCATATTCATCCCCCCCCCCCCCCCCCCCGCCCCCCCCCCTTTCTACGGAGCCCAGTTTCTTTCTTTTTCGGTCCGTCTCTCCCCGAGCACCGACAACGACCGTACCAGGACTTTCGTACGCAAAACCAAAAGCCAAACAAATGTTTCCTTCAATAACATTCGACTTACGACCACACGAGGCACCTTAACGGCGCCGCCAAACCTTTGCAAGATTCACGAATCTCGGCGACGAGAAATATAATAACGGTGGGGGGACGTTACGTGAAAATGCGGGAGAAAAGAAGAGAGAAAGCAGAAGAAAATTTAAAAAAATGGGACTGAAACAAATAACATAACGTTTCTTTGGGGAGACAGGATTGATTTTTTTTTTTTTTTCGGATTCTCGTTTAAGTTGTTTTACCCAGTTTACCAAATCAGGGGCTTCAGGACCCGTACCTAGCGTCTTCGTTTTTTGTTCTCTCGCCTCCTCCCAGTTATTCATGTCTCCTCCACTTCGTGGGGATATGTATACCTTCAAATGATTCTTCACAATAAAAATATGGCGACTTGAATCTTCACCACACTCTTCTCTTGATCGTATTGTCTCCGTTTTTTTTTTTTTTTAACGAATGCCTTCCAGGAAGTCTCCGCCAAACTAAACATTAACAGCATGCACCTCGTCATCTTTTAGTTTTCGTATTTGTCCGAGCGTACAAGCGTACACCTTTCGATGACTGTTCAAAAAGAAAATACACTTTTCAGCTGTCTGTAAAAGAAAACTATTGAGATGGCCCTCAGATCTTAATCTAAAAAACTACTGAGGCTAGAGGGCTGCAAATTGGTATGTCGATCACCCACCCCCCAATCATCAAACATATCTACTTGCAGCCCTCTCCCGCAGCAGTTTTTATCTTATATAAGGCTAAAGTTTGCCATGATCGTGCGTCTGGCACCGCTATAGGTGCCAACATCACAAGCCAACACCTGGCCGCAGCTGAAAGAAAACTCGATTGCGCCGAAGAAACCTCGACGCATTTTTTAAAACTTATTTTTGTTTATAATCTCTCCGGGCTTCTTACCAAAATCATTTTATCACTTCATTGTAATCTTCCACATCATGATATCTTCGTTCTCCTTTTCTCCTATTCACCTTTTCGCTTCAATTCCTTCTTTCCTATACTATGTTTTCCACATCTCTATTTTTCGTAGTACTCCGTTCCGTCTTCTCCGCACCGAAGATATCTTCTTAATATTTTTCTCCTCATTACATAATGAAAACTTCGAGGGACAAAAAGGCAACTGGATGTCGCTCCTCGTCAAAAATGCAGCAAACGCTCAAAGTTCTCACATTAAAGAAGAGGTGGAAGAGGGAAAATAATATTATATTGGAGAAAAACAACGCGGCTAACATAGAAGCGCGTGCGCACGCACACACACATTATATATAATATATATATATATATATATATATATATATATATATATATATATATATTATAGTATATGTATTTATTTACTTTCTCTCTCTCTCTCTCTCTATATATATATAATATATATATATATATATATATATATATATATATATAATATATATGTATATATATAGATATAATATATATATATCATATGCCTTTTTTTCCATCGTACAAAGGATGGCACCAGAAGTAAGACTCCACATATTTGATGGATTTTTGGCGACTCACAGTGACGGTGGAACTCATTAACAAATGGTTGACTGGTAGGGGGCCACGCCAGTATCGAACCACACACTTATCACTTTCATCACCTGCAATTCGCAAATGACAGATATATCAGAAATATATTTCAATAATTAATACCAATAGCGAAAAGATAGCTAAATAAATTCCAGCAGTGTCGTTTATTTCAAGAAAACTATCCCACTTCACTGGAAAATAAATTAAACGTAACGGGATAGATATATTATTTATATATATATAATATAATATTATAATTATATTATATATATATAACTATATTATATATTATATAATATACATCAAAACCAAATAAAAAAAACTATTAAACTAATCTATAATGTACCACATTTCATCTGACCTAGCAACAATAAAAAAAAAAGCACAATACATTAACAACATAAAAAAAAATAGTCACAGCCACAGTTAAGCGAACAGAATCCATGTCGATGGAAAAGGTAACCCTTTACATTGACATCAGACAAAACAACAGGCTGTATCTAAGCAAAACAACAGCAACATGAAATAATAATAATAAAAAAAGAAGGCAAAGACCCAGTGGCACACCTGGAGAATTCAATCCATACTGACAGAAAAGCAAACAAACAAACGATAATGACAAGATTAACACTAACATTTCACCAACAACACACACAACAACATCATCCACAGCAATAAAGAGAATAATAAGAAAGGTTTTAAAAGAAGAATCCTGCGTCACGGCTAAGAATTCAATCCGTAACGACGGACAAATTCAATCAATGATCCGAGGAAGACGGAGAGATGAATGGCTAAACGAGTAGAAAGCCAGAGACGCGCTACAAGGAGACATGCTGACTCCTCCTCCACCTCCCCCTCCTCCTCCTCCATCCCCTCCGTCGGAGAAGAGCCTCGAGGAGTAACAAAGTTAGAGCCAAGATGCTCCTAACGAGATGCTGAAGACGCTGGATGCTGCATAAGAAAGAAACCTTCTCATCTGCGGGATAAGATATATTGTATTCTGAGGAAAAGTCGTATTCCAGCCATGGTGCTTTTAACAGACGTTGTATTCTGAAGGTAGTATTCTAACTTCGTTTTGGTAGTTCTTGCATAACGATACCTTGCACAAATGCTGTACCCTCAAGGTGTTTTGATTTAGAGAGTGTTATTTACAGAGAAAATTTGGTAAGCGCAGAATGGTCGCAGGCAGCTTAAAAGCATATCAAAGACAACCCTTCCCTTAACGTAACCCTAACCTTAGGTGGATGCCCTGACTGGTTCGGGGCTGCCCCCACCCCCACCCCCTTTTACATCGTTCATACTAGAAAGACTTGTTCGCAACTATTCTGTAGTATTACCGAAAAGCATTTGTACTGTGAAGCCATTATTTTCAAGAACTGAAGACTTACTATATTCTGAGAGGGGAAATTTTTAGGGTGAGAGAGAGAGAGAGAAAAAAAAAGTATTCTAAAGAAGTTACATTTCAGAGGGTGTCTGCTTTCTGAAGAAGTTGAAAATAGAACTCTACTCTGATGGGGAATTCTACCTTATGAATATGTATGAATATGGCATTTTGGAGGTAACACTGCATTCTGAAGATAGCAACCTGAAGATATAATGGGCTCTGAAGAGATCGTTTGAAAACTATTGTATTATGAGTTAAGTTAGTATCCATAAAAATATTGATTTAACATGTGGTGTTTCAGAACTATACTACGAAAACGGTACCGGTAGTCGAAAGGTACTGTATGCTCAAGGCAGTGTTTCATTTGGTGTTTTCTGACGACAGTTTAATGGATGACTCAATATGCGAGTTGTATTTTACTGACTGTATTATAAATTTGGTGCTGTCAAGAGCCACTATACCAAAGGTCCTTTAACCAGGTACTGCATAATGAAGATGTGATTACATGCAGGAAGACGTCGATGAGAACATCAGTTGCATCTCCATAATGCTTGAGCAAATCAAGCAATGAAATGCTATTTTAAAGCAATACGTTACCATGAAAATGGCCCCTTAATGAGATACCGTATTATGAAGATGGAGCCCCTAAGAAACACCACACATCGGCAATACAGTGCCACACAACGCTACTGTTTCAAAAGCGACACTATACGCACACATATTCTTCCGGCCTTATGACGTCAGTGGGAACAAATAGATTAGCATTTCGCTAAATCAAGTAAGTGGGGAGAATACAATCTACATTAATAAATGACTCCGTGAATAATGTATGAGGTGGATATCGGCTGGTCACGGAATGGAAATGAGGGTACTGGCAGACTTTTAGAACAATAATAGAAGTAGCATTTACGGATGATGACTTTTATAACAATAAAACAAGCATACGCAAAGGAGACATTATCAACATTAATAAAAGTAAAACATTCGCTAAGGAAAAACTTCTCGTCGATGAAAAAAAAAATTCGGTTACCTGTTTAAACACTTTTCAATTTAGCTATAGCTGTAGTATTTAGACTTGCACTTATACATTTCAAAATAGGTGTTGGAAAGTGCTAAGAGTACTAAAATTCAACGGAAAATCTAAAAATGTTTATAATTGAAGCCACAGGAGTTTTTAGATGCATGCATGCCTATCCAGGTTCTGAACACTGTGGGATATGAATGCCTGGTTAACCTCTTGCCTTTCAAAATACCAAGGTTAAAATAATATAGCAACAAACCTTGGCAATCTGGGCAAGAGAAATGGGTGCTGATAAGGCCCGGAGGCTATCCCATACAAAACACCAACGTCGACTCACAAATTCAATCAATATATCAAGGAGTTTTTTGTACAATATGAAAACTATGATGACTGCTCATCCTGAAAATAGGAATTTATTATGAGACAATATCTTCTCTTCTAGGTAACTGCTAGATGTCAGATGGAGAATCGCGTTTTCTGTATGAGCCGCGGCCCATGAAGCCTTCAGTCACAGCCTTGCGGTGGCATGTCCTATGGCGTCGCCAGACGCACGATTATGGATAACTTTAACCTTAAATAAAATCAAAACCACTGAGGCTAGAGGGTTAAGATTTGGTATGTTTGGTGATTGGAGGGTGGATGAACAACATACCAATTTGCAACCCTCTATCCTCAGTAGTTTTTTTAAGATCTGAGGGCTGACTGGAGAAGTGCGGACGGACAGACAAATAGCCGTCTCTATAGTTTTCTTTTACATTAAATTAAAATGTGGGAAGAATGAAATAAAGAAAGGGACTTACCTGGTTCGCGATATATCGGAATTTGTATTCTAAAGCGAAGACAAACCGCTGTATCAGTGTTAAAGTATATATCTAAAATCAATACGCGAATCTTGGAATGAAACCTCATATTTCCTTAAAAGTATTTAACGAATAAAACTTGAAAATACGACTAGCACTTTTCCCTAGCTACTCATTATTTCTCCATAGTCAGTATCATTCATAAAAACAAAAATAAATAAATAGTAGTAGCTAAAAGAAGTGAGCCCTTCCTACAAAAATAAAATAGAAAGAAAATAAGATGTGGAATTCCGAGTGACCTCATTCGGAAGACTGACTAATCCTGCCAAAAGGCCTCGCAGAAGCCATGGCCAGCAAATCTGAAATCATTTAGCCATGGGGGAGAGAGTGAGTTTATCTTTCCGCCCTGGTTAGAACTTGAATTCAAACACACACACACACATGCACACGCACACATATGCTGGATAACGCAAGCACGCACGCACACACACACACACTCTCGAGACCCTTCAAGAAGCTATGCTGACTCTCGAGGAAAAATTTATCAGCCTTCTTGACCTCGTCTTTCATGGCGATTTTCTCCAAGTTTTGGAGACGCCTCGAGAGTGCCCCCCCCACCCCCCCCCCCCCACCCCTCAAACCCCCAAGCAAGCTTTGCCGAGATTGAGGGCTTCGATGCTTAGGGGAGAAATGGATGAACTTTTGAAGCAAGAGGCGATCTTAATTGGATTTCTCTCTCTCTGCCATTCTATCTTGAATCATCTCAAATCTTGTCAAGGATTTCGACCTTAGCTCATACTCCCTACCAAGGATTCTGGGAGAGGGACGCAGGACTGCAGATGGAACGCTTACATAAACCATAACGCTCACATAGAGGCAGTCCTCCTCCTCCTCCTCCTCCCCCTCTGAGCCGTATGACCGTGTTTCTTTCAAGGAGAAAGGTTACCCTTCAACAAGGACTCCGAAAAAGGGACAAAGTAGGAGTGTAAGTGAAACTTACTTACAGAGCACCCAAGGACATAAAACTTAAGTAAGGGTTACTTTTTAATTAGCACTTCGATCCTCTTGAAATGCTTGACCTTTTTTTCAGATGTAAGTTAATTCTCATCAACGTTATTCCTTCAAGGAGCAAGTTCCCCGAAACAAGGGCTCTGAAAAGAGAAGACGGGATTACAAACGAATCACCTCCTGTCAGTCCAACAGCACAAGAGAAGCAATCTCTCTGCATGCTTTAATTCCCCCAGTATACTACATAAGCTTTCTTCTTCTCACAGGCAGGTCAGTTTGGGGCTAAGGCCACGCTCACTCCCAATTTTCGCTTACTCGGGGAGTAATCCTACAAACTACTTTTTTGTTGTTGTTGTTGTTGTTCTAGTCGGAGGGGTAGGAAAGCCAAAAAATGTCTGAAACAGGTGTTTCGCGTTGAGTTAAAAGTGCATATTCTTACGTCTGCGTTCTATGCAGTTCCTCAACCATCTTGTGTCAACCCAGAGAGAGAGAGAGAGAGAGAGGAGAGAAGACGAGAGAGGAGAGAGAGAGAGAGAGAGAGAGAGAGAGAGAGAGAGAGAGAGAGAGAGAGAGAAATGTAAATTTACCATTTTATTTTAGAATAGTCATTACCAAGTAAAAGAATGCAAGAATTATGCGAAAGTAAAACAGAAAACATTAAGCTCGTTGTATCATTCACGACAGAGATGATGAGGGGAAACTCCATAAAACAAAGAGATTTTAAACAAGTTCTCCATTTATCTATCTTTGAATGCATCGCGTCCATTGTTCTGCAAACTCGTGTACATTAGCGCTTTCCTTTTTATTCTACCTTAGAGCGATAGTTGGACGCTGTTAAGTTGATAACTCTCTCCCTGGAGTTTAGTTTATACATTTAGTTTATACATTCAGAAGCCCGGACAGAAGAGGGTTGAACGTGGAGCTAACGACCCAGACTATAATAAAAAAGATAGGTGTTAAAATAAAAACTTGCAATAAACCTTAACAGTAAGGCGGAAGTGACAATACAAGCCAACTTATTAAATATGAACACATTAAAACATTGCTGTTAATCGATTGTCATTTGAAACGGCTTTGTAATACAGCAAAATTTAGCAGAATGGTAAAAGGGGCAATAGGAGTCTGCATACTGAATAACAGAATAACAGTAAGTGATTGCGTTGATGACATCTGGTATATATGGTTAAAACTGTGTAATTAACCTTATCAGTGAGGGGCAATTGGCTATACGATTCGACACACACACACACACACACACAGAGAGAGAGAGAGAGAGAGAGAGAGAGAGAGAGAGAGAGAGAGAGAGAGAGAGAGCAAATTAATTGTAACAAAAATATATTTCGTACTTGATTGTACTAAAAAACCAACAAAACTCAACAGACGACTACAAGGGGCGATGTGCCATATATACTGAATTCGAGGGCCATGAGCAAAAGAGTATAACTACGAACACTGAAACATGTTTGGGAGTCGAAATATACATTTGACGGCAAAGCCGCTGCAACTGTTGCATGCTGACAAAAGAGACCATTGTCTGTTGTATAAGTAAATTCACGTGTCATAATTGGATTCACCGAACCCTTTGTCAAGGGCTGATTGACCCCGATGGTACCATACAGAGAGATAGAACGTACGTACTATACCGTGTGGTGTTTAGCTCTCTCTCTCTCTCTCTCTCTCTCTTCTCTCTCTCTCTCTCTCTCGCTTATATAATAGTTTGTATCACTGCGTTGCAAATGCTTTCTGCTGGCTTAAAACTTCGACAGAATTTTATGACGACTGAATACGATCCATGTAAAAAAATGTAAACAGGAATAAAAATAATAATAAAATGAATATAAAATTAATATCATCATTATAAAAGCAATAACACTCCACGTTTATGATAATTAAGCCTTTTAAATAATAATAATAATAAAATAATAATAATAATAATAATAATAATAATAATAATACTCTCATCAATATTACGATCTTTTGTTTTCTGCTGGAGAGGTCTTACTTCTTCACAAAAGAGAGAGAGGAGGAGAGAGAGAGAATGCGAGAGAAGACGAAGAGATGAAGGGACGAGATGGAGAAGAGAGAGAGGCCTGTGAAGTAAAAGCGACGCAAAGAATAGCACCGACCCGCGAGAAAAATGAAAAGCAGGAAAAAGCAGGCTAGGGTAGGGAGAGGCGTATTAAGGGGGAGAGGAGGAGGGGGAGGGGGAGGGGCTCCGGTTGCTATCCTTCCCAACATCAAGAGGGCCATCCGTAAGCTCAGTAAGTATAAAAATAAGAATTTATACTGTTCTGTGAATTTTTTCCTCTCGTATATATATATATATATATAATTATATATATATTAATATATATATATATATATTACACTCACAGATCTGTAATAATAAAATAATAATAATAATAATAATATAAAATAATAATAATAATAATAATAATAATAATAATAATACAAGTCATTTCCTTATAGATGGGATGGCTACGGAGCGGTTAAACCTTCCATTTTTTTTTTTAACAAGATGTTACGTCCATGTCCCTCTCCAACCTAAATACGACCTAAAACCATCGATATACAAGAAAAAATAAATAAATAAGTAAACAAACAAATAAATAAAGACTCGACCGCATTCGTTTTTCCGAGTCCGAATCGAAGCTGCTTTAACCACTGGACTACGGTATCATTCTATATATAAATGTATTTACCTTCTTTCGGGAATGTTTTGTCTCTTTTCATATATGATTTTTAAAGGTCTTTAAAATCAGAGTGACTATGGCTTTCGATACAGATTGCTACTGGATTTTGAAAACGAACGGCGGATGGTTAACACAACCCATGAGGCGGGGCGCCTAGTTTTAAAACAGAAACAGTAGGTAGTTTGCGAAATACGACAAACGTTGGGTATCCAAAGCAGACTGCTGAGTTTTCGAAACGGGATGAACAGTAAGTGGCTTTCAAAACTAGACAAGGTGAATTGAAATTAATTGAATATATAAACAGAATTTAGGCCAAAGAAGCACTGGGACCTAAGAGGCCATTCAGCGCCGAAACGGAAATTGACAGTAAAAGGTTTGAAAGGTGTAACAGGAGAAAAACTTCGCAGTTGCACCAAAAATCAATTGTTAGAAGGTGGAAAGTAACATGGATGAAAGAGAATATGAAAAGAGGTACAGTATAAAGGAACGAAAGGTGTTGCAGCTAGTGGCCGAAGGGACGCTGCAGAGAACCTTAAGTAATGCCTACATTAACGACGGCTTTATCCCCCATACAAAAAAAAAAATAGATGAATGCTTTACGAAAGCAAATGACGAGACGTCGTCAAAATCGGACGGCCGGCGAGGGGTTTTGGAAATCGTTGGGGCGCACAGTTTTCGAACCCAAAGAGTAAGTGACGCACGAAACCGAACACAATGCTTTCGAAAAGCGGAGGACGAGAGGGATTAGAAACCGGAGGACGCCTGATGGTTATCGAAACCGAAGAGGTTGTTGGACATTCCGAACGAAATGTCCCGACGGGGAAAGAATTCCTCCTCGGCCAGATTTATACAGGGAATTGAGAGCAAGGAAATTAGTCCCCCCAAAAGAAGCAGCTCTGGCGGAAAACTCGTCCCAAGTTAACGATAAATCTCACTTCCATCAGAAGTGGAATTGGAAATCTCTTCCGGTGAAGGAAAACAGGCGCACTTGCATCGCCATGAATATTCCGAAATGAGAGAGAGAGAGAGAGAGAGAGAGAGAGAGAGAGAGAGAGAGAGAGAGAGAGAGAGAGAATGTTCTTTTTCGAGAAAAGGAGACTGACAGACATTGCCATGAATATTCCAAATTGAGAGAGAGAGAGAGAGAGAGAGAGAGAGAGAAGAGAGAGAGAGAGAGAGATGTTCTATTTTGGGAAAAGGAGACTGACGGACTGAACCAGATCCAGTGAAAGAGAGAGAGAGAGACTCCAGAGTAAAAACAAAGGAAAAGCGCACAGTACAAAAATCTATGGAAAAAGTACCAGTAGTAGTAAAAAGAAAAATATCGCGAGCAGAGAAAAATATTTTGAGTTCGACCGGAAATTTCGAGGCAGAAAAAAGGCATACGAGACGGAAAACGTGAGGCAGAATGGAAGTAAACGTATTAAAAGCAACCGAACAAGAAGAAGGAATAGAGAGAGAGAGAGAGAGAGACTTAGAGAGATGAGAGAGAGAGAGAGAGAGAGAGAGAGAGAGAGAAAAAATAGAACGGTGACAATAAACTACGGCAAAACTGACAAGTAAAAAATCCGCCGAAGTTTCCTCGGCACAATCGAGTTTTCTGTATAGAGTTGCCAGACGTACGATTATGACTAACTTTAACCTTAAATAAAATGAAAACTACTGATACTAGAGGGCTGCAATTTAGTATGTTTGATGTTTGGAAGGTGGATGATCAACATACCAAATTGCAGCCCTCTAATCTCAGTAGGTTTTAAGATCTGAGGGCGGACATAAAAAAGGCAGACGGACAGACAAATAGCCATCTCAATAGTTTTTTTTTACGGGAAACTTAAATAAAAAGCGCAGCATACAATGCCACTGGAAGCTTATGAAATTACACTCCATAAAAATATAATGCAAAGAAATAAATTTGATGAAGAAAGAAAAATTTAATTTTAAGACAAAACGCGAATTAAATGAAAGTAGAGAGATTGAGGGAAAGACAAAAATGTAAAGGTTTCATTAGGTAATTAAAAAATAAATTTCGTGAGTATTTATAGTACTTCACTATACTGTGACTTTAAATATTAAATAAAAATCCACAATTATATTCATGAGCAAATCTTTATTTTTCAAACTTCTCGAATGATGAGTACAAATAACTGTGAGAAGCTGGACTGTGAGAGACACAAGAAACAGCTGTACCTTCTTCTGCAACAAAGAGAACAAAAAACTAATCAGTTAGCAATATGAGTTTTTTATTTACCGCAAGGACTGTCTTACTAAAACATACACACTGCCTTCAGCTCACTAAGATATTTCCTGAGATATTACAAAATGCTACTTAAGATATCAGCAATACTGAAGACTCCTAACGCAACAGGCATCTTCCGAGCATGCACCAATTATATACATCTAGAAAAAAAAAAGATACTCTTTAGATACTGATGTAGAGTTAGCATGCTTCATTGGAGATATGTAAAAAGAGAAAACTTCCACCAGAGATCAATCTAGAGTGGAATTACTGCCCTCCCCCCACCCCAAGACAATCTAGGCAGAAAATAATAAACATTACAGGTACTCCTAGACAGTGGTATTATTTAGGAACATCGAGAGAGAGAGAGAGAGAGAGAGAGAGAGAGAGAGAGAGAGAGAGAGAGATCACACCTTTGAGAGAGAACTTACAAACTTACAGAAAAGTCAGGTCAGACAACTGATGCATGGGAATGCATCAATTAAGTGTTAAAAGCAAAGACTCACACACTCCATTAGAGAAACATCTTCTACTACAGCTCGCACTCACAACATTGAAATCCGAAGAAGACAGCGCACCAATTAGGCAGACCTTTAATGGCAGCGCGCACCAATTACGGAGCCCCTCGCTGCACCTTAACGTTATTGAAAACAAACACCGCGACAACACCCAAACGGTAACGCAGGGTCTTGCACAAACTCGTCTAATTCACTTTCTTCATCAACTATATTAAGACTAATTGGGTTAATTTTCCCCGTGAGCCGAAACTAGTGCATAATGAAATCCACTAGTGGCCTAATTAGGGAAGGGAAGAAGACCGGAAGCGCAGGGGAGAGGGATGGGGTTTGTGTGTGTGTGTGTGTGTGTGTGTGTGTGTGTGTGTGTGTGTGTGTTGGGGGGTGGGGGGAATGTTGCGTCAAGTTAAGAACTTGTCCGTGCAGTCCTCATTTTCTTGGGATGTCTTCTAGATGAGTAGATTCAGTTGAGGAAGGTTAGATGGTATGTGTCTGGCTTCTCTAATTATCAAAATTTAATCATTAATTTTCTCGTAAGTTACAATCTAATTATGAAAATTCTTCTCTCTACCTCCTCTCGATATTAGACAACATTACTGACGGTACAGTACTATCTAACATCCGGATGATTTCAGCCATCATACATACCGTAAGATCCAGTTCTCTCTCTCTCTCTCTCTCTCTCTCCTCCTCCATTATTTAACGACTACTGCATTTCACCATCGGAGATAAGAGGAAATTCAAATCTCTCTCTCTCTCTCCTCTCTCTCTCTCTCTCTCTCTCTCTCTCTTTTCCTCCCGTCCCCATAATATACCACCACCAGCAGAGGCGTTAAAAAACTTCATCCACTCCGCCATCTGCAACAAGAAAGGAAATAGCAAGAGATGCAGAAGCCAATCAACACCTACGGTGGATGTTGATATTGACGAGTCTCTGTTACAGCCACTTTTTTTTTTTTTTTTTTTTTTTTTTTTTTTTTTTGAAGGGTCACGAAATCGAAAGCCCGAATTCCGGAGACTCAATAATTCCTGCGTCCTTGTTACCGTTTGTGTGTGTGTGTGTGGTGTGTGGTGTTGTTGGGGGGGGGGGGGGCGTGTGGGGGGGGGGGGAAGGGGGGGGGGGGGGGGGAAGTCCTACTCGTTGCTGTTCCCTGTTCCGTTTCATTGCACACGATTTAAGAGTCAAAGTCAACGGCGCTGGAGAACGGGGTAGTTAAGGGCGAGATTCTCATTTCAGACAGGAGATTTTCTCATTTACAGTTGCATTCCAGTTTTTTGGTTTCATTCAAAGGTTTACGAATTCCGTACAGAAATACGCTATTGGATTTTGGGCCTCATTTTGATCGGTTGCCGTTTTCACTAGACCGCGAAGATTCAGTATCGCTAAATCTATTCTACAGCCCTGATTTTTTCCAGTCTTTTCTTCAACCCTAATCTTTATTTAATATCTTCTACAACCCTAATCTTTTTCCAGTCTCTTCTACAACCCTAATCTTTATTCAATATCTTCTACAACCCTAATCTTTTTCCAGTCTCTTCTACAACCCTAATCTTTATTCAATATCTTCTACAACCTTAATCTTTTTACAGTCTCTTCTACAACCCTAATCTTTATTCAATATCTTCTACAACCCTAATCTTTTTCCAGTCTCTTCTACAACCCTAATACTTATTTAACCTCTTCTACAACTGTAATCTTTATTTAATCTCTTCTTCAACCCTTATCTTTTTCCAGTCTCTTTTATAACCCTAATCTTTATTTAACCTCTTCTACAACCATAATCTCTTTCCAGTCTCTTCTACAACCCTAATCTTTATTCAGTATCTTCTACAACCCTAATCTCTTTCCAGTCTCTTCTACAACCCTAATCTTTATTCAATATCTTCTACAACCCTAATCTCTTTCCAGTCTCTTCTACAACCCTAATCTTTATTTAACCTCTTCTACAACCCTAATCTTTTTCCAGTCTCTTCTACAACCCTAATCTTTATTCAATATCTTCTACAACCCTAATCTTTATTTAATCTCTTCTACAACCCTAATCTTGATTTAGTCTTTTCTACAACCCTAATCTTTATTTAGTCTCTTCTACAACCATAATCTTTATTTAATCTCTTCTACAACCCTAATCTCTTTCCAGTCTCTTCTACAACCCTAATCTTTTTCCTGTCTCTTCTACAACCCTAATCTTTATTTAAACTCTTCTACAACCCTAATCTTTTTCCAGTCTCTTCTACAACCATAATCTTGATTTAATCTCTTCTACAACTCTAATCTTTATTTAACCTCTTCTACAACCCTAATCTCTTTCCAGTCTCTTCTATATCCCTAATCTTTATTTAAACTCTTCTACAACCCTAATCTTTTTTCAGTCTCTTCTACAACCGTAATCTTTATTTAATTTCTTCTACAACCTTGAATATTTCATGCAGTCTTAGACAAGAGAGGAAATTAGATCAAACTGAAAGACCTCGCATAAATATTTCGTACTGAAAAATTCCAAAACGTCCCACAGAGCTACGTGGTTTGATGCGTCATTCAAAAATAAAGAAAGTTACGCATTTCCTTTCATTAAATCTCATTTATAATGAGGTATTTCCATACTTTTATGCGGGAACCAACTTACCTAATGAAGTCAATCCCTTTTACTTGCATTCATTTCTCATCCGATATTTTCTACTGTCTAGCTAGCGAGTAGCACGATGACCCCTTTGGTTAGGTTGGTACAGTGATGGACCCCGATATCAAGGTAGGGGGCGGAGATGGGGGGCGGTTTGCCCTATAAATAATGGGCCCGGCTAAAAGGAGTGTTGAATTAACACCCCGGCCTTGTAAGAAAAATAGCGTTTTATCCTTGTAATAAATGGCTCACTCTGAGGCCCCGAATCCAATGGATCTTTCTACCTCGTCCCTCCGTTCCTACCAAATCCTCTCTTTTCTATTTCTCTGTTCTAAAAAAAATTCGCCTCGGTCAAATCCACGAACGACTTCGCTACAACTCTCTCTCTCCCCCCCCCCACCTCCCCCCTTTGCTTGGCAAGAATCCCAAAAACGTGTCCCAGGGAACGACATTTGAATGGATTTGACCAAGGGCCTCTACGGATGGCCAACGTGGGATATTTAGAGGTGATATAAAGGCCTCTGGGATGTTGGGAGGCTTAGAGCGGTGACAAGGGTCAATCTCCATAAAGTCAAGATTGATTACAGACCTCTAAGGGGTTTTTGATGCCAGAAGTGTGTCAGTAGGCCTCTGCTGGTCAGGCCTATTTATCAGTGGAGCATAAAAAAAGGGACACATCATCGAAGGAGATTCACGCCAAGAAGGGTCTTCTCTTCTTGCCCAATAAATCAATTCAGTTATTCCATTACAGCTGATGTTCAGCTCTGCCATAAGACTGATTCTATCGCTATATCATTTTACTCGCACGCATACATCCTACATATGTAAATTCAAATACCGAATGATCAAATGATGAGACTAAGAGCCCGAGGTATATTTCATACTGAGTCCGACCAGGAATACGACGGGATAATTATTTTCCACATCTTATTCCGACGTTTCGTAAATCTTATTTACCTCTTCTGGAATTACTCGTATATCCTATATATATATATAATACATATATATATATATATATATATATATATATATATATATATATATATATATATATATATATACATACCAAATAATTGACAAAATAATTCTGAATATAAAGCCACGATGAATCAGGACAAACAAGAACTTAAAAAACAAAAAAAGATTCACCACAATGATATAAAATGTACAGAATACGGATCAGAAAATATCAAAACGATATTTAGCAATTATATAAACACAGCACTACTCACTAGCGAAAACGAGCCGAATTAAGTATAGTTTAGTTTAACCAGACCACTGAGCTGATTAACAGGTCTTCTAAGGAATAGATTTTTATTGACGTGGCTAAGAAACAACTGGTTTTTTAGCAACGGGACCCACAGCTTATTGAGGGATCCGCACCACGTTATATCGAAAAATAAATTTCTAATCACCAGAAATAAATTACCCCGATTCCCTGTTAGCAGAGAGGGGAGCGAACTGTAGCTACCAAATCGTTAAGCTAGCACGCGACCCACTGTCCAATGAGGAACTGCGAAAACGAACTAACCTGGAAAAAAAAACTGAGCGCAGGAGGGATTCGTATTAAAGTAGTTTAATTTTCAATGTTTCCAGTACAAGTAGATCTGTCTGACTGTTACTTTGACAAATAATTATAAATGTTTCATTTTCAACCTCAGTTTTACATATTTTGGCACGGTCGCATATACTGGATGATCGCCGTACGGGCACCTGATCCCCCCATGGGATTCAGTCAGTAATTTGCCCAATTACACTACATCCGGGGCACATATATTTGTAAATAACATTAAACGTCATGGAAGGACTTAGCCATTACTTAACCAGAAGCTCTTCCTCAAGACCTTGGTGAACTCCATTTTTAAAGTGTCCTTGAGCGTATGGCAGACTAGCATAATATTTCATTTTGGGAACAGTAGGGACATTAGCGTCCATAGATAACTGTTTATTAAGTCATTTTTTCAGGAATGTGTGAACTATCTTTTTAGTAAAGCAATTTTTAATATCCCCAGCTTGAGGTGGGAGGAAGTGCCCTATGAACCAATGTATGAGTGGAATTAAGTTTAACATTGTATAACCAAAAGCTATTACATATTATGCATGCCACACACACATGTATAAAGTATTTATGTATATTATATATATATATACTATATATATATATATATATATATATATAATATATATATATACAACCACACGAATATCCCTTATTATGCACACACATGTATAATATATATATAACACATATACATATATATAATATATATACATATATAGTATATATATACTATATATATATATATATATATATATATAATATATATCCAAAGGAGACAAGCTTCACGCAAGACTCATCCCTCCGATAACACCTCCAAGGAAAAACAGAAGAATGGTCTACACACATATTTATATATATATATATATATATATATATATATATATATATATATATATATATATATATTATATATATATATCTTATATATCACACGCTTTCCTGCCGTAACTTCTGCGTTTTTTTTTTTTTTTCCAAATTTCGTCTTATTTTTGGGGAAAAGGGGCGCGAATATTATGGAATTATTGATGGGTGGGTTTCCCCATCCAAGTCTCACATAACAGTGCGAGGGGAACGCATCCCCTCCTCGAGGGGAATCTCGCTCCGCGCGAGGGGGGGCGAACTTTTTCCAAAGTTTTGTCGGTAAAGTGGTAATTCGTCTAAGCCTTGTAATGTCTTTTTGATTGACTTATCAATCACCCTCCTTTCCCCCTTTTCCCTCCGTTGTTATATTTTCCCCTTTCTTATTTCTTCTTCCTTTTTCTTGATTCTTACACGATTTTCCTGCAACTTTAGTCTATTTTTGTCCTTCGTGTTTTCATTCGTTTTTTTACTCCCCGCTTTTTATTTTTGGTATGATTCCCTTCCTGATTTACCATCTCATTTTTTCCCCATTTTTATTCTTACTTCCTTTTCCTTCTTCCTTTTCCCTGCGTTTTCCTTTTTTTTCTTCTTCTTCTTCTTCCGGTCCCGATTGCTTGCATTTACTTCGGCTATAACTATATATATATATATATATATATATATATATATATATATATATATATATATATATGATTATAGATATATATATGTATATATATATATAATATATATATATTATAATATAATATATATATCGATAGATAATATATAAATATATACACACACACACACATACACAGATAGAGAGAGAGAGAGAGAGAGAGAGAGAGAGAGAGAGAGTTGGCACTCAAACTTTCTCCGAAATTTTGCCAAAACTTCCTCTTGACTATATATTAAAAAAAGTAAAAGAAAAAAAAAAAAGGGGGGGGGGGGAAATATTCAGAATGGACACAAGCATCCCGCAAGGATGAAGAG
>NC_087218.1:11602500-11610000 GCF_015104395.2 Macrobrachium nipponense
GGGGGGGGGGGGGGGGGGGGGGGGGGGGGGGGGGGGGGGGGGGGGGGGGGGAATACAACATATTCTTGCCGTAAAGAGAAACAATTTTCAGGAGGACAAAAGTCTTTTTCCGCACTAAGGACACACGAAATATACACCCAATTCTGAGTAGGGCCAGACACCGGATACAATAAAATGGAATTCGGCAAGAAATATATACCCGCGTAACAATGGATGGCAATGGACCGAGAAAATAGTTCACTTTCCTGCGAGATTTATTCACTGCTGGATTTATTCACTGCAGGGTTTATCCCCTGCGGGATTTATTCACTGCGGGATATATTCACTCCTGGATTTATCCACTGCGAGATTTATTCACTCCTGGATTCATTAACTGATGGATTTATTCACTGCTGGATTTATCCGCTGCGGGATTTATTCACTGCTGTATTCATCCACTGCTAGATTTATTCACTGCGGGATTTATCCTCTGTTGGATTTATCCACTACTGGATTTATTCACTGCGGGATTTATTCGCTCCTGGATTTATCCATTGCGAGATTTATTCACTCCTAGATTCATTTACTGCTGGATTTAGTCACTGCGGGAATTATTCACTGCTGGATTTATTCACAGCGAGATTTATTCACTCCTGGATTCATTCACTACTGGATTTATCCACTGCAGGATTTAGTCACTGCGAGATTTATTCACTCCTGGATTCATTCACTACTGGATTTATCCACTGCAGGATTTAGTCACTCCGGGAATTATTCACTGCTGGATTTATTCACTGCGAGATTTATTCACTCCTGGATTTATTCACTGATGGATTTATCCACTGCAGGATTTAGTCACTGCGGGAATTATTCACTGCGAGATTTATTCACTGATGGATTTATCCACTGCAGGATTTAGTCACTGCGGGAACTATTCACTGCTGGATTTATTCAGTGCGGGATTTATCCACTGCAGGATTTAGTCACTGCGGAATTCATTCACTGCTGGATTCATTCACTGCGGGATTTATTCACTAGAGGAACGTAATACAAATCAAGTAACAAACTTAAGAAATACAAATGAGTGAATAATGAGAATAAACACAAAATATAGAGAACAATGTTGAAAATATATATTTCTAGAAACGAACGTCTTATTAAATAAAACTAACTAAATCCATAAAAAAAAACCGCCACAAAAATATCTCCGTCTTCTGGCTGACAGGTGATGACACTAAACGTCAAAGCCTCCGTTTGGCGGGTTACTTTTTCTTCGCTTTATTCTCCATTTACCCTTTTAACGCTCATTCGGAAATAGTGCGAAGTTTTAATGGACTTGGGGAGAGAGAGAGAGAGAGAGAGAGAGGAGAGAGAGAGTTTATGGAATCACTAATGGATGTTCAGAATACTGCTGAACTGGAACCGAATCAGAGGAGAGAGAGAGAGAGAGAGAGAGAGAGAGAGAGAGAGAGAGAGAGAGAGAGTTATGCAATAATAAAAACTGACCGATAAGATTATCATTTGTAACGAAATCGGGTGAAAGATATGTAGACAGAAAGACAGAAAATCTGATGAATATCCCTGATGGCGAAAACAATCTCATATTTTAATTACAACCGACGGCATATTTTTTGGCAGAGAACTAATCGCTCTTGCCTGTTAGTCTTCCTTTCTCCGTCTCTTCCTTGTCCTCTCGCTAACCATGGCTACAACCCACTACAGTCAAGTGACAATTCAATAATCACCTTACCATTAAGGTAAACCAGGCACAGTGGATTTAACGAAACCTCCTGGGATTCCACTCAGCATCCGTCACTAGTAAGGGGATTAAATTATTGCTTCCGATGGAGCTGAGAGAGAGAGAGATGAGAGAGAGAGAGATGAGAGAGAGAGAGTTTATGGAAATTACTAATGGATGTTCGGAGAATAAAGAATTCTAAGAGACAGAATCGGAAGAATCAGGAGAGAGAGAGAGAGAGAGAGAGAGAGAGAGAGAGAGAGAGAGAGCCTCGTGTTACGTAAAGGAAACTGCTTAGTACTTAACACCTTGGTTCGATTACAACACCACCCCCCAACCCACCCCTCTCAAGTATGTGACTTTTCAGACGTCTGACCTAAATAGCTAGGGAGAAAGAGAGGGTTGTTGGGGGGGTGGGGGTTGGGGGATTTGTTAAATTTGGAGGAGATAAGAAAGAAAAATGAGTATGAGGAAGGAGAGAGATTGTTTGCAAACCCGACTGTGAGGCTGGGATGGGAGAAAGGCAATATTGACACAGACGCATTTTCAAGGCATCTGAAATACAGAGAAACTCGCTCAAAAAATAGCGGCTGCATTTGCATTTGCCAAAAGAGCATCGGCGCTGTCACCTCCACTTTTAATTTTGCGAGTTGAGGCCGACGGGATGGGCAAATTATTATCCTTATTATCGATCCGTCCGCAGGAAACGAGAGTATAAGCTGCGGTATGGAAAACTCATAAAAATAGAAAAATCGGGGGAAAAAAAAAAAGAACCTAATTCCATAAATTCTACAGTGTCGTTCATCACTTTTGAAACCTTTCCGTTAAATACCTCATCAAGTTTTTGCTGACCTTAACTTCTGTTTATAGTTGGAAAAGGATTTTCAAAACCGAGTTTCTAGAATTATCTAGAAACGTCTTCTTGTTCAGTGACATATAGTTCGTCACAGACCGACAAAAGGGAAAGTGTATAAGAGGTGGGGAGAAAAAAGGCAATCAGTAAATCCAATGGAAAAATAAGAAAGAAAGAAAGAAAAAAAAGAATACATCTATGGCTAAAAGGTAATAAGGAAAGCTGCCAAAGAGAGAGAGAGAGAGAGAGAGAGAGAGAGAGAGACCCATGAACGAGCCACTGAGTGACACAGGTTGGTAGCCCTGCGGAGGCTGTTCCATTGCCACCAACGACACGCTTTTTTCCCGCCACTGTGGCAACCAATCACGACCAATTACCATTTAACGTTTAATTGTGATTGGTCCGGCTATAGATTCGCTGACAAATGTGATGAGCAACATTAATGGAGATTACGAAAATTAATTAAAAAAGATATTGGGTAGACCTATTCAAAAGGCCTATTGTGCGATGAAAATGAATTCCGGGGCCTTAAATGGATATTCATCCAAAAGAAAAAAAATATTAGTAGGGAAACGTTGGCGTCTTTTTTTTTCTTTTTTTTAAAATTAGGTTACACTTAATCAAAATTTTGCATTTCTTTTTCATAAAAGAGAAGAACATTGATGATATGAACAGAAAAAAGGGAAATGTTCAAGAAAATACACGATTGGAAAGAAAACGAACTGAAATACGAGTCAATGATCACTGGCATGAATGGATGAATGAATGAATGAATGAATGAAGGAGGCGCACATTAACCTGTGAATGTATGATTACTATCTTTATTCAAATTATTATACTAACGCTCGGGAGAGCAATCCTTAAGACCATTAACTTCCAATGCAAACCTCTACGATATACAATAACTACTTGCCTGAAAAGAGAAAACAGACAAAAAGAAATTAATAACGATTAAAAAACATTAAGTAAATTGAAAATAAAATAAAATTGTAGTTGTACGTGAGTGCATCCATCCTAAGTATCCATGCACAAGAGAGCAAGTAAATGACGTTGGAGGTGGTTTCTTCTTCTTCTTCAGCATCCAGGACTTTGACAGTCCTCGCTACTTACACGTGAATTGTGGAGGGAGGACAATTGGGCTTCCTTGAGCATGGGAGCTTTCGAGGAATACGACGTCCTTATGCGGGCAAGATTTGTCCAAACATTGGCCCCTTAAGTCCTTCTCTTAAAAGGTTGTCATGAACATACTGGAGGAGACGCAAGGGAGAGTGAGTATCTCTCTTCGATTTTTATTGTAAAGACACTTAATCACCTCTAACTTACTTTTGCTAGGAATGATGCAAAGGGGGAAGCGTTATTCAAGCTATGCTTCTATTGAGTTCCGCTTCACTTATCTCAACAGTTTAAAAAGAAATAAACTGGAAATGATAACACAGCAGTTTCTATTAACAAGATGAAAGTCGCAGTTGACGACGGCTGTGTGCAAGATCGTCATTATTATTCTTATTCGTGAAAGGTGCGTACAAACAGTTTTAAATCTTACAAGCAAAACATAGTCGTGTTTTATGAGGTCTGTACGCTAGTTTCGTGGTTCTTATACTAGTAGACCAATTCCATGCTCTTTTATAATCCCCTTGCCGGATAAGTTATTCTCTGCCACACTTCATCTTTAATGAACCTTGCCTCACAGACCATATTCTTCTCCTTTCACAAAAACGGGACAATGTTTTTTTTGCCCACTCTTGGTTACCAACTTTTTTTTTATTTTTAACCATGCCCCACTGAATTTTTTTTTTTTTTTTTTTTTTTGCATCCTGATGCCCCATCTGGTGGTACATAATACTTATTATTCAAAAACTAAACTCCTATCCACGTGGAAGAAGCCTAAAAGGTCATTTACCTGGTTTAAACATTCTCGAATCGGGGCCCCCCTTAAAAATCAAATTAACCCCAGTGGGGCGTACTCCCCTGCTGGGTACTACTTGTTCTAGTGGATTCGTACGGAGTATGGAAAAACTTTTTATCTTGAAATCAAGAAACGATGCCAAGCCTGAATTCGGAATTCGGGTACCACTAACAGGAACGCTTGGCAAGGCGTGATCAAACCTACAGCTTACTCGGGGCAAAATGAGCGGCAGTTTTTACTGAAGATTGCATAAAAGCACATGCATTTTTAAAATATATGCTATTGGTATATAATACACACATATCATACATATATACCAATATATATAATATATATATATATAATATATATATATACATAGCAAAATCCAAGGAAGGGACAAGAAAACGATGGAGTTATCTGCAAGACCTTTCGACTTCTTGTCCTTTACTGTGCAGAGTAAAGGACAAGAAGTCGAAAGGCCTCGCAGAACTCCATCGTTTCTCTTTCCTTCGTGGTGGATTTTTCCTTTATTTATATTATTCATCACTTTCTATATTTTCGCGATTCAGTTTTATATTTATATATATATATACACACACACACACACACACACACACATATATATATATATATGTATATATATATATATATATACATACTCTCATGAAAAGCGAGAACTGCCGAGATCTTTCGGTCTTAACGACCCTTTACTATAAGCAGTTTTAGCTTTTTCATTTTCCTCCGTGGCATTACCTTTATTTATATATAGCATCACGTTTTACATATTTTCATGATTAAGTTATACACACACACACATATATATATATATATATATATAATATATATATATATATATATATATATATATATACTATATATATACTTTTTACACCCTTACGGTTTACTGTAACTTATTCCGGGCAAAGGCTGTTGGAGCAGACAGTTTTTGGGCGTTAGTGATCTTGCAAGGCTATATCACGGAGTTTGTGAGTTTACCTCAAAGGGCGAAAAATCTTTCACGCTGAGTTCGCTGCAACAGCAGGGAAATGACCATAACAACTTTCCTTTTTTCCAACCATTTTCATTTTTCAACGTTCTTCACATTGTGTCTTCAAACTTTAGAAAATTAGATCCTATGCAAAACGCTAATACAATTAGTGGTTGGAAGCTTGCTTTCAATAACGTACAAGACAAATTCAGAGTTACGGAGGCTCCATTCAAGTTTGACAGCAAAACTCAAGTTGCTCAACCAAGTCCCGAGGTCAGTTGGAACTTGAAGAGTTTGTACTTGAAAACGATCGAACTAATCCAGCTAAAAGAAAGGGAAGAAAAGGATCCGCGATCAGCTTGCGTAAAGACCTCTGAGCAAGCTTTAACAAGCTCAGCAGGTGATCTCAATTCCGAGGAAGGGAAAATGACCATTTTACCTTTAGAAAGGAACAAAATTCAGCAGAAGAACCTTGAAAGGCGAAGAACTTTAGAGACCATTGAAAAATAAAGTAAAAAATATAAATACAGATGTCAGCATTTCCTTTATAACAGAACAAACTAAATATATTCAGGAAGAAAGTGAAAGATACGAGAATATCCTTAAATCCACGCTAGAAGTTGAGTAAAAGGAACTTGGAACAAGTACTTTCGTAGTTCATTTCAACATTCTCAAGCTCACACTTGAGAATGTAGAAATATACTCCGAAAGAAATACTTGTTCAAAGTCCCATTTTCACTCACCCTTCTACCGTCGATTTAACTAATATGGTATGTATTATCATATAATATTATTTATATTATTATATATATATAGATATATATATATATACATATATAGTATATATGTATATATATACATATATATATAAAGAGAGAGAGAGAGAGAGAGAGAGAGAGAGAGAGAGAGAGTTATGAGTATAGACTCAAAGGTGCTGAATGAAACGAATCTCATAATTCACACGCGCCGAATCTCCGCAGCTGAATATGAATCCAAAATGCTAAACAGAATTGATGCAAACTGTATCATCCCGCCATAAAGCGTGAGCCTTTAATCCTTCTGCCTCTGAACACAATTTGTTTAAAAAGTATCAATGTAAAGCATAAAAAAACCCGACTTGTGGATGTTTTACCCTCTACCAAAATCTCTGAAAATATCAGGGCGGGTTTCAAATGGGAGGTAACACGGATTTCATCTAAAACTTTGTCCCTCATTTAAACTTGTGAGACGTTCTTGTTCCCGTCGAAAATGCGAAAAAAATAACAAACGCGTCAAAATATAAAGAGAAACATGTATTTCACAGAAAACAAGGCGTGATCCGTACTCCAGCATACTTGGGGCGTGAGCTAAAATCTATGGTCAATTAGCCTGTTGTTTCACCGGCGAAAATTAAAATAAATACGCTATATTTCATTAGAAATAATTGTTCTGTACTGTTTAACATACAGCACATTATTCATTTTTTGGCATTTTCATTACAATATATAAATCATAAATATCCTATCCTATAACACCTTTATCTTTGCAAAACACCCTTTTCAGACCTTTCTAGGCTTTTCCATAAGGCTTTCCTATGCCCCAAACAAGAAGAGTAACAGCAAGAACAACAACAACAACAACAACAAAGTAGAATGTAGGTTTACTTCGCGAGTAAGCGATAACCGTTTTACGAACTTCTTAGACATTTGTGTTACCTGGAAATCGCATTCCCGCGGAGGGTAAACTGGTTTGGTCTATCTTTCACACCATTTCGTCCAGACTGAAATTATTTACTTACTTTCCTATGAAACCTAATCAATTAACCTGGCCCCTACCAAAAGGTATTTGTTCTGGAGTGTTCTCCCCGACGCGCTGGTTACAAAATTAAAAATATTCCAGTGGTGTCTTCACTTCGACTCCCTCTTTGGAAGTGGAAGTTGGTCAAGGTTGCTAACTATGGAAGCTGACCAAAATATTTCAGCTTTGAAATTAGAAAAATATTTATTTAACAGGCAAGGATAAGAGAAATATAAACTAGGAAAATGATGTTTTCACCCCCTCTACCGACAAGCTCT
>NC_087218.1:11617500-11635000 GCF_015104395.2 Macrobrachium nipponense
TCTTTTAATAAGCATACCAGAGAGAGAGAGAGAGGAGAGAGAGAGAGAGAGAGAGAGAGAGATCTGTAGCTTTACACAGCACCTTAATTTTATACATCACCCACATTGATACTAGTAGTCCTAAAACAGGATGATTAATTTACATCAAGTGCGATTTCTTATCAACCAGTTATTTTCTAGTTATTTCCTAATCAGTGTGAATATGTATAAGTCACTGTCTATTCCGCATGAGAAGAGTGAAATGATTTTACTTCAGTGCGCAAGAAAAAGTACATTTCCTAAGCATTATTATATATATATATATATATATATATATATATACTATATATATATATATATATATATATATACGACTCTTCAGAGGGTGTCCATGATACTAGTTCTAAAAGGATGAAGGTTATTATGAAACGTTTCGCACATGAAACATCTGTGCATCATCAGTCTGCAAAGAGCAATAAGACAAATAAATAACATATAAAGCCATAAAACACAAACAGAACTCACATGAATTAAAATAGTCTTAAAATTAACCAAAAAAAAAAAAAAAAGATAAGTACAAAGTAAAAAACAGTAAAAAGAGAGAGAACACCCAAAACACTAAACCGTCCATGAGGAGAGAAGATGGAATGACCTGTCGTCAAAAGCAGGTGACGACGTTAACTATGGCCAGGTATAGAGTGGCTGAAGAAGTATTACCATTTAAACGAAGGAACAAGTTTCTTAATATATAATGACTCGAGGGTAGTTAAGTGATCAGGATGTTTGACATGATCTATTATTGTAAACTGTTCTTTCTGGAGCTCAATTTTGCAATTAAAAGCATGGTTCCTGATATTAGAAAATTCAGGTTGTTTTATTCTTTGTCCTGTTCGGAAACTAAAACCTAAATGAGTGCAATATCGAACCCTCAGCAACCTTCGAGTTGATCCAACGTAAGAACCTGGACATCCAGGGCATGTAAATATATATATGACGTTGGATCTCATGAAGGGCTGAAGGCGATCTTTGAAATTAAAAAGGAACCTATAGTACAAGGATTGTTTGATATTAATTTGACCTTGAGACACGGAATTTCTTGTTCAATGATTTGTTTTAAACTGGATATGAATTTCAGATCAGAAATATGAGGAATAGTAGCACAAAATAACCTTTTTGGAACATCAAAATTAGGAGATAAAGGCTGAAAAAACTTCGAAATTATCTGGTTGAAAATTTTCAAAACTACGTCTTGTGGAAAAGAATTGGACTTAAAAAAACTCAGCAAAAATGAAATCTCGTCATGAAAAATTTTCCAAGAAGATGAATACTTTAGGGCCCTATTTACCAATGTGTGGATAGTGTTTAATTTAAAAGAATGTTGACAGGAACTATAAAAATTATTAGTGAGTCCTGTATATGTCCGTTTTCTGTAGACTGACGTGGCAAATTCTGAGTTACTTCTAGTGATTCTCAAATCTAAATAAGGTAGAGTACCTTCTTTTTCAACCTCTACTGTAAACTTGATATTCGGGTGAGCGTTATTAATAAAATCTAAAAATGAGGAACATTGCCAAGGATGTTGGAATAACGTGAAGGTATCATCACGTATCTACGATAAAAAGATGGTCTAAAATTAGAACTGCAACCATTTAAAAACTTCGACTCCAAGTCTGACATAAAAAAGTTAGCAAAGATAGGGCCTAAAGGAGACCCCATGGCGACTCCATCGACCTGCGAATAGAGCCGATTGTTAAAAATGAACATAGAATCTTGCACAGCAAGATCAAGTAATTGTTTAAAAGTAGCCCGATTAAAACCATAAAAAATAGTATCATCGTTGGAAAAAATTTTGTTTAAAATAATGCTAATGGTTTCATTGAGTGGAGCATTTGTGAAAAGAGATTCCACATCAAAACTAGCCATAAAATAGTCTCCATCCTGTCTAGAAATTAATTGTTGAAATTCATATCCATTTTTTAAGGAAAATTCACCGTTACAAAATTCGGATAAAAGTCCTGCCAGAAATTTTGAGATGGAAAAAGATGGACTATTGTAAGCAGCCATGATTGGTCTTAGAGGTAGGTCAGGCTTGTGAATTTTCGGTAAACCATAAAGAATGCTGAAAGAGGAACCAGTCACAAACAGCTGTTGAATAGGTAAGTTTTCATTTATTATATTATCATTTTTTATTTTTCTCAGAATCTATTAATTTTATCCTCTCTTTTGTATATCTAAAAAAGTAGGTTCACCGTGGGAAACAAACTTGGAATTGTCGGAGAGAATAGTTTCCATTTTTTGTATGTAATCAGTCTTATTCATAATAACTACCCCCTTGCCCTTATCTGGTTTACACAAAATTATGTCTTCTTGTTCCTTTAACTTCAATAGTATTTTTAGATCTGACGATCTAAAAAATGGTGTCCAACTAGTTCTTAAATTCAAGTACGTTTTATGCTTATGGTTATTTTATGCTACTATTCCTCATATTTCTGATCTGAAATTCATATCCAGTTTAAAACAAATCATTGAACAAGAAATTCCGTGTCTCAAGGTCAAATTAATATCAAACAATCCTTGTACTATAGGTTCCTTTTTTAATTTCAAAGATCGCCTTCAGCCCTTCATGAGATCCAACGTCATATATAAATTTACATGCCCTGGATGTCCAGGTTCTTAAGTTGGATCAACTCGAAGGTTGCTGAGGGTTCGATATTGCACTCATTTAGGTTTTAGTTTCCGAACAGGACAAAGAATAAAACAACCTGAATTTTCTAATATCAGGAACCATGCTTTTAATTGCAAAATTGAGCTCCAGAAAGAACAGTTCACAATAATAGATCATGTCAAACATCCTGATCACTTAACTACCCTCGAGTCATTATATATTAAGAAACTTGTTCCTTCGTTAAATGGTAATACTTCTTCAGCCACTCTATACCTGGCATAGTTAACGTCGTCACCTGCTTTTGACGACAGGTCATTCCATCTTCTCTCCTCATGGACGGTTAGTGTTTTGGGTGTTCTCTCTCTTTTACTGTTTTTTACTTTGTACTTATCTTTTTTTTTTTTTTGTTTAATTGGGTTTTAAGACTATTTTAATTCAGGTGAGTTCTGTTTGTTGTTTTATGCTTTATATGTTATTTATTTGTCTTATTGCTCTTTGCAGACTGATGATGCACAGATGTTCATGTGCGAAACGTTTCATAATAACCTTCATCCTTTTAGAACTAGTATCATGGACACCCCTCTGAAGAGTCGTATATAATTTCTCCACTGAACGACTATATATATATATAAATATATATATATATATATATATATATATTATATAAATATATATATATATATATATATATATATATATATATATATATATATGGAATTCTAGTTTGCAGAGACGAGTTTGCATTGTAAGTTCCAGTCTTTTCGCGAACGAAGTTTATCCATTTAGTCTAAATAACATTACGAAAAAATAAAAAAGAAGAGAGAGAGAGAGAGAGAGAGAGGATTCCATCAGTACCTGAACCCTTCCATGTTACTCATCCAAAACACCACCCGGGGTGGTAAGTGTTTGAGCGGAAGGAAGAGTAGTAGGGGAAGAAGATAAGAAGCAATGGCGGGTAGGCATGGCAGAATGGGACGGAGGAAGGAAGAGGAAGCAGGAAGAATTGAGGAAGAGAGGAGGAGGAAGAGGAGGAATAATTGAGGAAGAGAGGAGGAAGAGGAGGAGAGGAGGAGAGGAGTAAGAATATAGGGTATAGGAGGAGGAGGAGGAAGTAAGAAGAATTGAGGATGAAGAGGGGGAAGACTTGAGGAAGAGAGGAGGAGGAGGAGGAGGAAGTAGGAAGAATTGAGGAAGAGGAAAGGAGAGAAAACTGGAGATAAATGAAAAATCATACAAAAGAGAGGAAAAAGATTCAAGAAAGAACCGAGACGCAGGATGAAAAAGAGGATGAAGAAGGATAAGGGGGGTGGGGGGGGTGGAGGAGGTCCAAAGGGTGAGGAAATTAGAGCAAAATGGAGGTCCAAATTCAGAAGGGGGGCAACGTCTAGGTTTTATCAGGTTAATCCTACCGCCTTGCCATGAATATAGATAAGATAATTTGTAGGAGGCCCTTTAGGGGGACGAGAGGGAGGCGGATTTCCCTCCCCGGAGCTGCGTATCATTTTTGTTTGCTTATTTGCTAAATCTAACACACACATACATATATATGACACACACACATATATATGTGTATCCGTAAATACGTAAAGTGGGTGTGTATAAAATAAAATAAACAAAAATGATACATATAGCGTATTTACTACTGTATGTTATGTCACCATTTACACATTCACGTTTTATTACAACAATAATGTATCCAATTCTGTCATCAACACTATTTTCCTTACCTCCACTAACGTACATGTCCCATCCTCCCCCCAACCCCCCAATACCACGTTAGAAAGATGTGCGCGTCTACTACTAGGCCCAGCTTATGGAATTGAAAAGCGGCGCGCGTTTCCCTTAGAGTTATTGACGCTAATCTCTAGAGAGTTGGACAGCCTCCATCTTTACCTTGTCAGCACCGTCCCCAACCTTGTCCTACTCGTAATCCTAGGCCCTAACCGGTCCCGTCCCAGCACCCCCGAACACCCACCCCACCCCCACCTCGAAACTACCTCTGAGGAGGACCTCTCGTAGGCACTCTCGCTTATTGCACTCAGACGCCATGACAGTGTGAGTGAGACAGTTCTGGCCAAAGTATAATAGCAGTAACAGGAAGATTCTTTTCAAGTCTATTAATTTCAATGTGTTTTAAAACCGTACGTCTACAAAATGGTTCCTAGATACTGTGTAAGTTGGGACAACATTAAGCTACTATTACTGGGTGTGTCATACTTCAGAAATTTTTTGCTTTTATTTTATTTAGACCACGAATCTGCCACTTTTACACACACACACACACACACACACACAACACATATATATATATCATATATATATATATATATATATATATATATATATATATATATATATATATATATCACGCGTGTATACTACGTATATTTAGACAAATTAACAGATAAATAGATACTTAAATACTTGAAGTGTAGTGACGCACGGGAAAACGCCGCTATTATAGAAATACAATGCTTTCTAGAGCTATCAGCGTAATAATAATAGCAACGCTACAAGAAAAAACACGGAAAAACAACGGAAAAAAACATGAAACATTTTTACCCCTTTTTACCCCTTAGTAATATAATAATAACAATTACTATTATTATTATTATTATATTATTATTAAAAGAAAACATTCGAATAAACCGTTGGTTTTACACAGCCTGCGTTTTTAACAAAAACAAAAGTTAATTTTCAATATCATTAGCGTCTTTTTGTGTACATAGCATAACAGCTATGATGGGAACAGTGCTGACTAAATAAGAACACAGTGTTGCAAAACAGAAAAATCGAAGAGGAAAAAGAAAATGAATAACACATTAATGGAACCCATACATGAAGGAAAACCGGGTAGGCAGTTAAGTTCCTCATCCAAATTAACCAAAATTTTACTTTTAAAAGCAAAACAATAGATAATATAAATATAAGATATTAAGATTATATATATATATATCAATAATAGATATAATTATTAATAAGAATCACATACCACACGCACATACATATATATATTTCGATTATAAAGGCCCATTAAAACCCTGTTTAAAACTAGACTATATTTCGGTGGACTAACTCCCACCCTTTTCAAGTAGTGATAGGGGGTAAAGAGATATATATATATATAGGATAATATATATATATAATATATATATATAATATAGATATATATAATATATATATATATATATATATATATATATATATATAGAGAGAGAGAGAGAGAGAGAGGAGAGAGAGAGAGAGAGAGAGAGAGAGAGAGAGAGAGAGAGAGAGAGAGAATCATCGATTGGGGGCGAAGGACCACCGCAGTGTCATCACACCTGATAAGGTCCAGAAATCATCATAATGATCATGATGCAGAAACGTATTTGGGATTTGGACGATGAGTGATGAGACGATGGCCGACCCTTCACCGGTGATCAAAGCTTATGGCTAATAAATATTGACGGCATACAAGCATGTCAACGGGGTCGATTCTATCCGAACCTGCAGAGGTTCTTGGTTTATGTTGCTGATTTCATTGCGACATAAAAACACCGTTTGACGGAGGGTTGTATATTGTACTTGTTTATCATGATAATGAAAACAATATGAACGAATTTGGAAATAACAAATAAAAACAAGTTCGAATTATAGCGGTGGTATTTGCAATAGGACAAACTATAGCAACACTAACAATATAAAAAATAAATATAATTTCAATAATAAATCAAACTTCTTTTTCGGTATTTTCAGGACCTTCCCGTTGTTTACTGAAACGAAATCCTCAGATATGCCTTTATATTATGTCTTATAAGGCATAAGGTCGACTGATCGCATTTATTCACCATTTCTCTTTCATTTATTAGTAATTTTGGTATGTTTTTTTTTTTTCTTTTTTTTCTTCATACGTTATTTTGTTATGATATTCCTCTCTCACCTCTCTCTCGTTCCTCTCTCTTCTCGACTCTCTCTCTCCTCGCCTCGAATCTTGCTCCGCGCCCTCCTCCCCCCCCTCTCCCCTCTACTTCTCCTCCTCATCCTCTCTCCTCTTCTCTCTCTTTGCCATCAAACAGGCTTGTATTCAGAATAGCCTAGCGGAGGCGTTCATAAAAAAAGAAAAAAAACCAATGAAGGAAATGTCTTGAAAAATAAAATCAACTAAACTAAATAAATCCTGAAAAAAAAATTTATAAAACGCAAAAATTGAATATGACTAAACAGCGGAGTAAAAGTATCTCTGCAAAAATAAGTAAAAAGGTTAAATAATATATATATATATATATATATATATAGATATATATATATATATATAAAGTAAAATTTCTCTAAGGGAAGACAGTGCACGCCTCCTCAAAGGAAACTAAGCGATATGGTTTACAGTTCTATTGGGTGAGAGACAGCGCCACTTAGATATTACGACAACATGGGCAAGGAGCGGACAAAATGAGACTTTTACATATTCAACAAGGCTGTATTTTGTGAGGCTGCTCCAAAGGTGTCACTTCGCCTCTGATTTCGTCCCTCTTTTGTCGTCGGGATATCGGGGCAGTTCGCTGCTTTTGTTGGTGTTTTCATCATTGCAATGACTACTACTGTCATCATTTTTGCGTTATTTATTCTTCATGAAAGTGAAAATTTAGCGTTGGGAAAGCAATATGACTACGTAATGATTTCAGAATTTGTGGTATAACATGTAAATAACTACCAGGTTTTTATATATATATATATATATATATATATATATATATATATATATATATATATATTTCCATAAATAACTACAGTTTATATATATATATATAATATAATATATATATATATATATATATATGGTATATATATATTGCCATGGCTTACTACTGTATTATTTTTGCGTTATTTGTTCTTCATGAAATGAATTACGTTGGAAAGCAATATGACTACGTAATGATTTCATAATTTGTGGTATAACATATAAATAAACTAACTACCAGATTTATATATATATATATATATATATATATATATATTATATATATATATATATGTGTAACTGTATATATGTGTGTATATATTGTTTATTTATTTGTTTGTATGTATATATAGATAGTATATATATACGTATATATATATATATATATATATATATATATATATATATATATATATATATATATATAATATATATATATAATATATAAACAGACACACACATATGGCTAAATTCTAAACCACTTTCCTTTCTACTTAAAAGCCTTTTTGGCTGAATGTTACTTTCTTTGCAAGTAAGAAAAACTTCCTTAGGTCGTAATCTCCTTTCACGTGACACTTTTGAAATTTCACATTTCTCCGCACATTACTCGAATATCGTTTTCACCTGAGCCTTGGCTTTTCACCATTTTGAAACGCGATGAAAACTTAACTTTGTCCCGAGTGATGTATTATACGTGCTTTCAACATGATCTTCTGGATACTAAATACCACACCGTTTTTTTCATAAGTGATCAACTTCCCTCATCCTATCAGTACTTCCCTCTCTTTTCCATCCTCCACCGTTTCCCCAATTTCTCATAATTGATAAAGTTTCCCTATCCCATCAATATCCCTGATATGTTTTCCCCTTTTTTTTGGTCTACCCTCTACCCACTTCCTGATAATAACGTCTGCCTCATTATCTCTAATTTATCTTACCGTTACCCTCTTATACTTTGGCCTTTCCCCATATCAAATTTCTTGCCGTTATCTGAAAATTAGTGTGTTCCTTACCTTATGTCCGTCCTTCATTCAAAATGAAATTCATCTTCCACTTCCTGTATGCGGTCTCGAGGAAGGCTCGGCGCGAATCTCCTCTGGAACACGACGGCGACATTCACGGCCGCTCAAGGGAGTCGAATAAAAAGGCAATGACCCTCGAGCAGAAGCGACTTTTGGCCCTCATTTAGTAAGACATGAACGCGGGGCTTTAGCCTGTAATAAACACCCGTAAAAAGGTTTGGGATGAAAGGCGACGCTATCAAGTCTGATGATCGTCTAATAACAATAAAGAACGCCGAGGAGGGATTCGCGTCTCTCGAGAGATAAGAAGAAGAAGAAGAAGGACAGGTCATAACCATCGTCCTAGAGGCTGCGACACCCAGTGAGTTTTCGTCCGGCATAGTTCACGAAAAAATCAACCACATTTCTCCCAAAGATGCCAATGGTTGTGACAGAACTGAAGGCGAGGATGTCAGACATCACCTTGATGAATCTATGAGGATTCAATTTTGCACCACTACAGAAATATACAAGAGATTTTTAAATACAAAGTTTGACGTGAAAATGAACTTGTCTTAACGCCATACTCTCTGCAGCGCGGATACACTCTTGCTGACTGTTTGCAAGTTCTGCTTGCTGCCCTTAATGGCCGATATATAATTGTGGATGATACCTCCTAATGCTGGGGACGTAACACAACTTTATTTTATTTATAATTTCTCTACTTATCAATCTATTTCGATTATTTTTCCAGCAGATCTTATTCTTCTCTGTTTATTTAGCGTTCCGTGTAATTCACACGTTTCTTTCTTTATAACCAGCGATTTTAACAGTTTAAAAAAACATTAAACATTAATCAAGTCTTAATTTTTTCTTACATGATATACATCAATGACTTTCTTCATTTTTTCTTACATACTATACAACTATAACTTCTGTCATAGAATTTTCACCTTCGGTGACATAAAGACGAATATGGACATACAGACAAAATAAAATCAAGAATACGTCGTCAGTCCGAAAATTCCATATCTACGGAAACAAATACAAAGGCAGGAATAAACCAAGGTAAAAAAACTAAATAATTAAACAAAGGAATCACTTTATAACTGAAAGACAAAGAGGGATACAATAACCGAGGCAAAACGAAAAATCGCTCTATATCAGAAACAAAGAAAAAAGGCGGAAAAATAGGAGTGGACAAAAAAGACTAACGGCTTCATTTTCTCATGATAAACCTTTTAACGTTCGTCCGCCTTCAAAACTTTCCGACACCTCTTTAGCATTGTCCAGTCCCCCCCCCCCACGCCCGTGAATTATTCGTCGAGTAGGAGACAAGATAAAACACGCTCCAGAACGAACCAAACACTTCATGGCAGAGTTTCAACGATGAGAATGTTTGTCTTACATTGCCTCTCCTTCACTTTTCACACTCTCTCTCTCTCTCTTCTATTCCGTTCGAGGGAAGGCACGTTACTTTTACGTAATGTAAGGTCACAGGTCTCTTAAGAATATACACAAAGACGCATACATAGGCTATACACACACAAACACACACACACACACACACACACATATATATATATATTATAAATGTTATTTACATATATTAAATAAATATATATATATATTATTATAGAGTATTATATATTATATATATAATAGTATATATATATTATTATATATTTATATATATACTATACGCATAATATACACACATTGTATATAATATTATATATATAATATATATATATATATATATATAATATAGATATAATATATATAAATATATATATATATATATATATATATCTATATATATATATATATATTGCCTGTCTGTCTGCGTATTGCAAATACAATACCTATCGGTTCATTATATATGAAATGAACAGAAATATAGTAAAAAAAAGAGAAATTTATAATGATAAAAAGGTGAATTCTGAAGAGTAATCTCTTCACTAAAACATTAAAACAACTGTAATGTTTTGCGCATTACAGAACGCAAAACAGATCCAAAAGTAAAGGAAACTGAAGATTACACAAATCCTTTAAACATCTGACAATAATCTTCCATGAAGTCGACTGATCCAAAATAATTTCCCCAAAGTCACGAGATTCATTCGCTCTGATCATAAATCATAATAAAGACGGTATTCCGAGACACGTCATATTATTAGATTCCCTTCTCAAAGTTAAGACAGAAATGATCCAAGTTCTCATTATTTCATACGCCTACCTATCTACCAAGATATTTATGTAGGTATGTACGTATGTACACTACTTTGGAGATGATATATAGTTATATAGTGCTATACTTTCTTCATCTTGTCTGAAGCCCACGAAAGCAGAGTAACTATCAGGTAAACGATTAAACGATGATTAGCTACGGGTTTCAAGAGAAAGTGCCAATATTGATCGAGACTTATCAGTTATTCGATCACTAGTCCAATTTCCATTTCTAACTACTGCTTGATGGAACTCATAATATACGATCATGGTCACACACACACACACACACACATATATATATATTAATATATTTGCCTAATATAACGAGCACATTTAGATTCTATGCATCCAAAGAGGACTTAAGAGGAGAAGCTGCGAGATTAGCTAAAGAGCAGCCCGGAGAGAGAGAGAGAGAGAGAGAGAGAGAGAGAGAGAGAGAGAGAGAGAGAGAGAGAGAGTCGACGAACACAGCGCACACACGCTGAAATGTCAAAGGTCACATCAAGAGAGAGAGAGAGAGAGAGGCGATGTGCTTCCAATCGGCTTTCTTTCTATTTATATACGCACGAACAGAATATGTATATATAGATATATATACATTCGTGACTATGAATGAGGCATTGTTTGCGTCTTGCATCAGGGCCTCTCTCTCTCTCTCTCTCTCTCTCTCTCTCTCTCTCTCTCGAACAATGGCGTTCGTATGTCGTACCGTTCGTTCATGATTCGACCAGACGGAGAAGCCGATGCTCAGATGGCTTTATTTCGTCATAAAGCAGCTTTCTGCCGACGTTTCCCCTTCAATCAGACACTCGCTCGGGATCTCATCCTTGCCCGTTATGTACTTTTATATCTGAGGTAAATTATATATATATATATATTATATATATATATTATATATATATTATATATTTACATATATCAGTATTTATATGTAGCTTGGTGGCACGCACTATGCTGTAGTGGAACCCGGCGCTGGGCATCATGTTTCCCTTACCCTCCCAATCCCCTAACTACCCGTCCTCAACCAGGATGGACAAACAAGTTTGCAGGAGGAGGATGGATGTGTCATGTCTCCTCCACCCTCCCAATCCCCAACCAGGACGGACAAACACGTTTGTAGAAGGAGGATGGATGTGTCATGTCTCCCCTAACTTCTCGATCCCCACCTACCCAGCCCCACCCAGAGCGCACAAAGAAGTTAGCAGTGCAGGAGGGGGATGTATGTGTCGTGTCTTCCCTACCCTTCCCCCACCCGGGATGGAGAAACAGGTTTGCAGGAGGAGGGTGGATGTGTCTGTCATTTCTGCCCTACCCTCTTGATCTCCTAACTACCCAGCCCCCACCAGGGGAGGACAAACAAGAAAGGTCCACTCGGATTTTATTATAGAAGATAGACAGGTGTATGTATGAGGGAAATAGCTTAATCTATCTATTTATCTATCTCATGCAATAACATAGCAAAAGATAGTCAAATGAAATATGATTGAAGTGCAAATGAAACAGTTAAACAAATTCTGTCAATTTAGCTGATGCAGAGCAAAAGAGCGTTTTGCTTTATAGGAAGAAAAATGCTACTGTTGCTTTACCTTACGGTTGGTCAGTACTTCGATGGGTGACCACCGAAAGAAGCCAGATTTCATCAGTGCATAAGGCCCGATAACAACCATTGGGCAGGCATGGGGCTAGCAACGTCATCACATGAATACTTCAGGAAAACTGAAACAATTAAACTTTCTGGAGCCAACTAATATTAAGAAGGGAAAAGTTAATATATATTTACAATTACATATATATATATATATATATATATATATATATATATTATATATATATATATATGATATATATATATATATATATACATATATACACATATCGAGCTACAATGTCCTTTAATATCTAATTCGCTCTACATCGGAATTAATATATTTTCATATATGCTTAACGAAGGGGAATTTTTTCTCGATATAGATTTGCCTGGACAGGGGGCGAACCTATGGATCCTTTCAAACCCAGGAACGTCAGTGAAGCTTTACCTACTAGCCTCTCGCGGTGGTGTAGTAGGTAAAGCTTCACTGACGTTCCTGGTTTTGAAAGGATCCATAGGTTCGCGCCCTGGTCCAGGGCAAATCATTATCGAGAAAACTTCCCCTTCGGTTAAGCATATATGAAAATATATTAATTCCGAGGTAGAGCGAATTAGATATTAAAGGACATTGTAGCTCGATATATATATAATATATATATATATATATATATATATATATATGTATTTGTATGTATGTATGTAGTATATATATATATATATATATATATATATATATATATATATATATATATATATATATGTAAAATCCATGTGCGTATACAAGTATATACACCTGTGCAAGATTACTATATATGACAGTCGTGTATTTTTTATTTATTTATTTATTATTATTATTTTTTTTGCTTCCTTCTTTATGGTGAACTGTTCGATTTCCTTGAGACCTGGTACTGCAAATACCGTAAATTGATCTGGCTTTCTTCTGCACTGGATTTCCCCTTTTCCATTTGGGGGGGGGGGGGGGGGGTGGCCGGTTTTGCAACCGCTTTCAGCTTCCTTTGAGAGGATCGTGAGAGAATCACAGCCAATCACTGGACGCTTTCGCAATATTTGTTTCCCCGTCCTGTTTTAGAAGGAGCCATTTTCCCCATGATGATGATGTTGATCATAATGAATTTCAGTTTTATGCAATGGGCACTACCTGCTCCGCGCGACCTTTGATCTATTGTTAGTTCAGCGACGGAAATAGCAGAAATAAATCCCAGAGCTCGTTCTCTCTCTCTCTCTCTCTCTCTCTCTCTCTCTCTCTACCAACCTGTTATTTAATTTAGCATCAAAATGGAAGAACATGAATCAGAAACATCTCTCTCTCTCTCTCTCTCTCTCTCTCTCTCTCTCTCTCTCTCTCTCTCTTTACCTACATTACCTATTTAGTATACAACTACAAATGGAACACAATACTCCTCGTATCTCTCTTTCTCTCTAACTACCTATTGTTAAGCTTTTGACCTGAACAGCAGACAATAAAATTCAATCTAAATTCTTCCACTCCCTTAATACCTACATACATATTGAAGCTCACTGAAGCTGCCAGTATAGAACAGGACGAAAAAAATCCCAAAGCTCTCTTTCTTTATTTCTATCCGCGTATCCATCATCTAGTTTTTGACTAGAATAGTAGACAATAAATCCAAGACCACACACCCTCTCTCGCTCTTTTTTTCTTTCTTCTCCTATCTACCAGTTATTCAGTCAGCGACTACAATAGCACAAATCAAATACCGAGACTATATATATATATATATATATATAATATATATATATATATATATATATATATATATATATATATATATATATATATATATATATATATCGCACTTTTCTTCAAGTCCAGAACTAACCCATGATTAGAAAGAGGTCTAGGTTAATAAGAATAATAATAAAAAAAGTAGGTGAATAGGTCACACAGACACCGAAACAAGAGATAAATCAATCAATAGAAATGGAAGAAACAATAAAACTTGTTGAATCTCTAGTAGCGCCAAGGACACTCTGACTAATACAATTCATTTATTGGCATATCGATGAATTTTTGAATAATGAAGAAGAGAAGAAAGAGAAGAGAAGATGATGAGAGAAGACGAAGAGAGAGAGAGAGAAGAGAGAGGAGAGAAGAGAATCTAATATTTTTTATAATTTCCTGGCAACTCTTCTTATCGTCAAGGGTAAAACATTTTGAAAGAAATGTTTCTCTATTTATTGGGTGCAAAAACTGCTGCCGGAAATAAGTACATAAATAGAGCTAAACTTTCGTGTCCTTCAAAGTTTTACCCTCCAAAATTGAAAGTGATAGGAAATTATAAAATGGTTAAAAGTAAAAGACTGCTAAGATGCCAAATGTGAATAAGTAACCAATAAACACTTGTTACAGGATGAGTTATATATATAATATATATATATATATATATATATATATTATATATATATATATATATATATAATATATATATATATATATATAGAAGCTCAGTTAAATAAATATATAGGAGCTTCAGAAGGTGTCCATGATACAAACAGTAAAAGGAATCAAGTTTTATTTTCAACGAAACGTTTCGCACATGAAACTTCTGTGCAGCATCAGTCTGTAAAAGAGCAAAGAGACACATAAATAGCATTCAATGATAAAAGCAAAGGAACTCACAAATATTAAAATAGTCTCAAAAATTAAAAATCAAAGTAAAAACAATGTGCGAAACGTTTCGTTGAAAATAAACTTGATTCCTTTTACTGTTTATATCATGGACACCTCCTGAAGCTCCTATATATATATATATATATATATATATATATATATATATATATATATTATATATATATATATATATATATATATTTAATATATAATATAATATATATATATAATATATATATATATATATATATTATATATATATATTTATATCAAGACAACATAATGGAACGCGTGCTAGAGAATATCACAAGACCCACGTAAGAAGGAGAGTGTAAACCGGGACTTTGAACAAGCACTTTCGTAGTTTGATTCTACATTTTCAAGTTCACACTGATTACAAGAGCAGTTGTCAGGGCTTTATATACAAAAACATCTTTTGCGTTCAGTGTGAATTTGAAAATGTAGAATAAACTAGAAAAGTACTTGTTCAAAGTCCCGGTTTACACTCACCTTCTTACGTGGATTTTATGATCCAATATATATACGTATAATATTCTTTTCTCTCTTCACTAAGCCTGCAACCCTGAGCAACTGACTGACCATACGGAACCTGATTCACTAAATAGGTTACCTCAGCCATGGAGAGTCTGAGGCGTCGTACCAAAATCCTCCCTTACACCCGAGGAACACCTCCGTCTTCATCTTGGCAATGCGCTAAGAAAGAGGTGTGTGTGTGTGTGGAGAGAAGGGTTGGGAGTTTCGGAGAGTGTATACGAAAACCTATTCTAATGTCCTATGAAAACTACTATAGTAGATTCACATCAACAGTGCATTTCATGTCTAGGCCCGTCTCTTACGACGCTCCTGATTGGCTGTTGATAAGCCAATCACAGGTCTGGAAACTCTCAGTCTCTCGAGAGAGTTCACATAGACAGGATGGACGTTCCACCTTTCCTGAAGGATACTTTTGAAAGACGTATCCCTCAGGAGAGGTGGAACACATCCTGCCTATGTGAACTCTTGAGAGAGACTGAAAGTTTCAGCCCTGTGATTGGCTTATCAACAGCCAAGCAGGAGCGTCGTCAGGGACGGGCCTAGACATCAAATGCAAGGTTGATGTGATTTTACTAAAGCACTTCCTCCTACCGGAGACGCATGCCCTATCTTCGTCTTATCAGCAGCGGGACAAAGAAGGGCACCAAAGGTGACGCTGCCCCCAGCAAATAAAAGCTTACGGGACTTCAACGACGTCACCTGAAATCCTACGCATGTCTAAGTTGTTCATACACTTCAATAAGTTCTTATTACAACGAAAATCACCTGAATGAAATGTCTACAGTGTATGAATGAAAATATTATTTCTATGCCTAGTCACATTTATACACACGTGAAAACAATTCTGTTCTCATTGTGACCAAAGTAGCCCTCTTTTAACCTGTGATTAAAAATGTATGCAAACATTAAATCTTAGCCATACAATATTTCATTCATGACGCTGACACAAAGAACGTGTTGATTTTTAGCACTAAAAATAATGACTTCTTACCATTACACACGCATGCACGCGAATCAAAGCGAATTGCACGCTTCCAATTAATTCTTTCGTACAACTAAATTTGAATCTAAACTTAAACAGACAGTGTAGATAATCACGCCGCACAAACAGCAAATAAGACGTCACAAAGGCAAGCTTTTTATAAAACGTGCATGATCTCACTTTGCACTCTCCTAACAAACTATAGACATTGTTTGCCGAGAGCATCCACTTGACATACTTCCGACGGAGATTATGAGAGAGAGAGAGAGAGAGAGAGAGAGAGAGACTCTCTAATAACTAAAAATGTTCATTGGGTGCATAATAGACTTACTACGTACAAGGCTACAGGGCTGAGAGAGAGAGAGAGAGAGAGAGAGAGAGAGAGAGAGAGAGAAAACATCCCAGTAGGCAAAAAAAAAAAAAAAAAAAAGCTAAAAATTCATACAATACACGAAGTAGGGCGAAGGTGCAACAATACTTGAATTACACAAACCCTCAGCGCCCCAGCTACACAGGATCTGGAGCACGTATCCTATTTTTCGAAATGCATTTTCGAGTGGAAAAAAAAAAAGCTACGCTATCTCACACAATTGCACACAGACACCCGCACACTTTTTTGGGGTGGAGGAGAATGAGGAGGAGGAGGCGGAAAAGGAGGAGAGGAGGAGGCGGAAAAGGAGGAGGCAAGAGGACGATAAAAAAATATAAAGATTAAAAAAAAGACAATAGTCAGAAGAGGCGAAGGGAATGGAAGACTACAGAGAACAGATTTTTGACGAGGAAGAACAGAGGAAGAACTTGGAGTTGAAAGAGGATGAAAGGTGAATAAACCAAGTGAGAAAGGGGATAGAACATGCGAAGAGAAAGACAGACAGTGGAAGGAGAAAAACTAGGATACATGCCACAGAAGCACACAATAACAAACCGCACTAGACAAAGGAAACATATAAAGCAAAGGAGAGAAGAGAAGAGAAGAGAGGGAAAAAATGACGCATAAAAAACACTTTAGGGTCGAAGAGGACACAGATAAAAGTAAAATAAAACAATATTGTGGCAGAAGGGAGTAGAGGAAAGATTAAGAAGGCAAAAAGAAAAAAGGAAAACCTAAAAAGAGGAGAGACATATTAT
>NC_087218.1:11637500-11640000 GCF_015104395.2 Macrobrachium nipponense
CACACAGATATATATATATATATATATATATATATATATATATATATATATATACAGATGGGATATTTTAGACTTAAACTACATATCCTTAATTCCATATCTCTCCAGATAGCTTAGTGGAGAGAGAGAGAGAGAGAGAGAGAGAGAGAGAGAGAGAGAGAGAGAGAGAAATAATCGGCGAAGAAGCCTTAGCATAAAAAAAAAAAATCCATGGCAAGACAAACACGCGGAGGTCGAAACGTCCCACCTATTTCGTCCCCCTGCCGACCTGTCAGCAACAATGAACCATCGAGGTACGAAGCTTCTGGGCATCGGCATTCACGAGTGACGCTTTGTCTATACCATCTGTCGATGGGACGGTCCGACGGCAAATGACATCGGTACATAACACATAATTACCATAATATGATTGACGCCTGATCATAATTAAGACCATTTCACACAATATAATATTGGCCAAATGACATGTTAGCCGTTCGAAACATAAATACAGACAAAATGACATCATAATAGTTAATAATTGAACGTATCAATACAATGGCCATCTAACACATTATCAAAACAGTGGTCATCTAACATATCAAAATGCTGCAGACCAGCAGAAGCGATATCAAATAAAGACCACTTTGCCATAAGAACCAATAATTTGCTAAGACAGCACTTCACTTAGTAAGTAAAATGAATGATTTTCCGTTAATCATAAGATGGATGACAGTTCCGCATCAGCTGATTTTCAATTGACAGTTAATGAACTGGGTAATTGAACACCGTCTTCAAGAGTATAAGGATTTACGGCTAATGAAATATATGCTACCATATTTCCTTATTTCTTTGTTATGAGCACAACAACAACAACAATAATAATAACAATAAAAATAGATTAAATTTGAAAAATACCACGTTTTCGACATGAATCCCCCATTTGGCGTTTCAATAGCCAATTTGAATACAGAAGAAAAGTCAGTCATAAGAAGAATAGAGAAACTTCTATTCAAAATAAACGCGGCTGAAATAGCCATTATTTTCAATAAAACTTGTATTAATGAAGGTCTTCTTCGAGCATAAACAACAACAACAACAACAACAGCAACAACAACAACAACAATAATAATAATAATAATAATAATAATAATAATAATAATAATAATAATAATAATTGAAAAAGAAACCCCCAAAATCACTGTGTAACGTGTTTACTTCTATGTAAATACTTAGAAGTAAACACGTTACACGGTGATTTTGTGGGTTTCTTTTTCAATCTTCAGAAGAAAAATGAAAGAAGTTTTTGTTTGGTTAATAATAATAATAATAATAATAATAATAATAATAATAATAATAATAATAATAATAATAACATAGCAATGATGTTGGTCATGTCATTTATACTGATGATGACGAAGTCGAAAACGCCAGTAATAATAACAGCAAATATAATCCTTATTATTATCATTTGAAACTAAAACGCGAGAGATACTCCAGCCCACAACACTCACTGAACGAGGGCTTTACTAGTCCCTTAATGAAAACTCCGAAGGACAATATCTAGCTTCGAAACGAAGCCCTTGAAGCCCTTGGGAGAAAGCTCAACTAACTCTCTCTCTCTCTCTCTCTCTCTCTCTCTCTCCGGGAGAAAGAAATCTCGTCTCGCCTTGAAGCGATGACGCAACACGGAGAGATCATACGATTATGCAAAAAGCGCCTTAATGCAGTCCGGAGTCGTACCGCCGCGCCATATGGATTCCGGAATCGCATTCCGGAGAGTCACATCCGTAATGCATTCACATCGGATCAGTGCTGGGCATGTCATTATGGAGGCAGATGGCGATGAGCATCGGGCGGCGTCTGCTGTCTATTTGTATATGTTTATTTAACGTTGAGTGTTCATCATCATCTCTAATCTACTTGACTATCCAGCTGACTACAATTTATATAAATAAACAAATAAATAAATAAATTTAATATTGATTTAATACATTGTCTATCCATGATAGACATGTTTTGAACAAAAAAAATTCTTGTATCTTTTCTCAAATCTTGTATTACCTCAGCACACTGTGGATGGGTCGGAATGTTGCATGCAGCACATTTTCTGATTAGGTTTTGTGGATTGACTATGCTATACCAAACCTTACACAGTTTGCATGCTTTTGGCATTCTTTTTCCTAATGCATCAATTAGGATATTCACAAGATTCACCTTATTCATTTTCTTTGTCGGAATATGTTGGTTTATGTATATTTTCTTTATGAGTCTCTTGGACCACTTGGATTTTATTTGGAACTTCTTCAATTATTTTCAAGATGTTTTCATTAGATTTGTTCCAGTTTGAAGGATTATATCCTTCTAATATATCTATGAATGCTTTTGTATCTTTTTGGTTAGGACTGTTGCTGATTTCATAGATGAGAAATGCCAGTTCCTTCCTGCTACCTCATCGTATTGCGAATCTGCTAAACACGCCAAATTACGCCACCTCTTCCCGCAGTTGGAACTTACTGCC
>NC_087218.1:11645000-11690000 GCF_015104395.2 Macrobrachium nipponense
CGAAGAAGAAATGCCTTTCGCTAGCCTGTACGTACATACTGTCGTGATCCCCCCTAAAGAAGCACGGCCAAAGTACCGTCTCAAGTCAAGCTGTCCTTCCAGCATGAAACACGCACGTATACACTCAAACATTATATGTATATATATGTACACAAATAAATAAATATAAGTACATATACATACAATATATATACTATATATATGATATATATATATATATATATACTGTATATATATATATATATATATCACTATATACACACATCACTCTCGTCCTAAAATTTCAACTTTTAAAAAATAAAAATTGAAAACTGAAGTTTACGAGGTAAGGCAACACATATTAGAAGCCAGAGACCACCGTTAGGACGTATCCAGTGATTCATGGAAGTGTTTCTGGACTTGAAGACAATGATCCGCCACCATGGACTCCTCCCAAGTATTCTTCACAGTCCTCAACTTCGTGGGGAAATTCTTCAGGGAAATGAAAAGTATCGTCAGTCCCCTGGACTCTTGGGCGCTTCGACTGCAGTCTCCCGCGACCTCCGCCCTCCTCCTCACAGGATTCGGCTTGATCGTCAGCGGATGGTTCGGGAAAGTTCAACCGCAGTGCTACGATCCGTCGAACAAACTCAGACCCCTCAACGACAGCATGCGGAGAGACATCTGCCAAGTGTACACCTCCGGGGGATTCTCTCACCGTCACGAAGACCCCGTGGAAACGAAGGAGATCGTCTACCGCTGGGTCCCGCCCCTCCTGATCATCTTGGCCGCCATCTCCCACCTGCCCCAGATGATCCGAGGTCGCCTGGAGATGCCAAAGCTTACCCAAGCCATGAAGGACATCTTGCATTCGCCTGAAGGAGAAAAGTCTCGCGATTACATCCGAGAGAATCTGGGCGGACACGGTGGACAGCTGAAAGCCAGTTTGTTGGTCAGCGCCTACTGTCTCTTTGCTAACTTCGTCAGCGTCCTGCTCATCGACATAGCCTTGCAAAACACCTTCTTCACCATCCCTATGCATCTTCATTTTTCCCGTGGGTGGAGCAACGGGTCTGACTACATAGAATTGTTTCCCTTGACGACCAAGTGCGTTATAAACCACGGTTGGAACATTCAGGTATACGGCTGCGAATTTCCCATGAACCTGTACTACAGGAAGCTTTTCATCTGCCTCTTCTTGTGGTACTGCTTCACCACCGCCTGCACCCTGCTCTCCATAGTCATGAAGGTCTTGCAGCTGTTCTCGTGCTGCAGGCGGAAAGAAACTCCAGAAATCCGCCAGAAGTTGGACGTCATCAACGAATGTGCCTCGAGGAACGACATGTGGATTCTGGCTAAACTAAGGAAATTTGCCGGCGATGACGTCTTCGCTGGCTACCTGGACCAGGCCCTTATCGTTCTTCAAAGTCAACAAGGCGATCAAGTTCAAGACTCAGAAAGAACTGAGGCAGACTCTTCGTCCCTACAAGAAATTGTGGTGGTGTAAATAACAGGAAATTGATTTCATATCACCAGAAAACTGAATCTTTATGTTGATTTAGTATTATTTCAAGAAAGGAATTGCAGTTTCGATTCTCTCTTAACTGGTATTAGGAACAAATAGATTTATTGTATGATTTGCTTCAATAACCAAAGAAAGGCAATTTAATGTTTTAGGGAAAAATAGAGAAATTTATGTTAGACTCCAATAGGGCTTTTAATTAATATGTCAGCATATTAATTTCTCCAATATATCGTTATCAATTTATTTCACTGCTTGTGACGCCCAATACAATATTATTCATAAGTGGGATATATCTTTGGAATTCTGTACCTTGTTTATATTTTTAAAAATTTAACTTCTTGTTTATATTAAAAAAAATTAACTTCTTGTTTATACTTCAGAAAAATTTAACTTCTTGTTTATATCTAAAAAAATTAACTTCTTATTTATTAAAAAAATGACTAGTCTAAAAGGACATTACATAGCTTCTCAAAAAGAAATATAAGAACTTTTAATATTATAGTTAAGCCAATACTATATGTGCAATTATTTTGATTTTCATTAATAAATTCTTATGTTGAGAAAGTGTTTTATTTTCATCCTTCCCTATTCTTAGTTTACTTCATACTCTATGTTATGTCAGAAGTAGAGAAACAGAGGGAAAGGTCAGAACTTTGCTGCTGTTTCTTCACTTCTGACGTTACATCGAACAAAGTTCGTCCACCTTGGCGGCGTGTTGAGTACAAACCCCTCTGGGATTTCCGTAAAAACATAAACAAAAGACTGTAAATGTCATGAAAATAATGAACCCCAAGAAATATTAATTCTAGATACAAAAACCCGAAAACCCTTGGGGACTCTCTCTCCAGGAAAGCTCCAGCAATCCTCCTGGAATTTAGGAGGAAGCCTAAGCCCCGTTCACACGGTCGAACAATGTTCGACGGACAAACAATGTTACCAATTAATTGTCTGCCGGTCTTTGCCTTGTGAGCGGAGTAAAAACAGTGGTATAAAACCTCATCTGGTACCACTGTCTGTTCCCAGATCTACTTCCATCGTTTCAACGCTTATGACATCATCCTTTTTCGCTTATGATATGGTAACAATGTTTATCCGTCGGACATTGTTACTATATCATAGGCGAAAGCAGGATGCCGTCATAAGCATTGAAACGATGGAAGTAGATCTGGCAATATACAGTGATATCAGATGAGGTTTTATACCACTGTTTTTACTCTGCTAACAAGGCGAAGACCGGCAAACAATTATTAATTGGTAACAATGTTCGCCCGTCTGACATTGCTCGACCGTGTGGACGAACTGTGTTTGATGTGACGTCACATCGAGCAAAGTTCGTCAAGCAAAGCTCGACCGTGTGGACAGGACCCCACTGCGTAAGTATGTTTGTGTGTGCATGCCTGTTCGTTGGAATGCCCGTGTATGAATCCCTTCTGGTAACACTGGTGAATTTATGCAACTGACAACACTTTCATCCCTCAAATAACTTCGGCTGGCAAAAGAATAAAAAAGTGAAACATTACCGGCGTAATAACAATTTTTAATCTCTTCCAAGCTCTTATTAATCCTATAATCTTGAAGCTAGTCAACTATTTCAGCGAGTTTCGCGTAATTTGCACTGTTATTAAAAGGTTCTACGGGCTGCTCTATGAGCAAGAGCCCGTGCTGGCATAAGGCCAGCTTAATCTCAAATAACACATTAAAAGACCAAACCCCAGCTGAGCGAGGCTCATTGTCTTGTATTTTTATATTATTATATTACCTATCATTCTAATACTTGTATAAAAGTAACATATCCTATTATGGAAATACAAATCACAAGAGTACGAATACGTTACTTATATACATCCAATACGACCTTTCAATCGTATCTATGTGCATTATACACTTAATGCAAGCAAACTAACTTGATAAAATTTTATACTCAAAACAATGTATATTTTATCCTTAAGCAATGTATTTTATACTAAAAAACCTAATTAAAATAATTACAATCAATTTAAAGTATTTTGTAAAATATGCTACAAACTTTGGCATCACCTGGAAGAAGGTTCCAAAGACTGGCAGTGGAGAGAAAAATGAACACAATATTAAGAGAGATTGTTAAAAAAGAAAAAAAGAAAAAAAGAAAAAAAAGAAACACTGCTTTTCTATCGTTATGTTAGTAGCATATGAATAAATGAGGTCCACTTTCCTACAATGAACCCAAAAATAAAAATCTTTCTATTGTGCAAGTTAAAAAAGAAGTATAAATAAAATAAAAATTCCGGCCAATGCTTTGTTAGATACATAAAATTCCAATATATTGTTTTCCACAAAACAATAATCCCCCATTTTTTGACCCTTGAAATCATTACCGGACTTTTGGAAAAAGTTTTCAATATATCTCTACCTTCCTCCTGCCGCACACACACCGCCCCTCCCCTCCCCCTCCCCCTCCCCACAACACAACCCCCTCTTCGGGAACAACAATTTTTCAGTCAAAAAATCTGCAGCAATTTTCGCGGAGCAGAATTGCAAAATTATTCATGCATCCTCCTCTGCTTCTTTCGCGCATCACATCTGTCCGGACGATACCCTAACAGGATATTTATAAAATGTGCGAGAATAAATCAAAGGAAAGGACGGAAATGTGCCATGAGTTTGGAATAAATCTCTGCAAAAATAACAAATTGAAAGCATACAGAGTGAGATTGAATGTAAAATTCAATAAGTAAAGATTTAGCAGGTACGGGCTCAGATAATCGTCTCCAAATATAATGGAAAATAAAATAGTGTTAGAATACAAACACTATAAAGTAAAATAATTTCTTTAATTGGTTTGTGTAGCGTTAGTGTTCAAGCTAGGATACTAGTTTACAGTCATTTACCAATTTACTACTGGTTTTACATATTCATTTGTTCAATAAGGCAAAATAACTAAAATAACATGTCAAAATGTATACTTGGATAGCCAAGAATAAACATTTCTATTACTCAGCCCTTAATCAATGTATTTTCTAAAAACAAAGCACGAGAAGGATAAATGTTGTTATAAAAGGGAAAAGTAAACTCCGTCTAACGTATTGTTGAACGTCTCAAAACATTTCGCTCAGTTCCAGCTCAGTTCACTCATGGCAGCTTTCTCCATCTAAACTGCACCTTCTTCTTGATATCAATAAATTAATGACAGGGAGAGAGAAATAGCGGAGCAAAGTGCGCAGGCTTAGGTAGAGGGTCACGCACATTGCGATGGCCGCTGTCTTTACGTAACAATGCAATGGTTGCGAAAGAAGAGGAAAATTGCAATACTCATATTCGACACAATGGAACCTGCAACCACAATGCAGACGGAGATTCTGTATGCTCAGGTAATGTTTGCGTAAAAAAAATAAATAAATAAATAAAAGGACTATCTTATATACAAAAATACTGCTTCTTTGTCATGGAGGTTTATTCACCAACGCAGGGTTCCAACTCTTGCATGGAATAAAAAAGGAATATAAATGAAATGAATGAAAATGAAGATCGCTACAAAAAAATCAATAAAACTCGAAGAGGTTTGTTTAGTATGCAGTGCCGAAAACATTGTTACGTCGTAAAAAAGATTTAACTGCTCACCATTTATAGGTAATATATATATATATATATATATATATAAATATATATATATATATATATATATATATATATATATATATATATATATATATATATATATATATATATATATATATATATATATATATAATATAATATATATATATATATATATATATATACATACTATATATATATATATATATATATATATATATATATATATATATATATATATATATATATATATATATATATATAATAAATAGAAATAAACAGTCATCGCATTATTGGAAAAAAAATCAACAGGCAAAAATGTATCAAATAATTACATGATAGTAAACATACAAATGAAAAAGCTTAAAACTACGTAGTAAGAAAGAAGCCAAAGGAAAACTGTCTCAGACCTGCAGTGGCAGAAGGGCGACGAATACACAGACCATTTTCCATTCTACCAGCCCTCATAAGCAACTTGCCGAGAACTTCATAGTAAGTTCAGGACAACGGCGGCATAACAGCACTACAACTTCCTCAAGTTTTACATCAGACGCCAAAGTTTCCCTTTGCTCAAGGTAGGAGTGCTTGAACAGTCACTGTCAACAGCGAGGAAGAGGGAGAGGGAAAGGTTGTCTCTCCAAAGATAGATAATGAATTAATGTAAGGAATATCAGCACCAAATGTACAGAATAAGACCAGTTTAAACGTTAGCTTGAGTCTGCGTGTGGATTAGTGTGTGCGCGTCAGAGAGAGAGAGAGAGAGAGAGAGAGAGAGAGAGAGAGAGAGAGAGCTCACGCTCAAATAACCCATTGTCACGCAAAATTAGATTGCAAAGTGTGATACGAGAAATAAATTGAACCATTCCGAAGGACCATTGGAGGAAATGAGACTTTTATTACAAAGTAGTGGAAATGAGATTTCTATTGAAGAAACAACGTCCAGAATGAAATATCGATTTCTTCCAATGATGTCATTTTTTAGCGCCCCCAAAACACAGGGTACCCAAAAATCTTAGGTTATTTCGCTGACAGCTACTACCTACAAACTAACACACATACACACACATATATATCTTAATGTATACAATAATTATATTCCTTTGTGGTAAGTGATCTATGAAATGACCAAAGTTACCTAACTGACTGACATCAGTGGTGTATTGAACATGATACTGTATGGTACTTTGGAATGCCACTAATTTATTCCATTACAGTCTAACCATAACTATTTAGTATCTGTACCAATAAGTGGCAATATCAACATTTACATAACCAATAATACCTAATCTTAGGAAAGACAACGGTGCATAAAGCAAGAGCAAGTCAAAGTGAGTGAATCAAAACCCATTTGTTTGTTCCTTAGAAACTGTGAAATCCGTTGATCCATACTGCACCTTCGATTATTATTATTATTCATCTTTTTTTTGAAACGAGAAAGACTGCAAAGTTCTTATATCCTTGTCTAAAATCAAAATTTCTGGGAATTTATCTGATTGGCTGGCAGATATTTTCACCGCAATTCAGCGAGGGTTCTGCACTTACTGGTTAGTAACTTCAAACACTGAGAGGTGGAGATTCCTTTACTCACTCGCTGGGTAGGAACTAGTGAGGATTCTTCACTCTCTGGTTAGTAACCTCTTACATCAACGAACAAAGATTCTTTCAATGGCTCTCTGTAACTCCAGCCATCGAACACCGTAAATACTTCTCTCGCTGGTTATTAACCAGTAAATAATCTTCCACTTGATGCTTAATTAACAACGCAGTTCAACGTTGAGTGACAAATCTTCTGCTCTCCATTACCTCCATCGGACTTATATTAAATGAAGATCCTTTCACTCACTGGGAAACAATTAATTAACATATCTAGCATCCTTTATTAGCATCCTCTATTTCGAAATTTATTAATGGAAACATCAATGAATGATGCTTCGTAATCGATTTCACTGACGTCTGAAGAATCCTTTTCATTCATTCATTCTCTGGCTGTTGCCTACACTTATTGACAAGTGAAGAGCTTTGACTTAGCTATAGTTAGAAACTCCTTTCGTCAGAGAGGTGCTTTTCAACTACTGCCTGAGCCAGGCGAGTCCCAAGTTACTAACCAAGAATATGAATAAAATCCCAGGCTGACTGATTGAACTGAATATAGAATTTAGGCCAAAGACCAAGCACTGGAATCTACGAGGTCATTCATCGCTGAAAGGGAAATTGACCGTAAAATGTATGAAATATGCAAAAGGAGGAAAACCTCTAAACAGTTGCACTCTGAATCAATTGTTAGGAGGGGATGGAAAGTAAGGTGGAAGAAAGAGAATATGAACGGAGATACAGTAAAAGGAACGAAATGAGTTGCAGCCAGGGCCCGAAGGCACGCTGCAAAGAGCCTTAAGTGATGCCTACAGTGCACCGCATGAGGCACACTGATGGCACTAAACCCCTACGGGCGCTCAGGTGGCTGAAGATTCCAATTTTGCCGAATGACAGATTTTAAGAGGAAAATTACTCTGAGATTTTTACATTTTTTTTTATCGAGACATCAAATAAATCATGAAATAAATAGACGGGAAATAAAAGGTGGACAAATAAACGGAAATACCCTGTCGCATCTTTTTGAGATTTCCCGGAACGTGAAATTTCTCCAGACGTGAAGAGATCACAACTTTCTCTAAACGGCTCCATAGAATGATGGCCGAACTAAGCAGGAAAATACTTCTAGATCTCCACCAATGAATTTCACCGGTAGGCGACAGTTCTGGAGAGAGAGAGAGAGAAAAAAACGGGGGTGGGGGGGGGGGGGGGGGGGGGGGGGGGGGGGGGGGGGGGGCAAAAGAAAAAACTGAGTACTCTTAAACACACACACAACACACACACATATATATATATATAAAATGAGAGAGAAGAGAGAGAGAGAGAGAGAGAGAGAGAGAGAGAGAGAGATTCTCTTAAATTTTGTACGTGCAGTTTTTATAAACAACCATTAGATTCCTGAATGATATAAAAAAAGGAAGTACTCTTGTCTTATTTCACCCGCTCTGGATATATCAAATCAATCTTGAAAATACTGAATGTAAAATGTATACATTCCATGTCTGCTTTCAATATATATATATATATATATATATATATATATATATATATATATATATATATATATATATATATGTATAGCGTGTGTCTATTTAGAGGCATGTATACATACAATATACACAGACAGACAGACAGGACAACTAACAAACATCAAAGGTGATTTTACTCTCCTCTTGATCTCGCGATAAACTACGGAACAACCTAGATTCGCGGAGAACACTTCCTCCTTCTTACTCTTTTGGCTCCACTTCCCCGAAAATCCTGCTTAACAATTCCCATAAAACGGCCCAGAATACTTCACGAATTCCTCAACCAGCTCCTCGTCTTCGGGAGAGGGTCTTTCTTCACGGCTTCCCTCCCATAACTTGTCAAACTCCAAACTCCTGATATACTACAATTCACTAGGAGATGTCTTAGGACTCCCGTAAGTCTAGAGACTATACGTACTTTTCCACCGTATCACCACAGAAACTTCTGAGGAGGTACTTCCTTACCACCCTCTCCAAAAGGCGTCTCCACGGGCTTTACTCGTATCCCCTCTGATAAGATACCTCCCTCTTTTTTTTTTTTTTTTTTTTTACTACTTCGTCACGCAACCATTCCCCCTGAGGTTCTATACTCATTAACATACCCTGGCCTACCTCACAAGGTATTCTCCTACCACCTCTACCCAGTGAATCATCTTCCCTGGGTTCTTTACGCCTTGCACTTCCTGTATCTTCTCTGATTAAGTACCTTCCTACCACCTTGTCTTTGCTCCGTCTCCCCCAGGCTTCCCCCCGACCCCTTTTCCCCTGTAACCACCTCCATGGGGGGATCCAGCACATTCACACGCATTAGTTTCTCTGAAAAAGGGACTTTCCTCGCACTGGGTCCTAAGGCAATTCCCTGGGCCTTTGTCCATCCTACATGCCCTGCCACGATCCCCATGGGGCATCGTCCCACCTTCACATCCTCCTGTCTGTCTGTGGAGATATCCCCCTCCCCCCCAGTAGAGTCCCTGGGGCTTTCCCCTCTTCACTTACCGTAGTGCCATCCCCATGGGGGCTTTGTTCTACCCCATCCCAGTACCCAAGTACCCATGCCCCTTTGGGGGAAAAAAAAAAACTTTCCCCTCTTTCACATACTGTAGTGCCATCCCATGGGGGCTTTGTTCCACCCCCATACCCAGTACAATCCCCCTGGGGACTTTTCCCCATCTTTCACAATACCACTTTAGTGCCCTCCCATGGGGGCTTTGTTCTACCCCATCCTAGTACAATCCCTGGGCGGAACTTTCCCTCTTCAACTTTAACCGTAGTGCCATACCCCATGGGGGCTTGTTTCTACCCCATCCCAGTACAATCCCCTGGGACTTTCCCCTCTTCACTTACCGTAGTGCCATCCCCATGGGGGCTTTGTTCTACCCCATCCCAGTACAATCCCCTGGGACTTTCCCCTCTTCACATACCGTAGTGCCATCCCCATGGGGGCTTTGTTCTACCCCATCCCAGTACAATCCCTGGGACTTTCCCCTCTTCACATACTGTAGTGCCATCCCCATGGGGCTTTGTTCCAACCCCATTCCCAGTACAATCCCCTGGACTTTCCCCTCTTCACATACTGTAGTGCCATCCCCATGGGGGCTTTGTTCCACCCCATCCCAGCACAATCCCCTGGGACTTTCCCCTCTTCACATACTGTAGTGCCATCCCCATGGGGGCTTTGTTCCACCCCATCCCAGCACAATCCCCTGGGACTTCCCCTCTTCAAATACCGTAGTACCGTTCCCACGGGGCCTTGTTCCGCCTCCACAAGCCCTATCCACTCTCACGGCCACTCTACCATACCATCTCAAACCAGAACAGTTTCCCTGGGGCGGGGGTTGGGGGGGCTTCGTACCCTCCATCCCCTTACTCTCCCTCAAGGGTGCCGAGCCCCTTCCAGGCGTTGGGTCTAAAAACGACACCGCAGAATTTAACAAGAGGGATTCTTGGGGGTAGAATTTTTTTTTCTTTTTTTTTTATCCTCCGTTTGGTTTAAATTACGAAGGGTTAGTTCTCTCAGGTCTTTAAGAGAGGAGAGTCGGCACAAAACCGATCTTCTCTTTTTCGCTCTCAAGATGGTCCGAGGAAATGAAGAGATGCAAGGAACATTCTCGATTGCTTTGATGTATATTCGAAGTTGAAGTTATACTGTTCCTTTGATCGTCTTTCTCTTATCTTTTCCATACTTTCATTTGACTATCAAGTTTGTTTTTTTCTTTACTCTTCCTCCATCGTGTCTATTTTGGCCTATTTCTTCGTGCTGTTACTCTCGACTTTTCCTTTCTCCTTCCATTTATCATATCTCTGTCTCTAACTTTCTTGTCCGTATTGTACTCTGTCTTAAATCAGCCTGGAAGCTATTAGGCGCTTCTACTAACTTCTCACGAAAACATTTTCCGTTTAGATCAATCTCCCTTTAATGGAATCCTCTTCGAAACACAAGACTTCATTTAGTTCAAGAGCGAGAAACAAATTAGATTCGTCCTCTACACAAAAATCTGAGGACCGCAGAAACCGAAAACAGAAACATCCATTAGAAACAACAGAGTATTTGGTTGTTTCCCTTCTGAACATTTATATCCTTGAGGTAAATCCTTGGTATAAATTCGACAAACTTGACATAAAAATCGTTCTTTAATAGCAGTTTTATCTATAAAAAAAAGGTGGGGGGGGGGGGGGGGGCGGTGAGAGGCGCGCCCCTTGATCTATCGCCTCGTTTCTCTGGTGGTTAAGCCACCCTAATTTACCCATAGTTTGTTCTTCATGTGGGTTTGACATAGAGAAAGAAGTTGAATCAGTCTTACCACCATGGCTTTGAAATCATATATCGATTTTTATTTTTCGGTGTAAGAAAACTATCGAGATGGCCATTTGTCTGGTCGTCCGCACTTTTTCTGCCCGCCCTCAGATCTTAAAAGCTACTGAGGTTAGAGGGCTGCAAATTGGTATGCTGATCATCCACCCTCCAGTAACAAATATGCCAAATTGCAGCCCTCTAGCCTCAGTAGTTTTTACTTTACTCAAGGTTAAAGTTAGCCATAAACATACGTCTGGCAACGCTATAGGAGATGCCACCACCGTGCCACAGCTAAAAGTTTTAAGGTCCGCGGCTCATACAGCAATATACGCTCTACAGTAAACTCGACGGCGCATTTTTTACCTGTTTTTATTTGTGGGTATCCAAGCCCACACTTTCTCACTCAAGAATTATCTGACTAATCTCAGAGCAGATGTCTGTAATTAACTGCGAAATAAGACAATTACACATGCGATGGCAACAGGCATGATCTAACTTCCACGAAGCCTTAAGCCTTACGTTTGGAACGCAGTTAACTCCTTTATGTTACCAATAAATAATTTAAATTTAAAAATGTTAAAGAGCAGAACGCAAGAGGGAGACAGAATTTCAACTGTAAGAAAATTACATGACCTTTCCTGTTTTGAAATAGGTGTAAAGGTTACATTAGAAGGTTACATTGGTAGCTCGAAAATGAGAGAGAGAGAGAGAGAGAGAGAGAGAGAGAGAGAGAGAGAGAGAGAGAGAGAGAGTTTTCATTGAGAGAATATGATTTGACCTTTCCTGACCTTTACTGTTTTGAAGAAGGTATAAAGGTTACGATGTTAGTTCGAAAATGCGATGGAGAGAGAGAGAGAGAGAGAGAGAGAGAGAGAGAATCTTCGACGTATGGTTCTTCCAATGACATACGGGAGAATTCGAAGTAAGCAAGAAAGGGTCGAAGGGCCAATAGGAGGGAGTCGTGCAGGATCCCATTTGCGGGGGTGGCGGGGGGTTACCCAGATACTTCGCAGTCTGGCGCCAACCTAAAATTTCTTCCAGCCATCGAGACGAAATACATCCTCTCTCTCTCTCTCTCTCTCTCTCTCTCTCTCCTCGCTCTCTCATCTTCTCTCTCTCTCTCTCTCTCTCTCTCTCTCTTAGTGCTATAAACTTATTTTTCCCTTTTTATGTTTTTGTAGTGAAATTATTCAATCACTGGAAGAACTTTAAGTGGTTAAAACTAAAGAAGTGTTCTAAACGGGGAATTCTTCCGTGATCAAGCAGTTTAACTTGAGGTGAATGTGACAGTTACTACTGAACTGTATATTTCCATTCAGCAATAGTGTACTATTAAAGCGCACCGCGGAAGCATGCACGAAGCACACAAACACGACACACACACACACACACACACACACACACACACATATATATATATATATATATATATATATATATATAATATACTATATACTATATATATGTACAGTATATGCAGCCGGATACTTAAGAAACATTCTTATATATTGCGACCTGCTTCCAGGATGCAGCAGAACACATTATCAAGGCATAAAAAGATTAAAAACATCCAATTTCTTAAAACACAAACACACACACACACACACACGGTATATATATGTATATATATATATATATATATATATATATATATATATATATATATAAATATATATGTGTGTGTGTGTGGATGCTCAAATAAAATAAAAAAACATGAAAATAGCACAATATATCAGGACGTTATAATAGCATTCAACTCTCTTATAAATAGCATTCAAACTCTCATCAGTGGACTACTGAAAATGCTTGACATTTCAAAGCATTATAGTGCAAAAAGGGTACAATTTGAGAAGACAATTACGAAGAGCTTAAAGGGGTGTGTGTGTATATATATATATATATATATATATATATATATATATATATACAGAGGTATACACGCATTATATAAACTAACACACTCGTTTATATAAAACCAGCAGCTATAGTACACACTTCCCTCCCAAAAGAAATCGCAAGTGGCCAAGGAATAATTTCTGGGGGAAAGTGGGCCAATGCAGCAAGGTCTCGACCTCCGCCATAGCTTTCGGATATGAGAACTGTGCTGTTCATTAGTTATTAATGTGGCATGAGGATCGCCCTCTTCACCTCTCTCTCTCTCTCTCTCTCACACATAAATATGTACATAATATACATATACACATATGTGAAATAAACACACGGGAACGTGTTTTACCAGACATAAATTTCTGACTCACTACGGGAACGAACCCAGGTCTTTCGAGTAAGAGTCCATAGCATCAGCTCGGAAGACACCGGGGTTCGGTCCCGTGGTGAGTCAGAAATATATATGTGTGTGTATATATATATATATATATATATATATATAATAATATATATTATATATATATATATATAAAACACACCACAATCACACACACACACACACACCAACACAGACATACATATTTATATTTATATATAACTGAATGTATTTATGTATGTTTTCATACGTGTTTTCTTCCTAGAGGGGGTTGCAGAATGTGTTACCCGTCCAGCTCGGACATGCAGTTGATAACCCCACGTTCCTTTCCATTTAGGCTGCAACCACCACAGTCGACAAAATGCCAGATACATTTTGCAAAATTTGGGTCAACAGACACATTAAAATGGGTCTCAATCTTTCGTTCTCCGTGTATAATTCTCAGATTTCACCGATCCGAATGCTTGACGATTATTTTGTTCGTGTTCTTCTGTGGGGTAAAAATATATGCAATAATTACTCTTAAAGTTTATATTTTATCTTTACTCTGTCTCTTATGGGTGGAGATCAAGACATGACTTCAAGTGGAGGTATGTATTACCTCGTATTCTGAACAACAAACATCATTATCACTGATATATACATATTCTTGAGGGTTTTTAGTTGGCAGTTTCAAGTCTTTCCGTTCTCTGCGAAGCTTAATCATTTTACAGAGCTGAATCGCCCGTTCTCTGCAAAGCTTAATCTTTTTACAAAGCAGAATTGCCCGTTCTCTGCAAAGCTTAATCATTTTACAGAGCTGAATCGCACGTTTTCTACAAAGCTTAAGCATTTTACAGAGCTGAATCAATCGCCCATTTTCTGCAAAGCTTAATCATTTTACAGAGTTGAATCAAGTGCCCATTTTCAGCAAAGCTTAATCATTTTACAGAGCAGAATCGGCCTAAATAAACGACATTATCATAAAGAAAGGTTTAAGACAGATAAACGTCCCTAGGATCGCAAAATATCGTTCAAAAGCTCGTAAATGAAAAAAAAGCACCTAATACCGTTCTAGAAATGCAGGAGGCGGCGGGACAGGCAGCTCACTGAAGCTTTCATCTCCTACCTCGGGCCCAGAAGAGACGAAAAAAGAAAGCAGAAGCGATCGACCGCCCTCTTCACTGATTTCGGAAGAGGGCTGTGGTCGGGGGAAAACTCAGCAGGAAAAAGAATTCCAAGGCCTCAAGGGAAAAGCGAAGGACCTACTCAACTTGACATCAGGCACATGGCTAAAATTTAGAAGCACATGGAGAGAGAGAAGAGAGAGAAGAGGAGAAGGGAAGAGAGAGAGAGAGAGAGAGAGAGAGAGAGAGAGAGAGAGAGAGAGAGAGAGAGAGAGAGAGAGAGAGACCTAAAAGCACGTCAATATTATAATATATTTATATATAGTATATATATATATATATATATATATATATATATATATATATAAGATGAGAGAGAGAGAGGAAGAGAGAGAGAGAGAGAGAGAGAGAGAGAGAGAGACGCCAGGTACAAAATAAGCCTTCAGCTTCTCCGTATACAAACACAGCCACGCTCCGCCAGGTATGTGGTCGCTTGGCATCTGCCTCTACACACAGTAAATAGCAACACTAGCGTTGTAGGTAAGTAAACAACCACGTCTCCTAAAGGTAACAAACGCTTCCTTCAGTTAGGCAACAAACATATGTCAAAACTGTATGATTTATTTTTCATTTTTTGGGGGGAGGGGGTTTGCCGAGAGACCCAGACCGGGGAGGAATATATATATATATATATATATATATATATATATATATATATATATATATATATATATATATATATGTGTGTGTGTGTGTGTGTGTGTGTATGTAAATAAAGCACGTAAAAAGTAAATAAATATATAAGTAAGCTGGCAAAAATATAATTATCAATGGCGTTTTCTCTAAAAATAAAATGGTTCAAATAAAAAGATAAATATATCAATAAATTAAAATCGCGTTGACAAAAAATGATGAGAGCAAGATGGCTGCTGGTGTTCCAAATCAGTAATAAATACAAATAATCTTTTCAAATAATAAAAATAATGGTGTGCAGGCCGAAAGGGGTAAGAATAGCATATCTTGACGGTCTGTTATTCTTAGGGAAGCCCTCCTCGCTTGACCTGGTGGGCGATTATGTTATCAAGGAAATACAGAAGTATGCAAAGAATTCCACAGCAATATTTTTTCCTCTATATGTTAATTCCTCCTGAATAAATTAAATCAGGCAGTTTATTCTCTCTCTCTCTCTCTCTCTCTCTCTCTCTCTCTCTCTCTCCTCTTTTTTCTACTCTCTCTCTCTCTCTCTCCATTTTATATTAGTTTTCCTTTTACAAACACTACCAGGAGAAATGCAATGTCCTGACCATCTCTCTCTCTCTCTCTCTCAGCTCCTCCCTTCCTGAGTCAAAAGAAACTTTGTCTTAGGCACAAAAACACACTTAACCTGAAAAGAAGTCTCAACGGGAGTGTTTACTTATTCAGAGATTGATATGCTTGGGCACGCAGTGTCTATATATCAAGCCTTCCTTGAATGAATAATTTATATGACCTCAGAAACGTAAAACCCCATACACCACACAGAACACAGGGACCTCCAGGATCCTTAGCGATAAAACCCCCTTCTGGAGACATACAAGCAGTGCGCACACACGCAACCGCATATATGTACTCCTATAACTGATTCACTTAAGGTAGATTCTCGGATGAGCCTTATTCTTACGAGACGTTTGTTTGGTGGCTGCTGATTGGCTGGTACCGGGAGGTAGGCAGCCCCCAGCCAATCAGCGGCCGCCAAACTAACGTCTCGTAGGCATAGGGCTCAACCAAGAATCTACCTTAAGTGAATCAGGTATAGTATAGACAAATAATGCGTGGCATTATCAAATAGCAAACGTTCTTCCCCTCTTTCTCTCTTATTTCAAAACACACACACACACACACACACACACACACACACACACACACACATATATATATATATATATATATATATATATATATATATATATATATATATATATATAAACAAAGTAACAGCCAAGCAGGAAAAGTGGCTGTAACTTTCTTCGTATAATCATCACGTTTTTACCTTTACGTGATTTAAAATCAAATACACTCACACACACACACACACACACACACACACACATATATATATATATATTATATATATATATATATATATATATATATATATATATATGTCGGTGTGGTTTACGGCGCGTCACTGCAGTCCCGAGTTCTTGTTCATCCGTGGTTCGATACCACGGGACGACGAACTTACAATCAATTAAAAGAATTCCCCCTCGGTTAACATACACGAAAATATATTGTTTCCGAGGTTAGAGCGATTTTGATGGATATTAACTGACATTTGTAGCTTAATACTTGTATATATATATATATATATATATATATATATATATAGATATATATATATATATATATATACATATACACACACACACCACACACACACACATTGTAAATCGGCGCGTAGCCACACGTATAAACAACCAACTTCCAACCGACAAGTGACTCTTCCTCTTTCACAGACTAACATTCCCATAACATACTACAAATCTCCTTGTGGATAATAACCCACCAAGCACATGCTCCTCTCTCCTTGACTAATATATCTACCCAACCTTTTAACTAACGCATTTTTCTCCTTTTCTCTCTTATATCTTAAATATTTCTCCCCACTTTAAAACCACTCCCTACCTTTTTCGTTATCGTTATCTCCGTGTTTCCACTACCACCGCATCTGTTTTTCTTCCTGCATATGAGCTTTATTTATATTCCAAGCAAGTTGGTTTAGCATATCAGTGGCCATTTTGGCTTCTCTCACAAGATGGAAGCACACACGCTGAAGAATAGTGCAAGCTATTCTTGGATAACTAATTTTCTAAAATCCTTACAACGAAGTGATAGAACTTTTTCCATTTAAATTATCAAAATTTTATTGACTGACGGTAACTGATTGCACAGTGAGGGAGTCGGATCTTTCTTAGATGGTGACCCCCAGGGGTTTTCGGGGGTCGTTATCTGCAATTAATATTTCTTGGGGGTCATTATCTTTATGGTATTTACAATCTTTTGTTTATGTTTTTACGGCAGCTCCCTACGGGCTTGTACTAAATACGCCGCAAAGGTGGGCACATACCGGGTTAAAACACTTTGGGGGAGGGGTCAGTATCTAGAAACTTTTTATCTTTTCCTTTTGTCCATTTCGACGAATTCATAATCTCGTACTTCTAAGTATTCCATTCGTATTAAGAAAGAACAACTCCAGCGTTCAACCGAATCTTTCTCGTTTTTCTTATTCAACTTTTCTTCAACTCAAATGAACTGGAACTTCGGCGAATTTAATCTCTTGAAGTTTTACATCCCGAATTTTGGCAGCCTTTTAAAAGTTTCCATTAATTTGGACGACTTTGAAGAACTAGTGCCTCGACGTCAAAGTGATTACCTTCCGGAGTTCATCCCACGCATCATTTCGGTCAACTGGTTCCAAACTATAATGGTTTAAATTTCAGAAAATAGAGGAAAATGTAGATTGCATCTTTCGAATGCATCTCTTCTTATCAAAATAATATTTTCCTCGAGTTGTTTTAGTCCCTTCTCCATAAAAACGCAATACATACATACATACATACATACATACATATATATATATATATATATTATATATATATATATATATATATATATATACATATGTAATTGAGAAGAGTTCATAAACTGTCGTACATTGTCTTTCTATGCAGTTTTATGTCACGCCACCTACAAAAAACACCCATTGATCAGCTTTCCTCGGTCGTTGCTTCCCCACATTCCAATAGTTCACAGTGAACATATTGGCAATATATCATTAATCAAAACCCTAGGCCTTATACATATACATATATATACTATATATAATATATATAATATTATATATATATATATATATATATAATATATATATATATATATATATATATATATATATATATATATATATATATAAAATATACGTATGTGTTTTAATCTTTTCATATCTGCTAAAAATAAACATTTTTTTCCTTCCTAAGAAAAAGCCGTAGATGATTTATTTTTGAATGTCTTCCTCTAATAAAGATGAAAAATCCTGTTTTTTTTGCAAGAAGGAAAATTATATAAATTTCTTTTGAAGGTTTTATTTTATTAAAAGAAACTTTTTTTACCTTTAAAATATTTTTTGAAGACAGTTTTTTCTCCCCAACCTCACAAAATTAAAATGCAAATCTCTTCCGGTTCATGCTCTCGCCTGCAAAAATCTAAAGCGTCAATGAGACTCGCGACAAATTTGATCGGTCTGGTGCAGCAGCACCGAGTCATAAATGACGCCAAAAAGACAACAGAATACAGAAGGAGAATAAACAACGAATGACAACAAACTACGAGTATTTTCATTATTGTCTTGCTCCTGTTGCACCAAAGATTGGACTTTAGAAATTCAAGCGAGGGTGCAATACATTACTAACCCAAGTACTTTAATAGATTTTTATATCTATTTATTATTTTTGTTTTCTTTTTTTTAATAATTGTGATCTTTTCTCTCTGTAATTCCCTTAACCTCCTCTTACTACTTCCTAATGAACCCCATATTCTTTAGAAGCTGGAATTTCAATTCAATGGCCCCTTGGGCTTGTTCCATGTGAATGGGGTTCATCTTCTGAATAATAATAATAACAATAAAAGTATTCTAATTGGGAGAAAATTTCTTAACCTTCCTTCTCCTCTTTACTTTTGAAGACGGTATGGAGAGAGGAGAGAGAGAGAGAGAGAGAGAGAGAGAGAGAGAGAGAGAGAGAGAGAGAGAAATCTTCTTGACTTTCCCAAACTTTATAGATTCTGTGTATGTTGTGAACGCGACCATCAACAAGTTTTATCCATCCTTAAAACCAGAACTCGGTACCGTCGTATTGTTTCCGGTCACTTAACTGGTCCTTTCTTCTCTTAAAGAGCAGGTCTCCTAACAATTTTAAAGAAACTCCATTAACTCTTCTTGCAATGACTTCGTTTCATTTTGGTCTGGGGCGCCTCCATCAGAACCACTAAAAATAAAATGAAAACTTATAAGTGATTTATCCAGTCTTCTCAACTTGACTCACTCAAAAAAGTTAGGGAACTTAATCATATCCAGAGTTTTTACTGACTTCATATTTACTTTTACCAAATAGATCACGCATGCCCTTTCTGCATAGGGCAATAACAAATGATTACTTTTTTTTGACGCACGAGCACCATGCACAGATAAGTAAGAATCCTGCCCACAAGCATAAGTCACGAATAATACTGTGGTAGTTTATGGATTTATTCAATTATTTCACTGAAATTCTTTTAGATATGTTCCTCATGAGAGTTTACGCATTATGGATGATAATTAATTAATAATAATAATAATAATAATAATAATAATAATAATAATAATAATAATAATAATAATAATAATAATAATAATAATAATAATAATAATAATAATAATAATAATAATAATGATGATGCTTCACAGTAGGCTACATACACTGGAATTCTTAAACCTAAGATGTGTACGAGGCACAATGACACAAAGCACAATAATAGAAACAGACAAGCGGACGACCACCCTTCTTGTACACCTATGGTCTACCTTCATAACCACCAGCTTTACTGAAATCCTTTACAATCCGTAGGAAGAGTTGAAGTAACAAGCTAAGCATGACAGGTAACAGACACAAAGACATATACACATGTACAAACGGATATGAAAAGCTACAGTTCCCCGATTTATTCCAGTTACTATGACATCATCTCCTTTATTTAAAAACATAACTTGGTGAAAGTAAATGCAATGAACTGCAATAAATTACGGGGCTATCAGTTTTTTTTTCCAAATTAAAGTGCGATATTTGAATTTGGCTATCGTAAAAAGATCTGTCAATGTATTCTATCTTTTAAAAATCCAACGAATCTGGATACTCAGACAATTAATCTTCATTTTAAATGCAAGATAAAGTCACAAAAAAATAAACAGGAGCACTCATTTTTCCTGCAATGGCTGGCGTGTGTCCACGCAAGCACATCATTATTTTATGGAAAATGGATTCCAATGCGCTCTTTTCTATATGCATTGTTAACAAGATGAGGAAAATATTCATAGAATACAATTTCCATAAGCTAATATAAAAGAAGAACTACCAAAGATGAAAAATGATCTTTTGTATCAGTATTCGTACACGCTAGTGCAGGCGCATCAAATACGACGCTGCAAATTTTCTCAATGAGACTTTCCATGCCTGCTTTTCTGTCTGACCACTGACACAAACGTCAGATTTTGTTCGATTCCAGAATAAACTTCGCCGTTTGAATGAAACCGCAGAAATCCTCCGATTGACCTCACAGCTGATCCCAAAACTGCCTTCCGGCGCGCTTTCGTAATCAGGTCCGATATCCGAAGCTTAGCAGACTGGGGAAAAGGCAATTTACATTTTGGGGAAAATCCATACGGGATTATAAATATCGGAAACCGTGACACACACACACACAGAGCTCGGCCATTATAAAATGCAACGAATAGAAATTAAAAAACGCCTTGACAAATATTGAACGGCATTTACACAGCGTGCGGATAAAGAAGACATCGAACGGTATATTTATACATCTGGGACAGACTTGTTTAGGAAGATAATAGTTTTACTTTCCGATCGATCGATTATATTATATATAGTATATATATATATATATATATATATATATATATATATATATTTATATATATATATACACACAAATGTAAATGTAAATATATATATCATATATATATATATATATATATATATATATATATATATATATACACACACACACATATATACATATATGACATTTACACAGCGTGCGGATAAAGAAGACGTAGAACGCTATATTTATGAGTTTGGGACAGGCATATTTAGGAAGATAATAGTTTCATTTTTCACGATATATATATACACACACGAACATATATATACACAAACACATACCAGTGTGTAAGCGCACTACCGCGCCCTGCCAACTCGTGACAGAGATCAACGCCCCTTGCATTATATGAACGAATAGCATCGCATTACAAGTCCACAACCCCCCGCCAGCCAGGGACCGCCAATATTCCGAGCGGTCGAGGCTGTAGGAAACCCTTCTCTTATCGCTTCCGTTTGAATCTCCCATTATTCGGGGGGAGGGAAACGAGATGGCATTTTGGCTTCATCGCAAGACACACTATCCAATCCAATAAAGGTCATAGGGCATTGTAGTCACGCTCTCCCGAAGGACGGGGACGTCCTCCGACCCATACTTAGTTTGGGCGAACATCGCAATCTTTTAAAGATGATCCCTTTCGACGATTTTCCCAAGGCTGCCTGCTTGCCTGGAGAGAGAGAGAAAGAGAGAAAGGGGAGGAGAGTAGGGGAAGGGAAAAGAGGAGGAGAGAGATAGAGAGAGAGAGAGAGAGAGAGAGAGAGAGAGAGAGAGAGCTCTTTCTGCCATGCAAAAGTGTGCTGCATTTTCTTACAAGTATTCTTTTTTTAATTCTTTTTAATGTACGTGACATCCTTGGTTTAACAGATATGACTGTGCAGTGTGCAATCATGCATGCAAGCAGCTTGTCAAGTAACTGTTCACGTTACACTTTCATTTGATTATTTTCCTGATTCTGTCTGATTTTACTAGCAATAATAATAATAATAATAATAATAATAATAATAATCCTTCATTTAGTTCAATTTGAAGTATACGTAAAAATCCCGAAGAAATGCAAAATAATTCCTGTAACATTTCTAAGCAAATTTCAGCTACCTTAGAAATGTGACTTTTAAAATGGAAAATGAAGATCAGGTAACAAAATAGCTTATAAAAAAAATACCAATCTACCCATCATGGAAAAAGTCCAGCTGTGAATAAATATAAATTCTTTTGTCCTAAAAGGATAACACGATGACACTGTGCACTCTAATGAAAGTTGTATAGTTGTGCACAGAATACTTTGAAATCATTCAAATAATGGAATCTTTTGTTTTCACACGATTCAAACCAATGAAAAGATGAAATGTGATCATTTCTATTCAACCTAGCAGCCTGGTTTTAGATCAGCTGTTGCTATAAAAAGACCGCAACACTGGAAAATATAAAATTTACACTTAGTTTATTCAATTCTTTAGTTAATTTTCTACTATACAATACACACACACACACACACCACACACACACACACACACACACACATATATATATATATATATATATATATATATATATATATATATCTATATATATATATATATATATATATATATATATATATATATAGTGGGAGTGACCTAAATTGACTTACCTGTGAATGGATCTCTGGGTATAAATACCACCTTTTCTGTAACTTTTCTGCATTCATCTACCTGAAGAGAGAAACAGCAGTCTCTGAAGTATAGTATTTTCTTTTCTCTATATTTTTGGCGTTTTTATGGGTTCCTTTTACTATATATATATATATATATATATATGTATATATACATATATATGTATATATAATATATATATATATAGATATATATATATATATATATATATATATATATATATATATATATATATGTTATACGATCACAAGTAACACGTGAAGATTGTATATCAAGAGCCAGCAGGAAAAATGAAAAGCAGCAGTACCTAGCGCTTTCGTGTATTCTTGATACACCTCATCAGGGTACAAAAATACACGAATACATGAAAGCGCTAGGTACTGCTGCTTTTCATTTTTCCTGCTGGCTCTTGATATATATATATATATATATATATATATATATATATATATTATATTAATAAATTCCTTTTTAAACATTTATTGACGACTGCCTTTCGCAAGCGTTTTGACGAACGAGGAGCAATCTTCAGAATGGAATATCGGAAGATAAAAGAGTTGCCGTCGATGGAGGCACATTCCAATCCCTGGTGATTGAGCGATGTTCCCTATCAAGACGTAGCAGACGTCGACTGTAATTACGCTGATTGGAATCAAGAGTAATTAGGGCCATCTCGTAAAATTCAAAGCGCCTGCCTTAATGACTCAAAGAAAATCAACTTTTCTTTTTTTTTTTTTATTGGCGAAAGGTAAAAATTCTGATGGCTTAATCGAAGTCTGTGAAGTATTCAGAAAAATATGCGTATGTCCATAATTGTATAAAATTGTATAAAATGTAACTATATATGAGTACATACGTACGGACAGACCACAGGCCCCCGAAAACAAAGCCCATGCACAGCATATAGAGGAACCGTACCCACGCAAAACTGCAATCATAAAGCCGGAAATAGACAAACCTACAAAGGGGACTGGAAGAGAATTGGGAGATGGGGTCTTTTGGGCATGAAAATGGGGAGAGATTAAAAAAAATATAAAATAAAAAACAAGAAAAAGAAAAACCGACGGGGGAAATATTCCATACACTTCTTTACGGACAGATTTTCGACCCGATTTTCTCTCTCTACACCAGTTCTTCCTGCTTTGCTCTTTTTCTCTATTACAAATTGAATAAAAAAAACAAATAACGAAACAACAATGGGAAGCATTCTTTCAACAATTCGTGGACGTAGATGCTAGGCTTCTCTCTTTACTGATTTAATTTTCCTCCATTGCATGCAAAGGATGAGAAAATAAAATGGAAAATGAAAGGGGAACATTTTCAAGTTCCCTCTCAGCTCCAAATCGATCAATAATTTTGTAAAGAAAAAAACTGAAAAATAACAAAATTAAGCAGGAAATATTTAATATGCATAATGGACAGCACATCCGACTCTCTCTCTTTCTCTCTCTGTTTCCTTTCTTTATTGGATGTTGACCACATGACAACCAATAATACATCATACCGATAGATCAAAAATTCTGGCTGAGATTTTTTTTCTCAGTCTCATCAAAAATCTGTTTTTATATTACAGAATTGACCCCCTCCCCCACCCCCACCCCCGAAAAAGGGAACTACTTAAGTCGCAAAGGGGATACACTACGTAAACAAGATATCAGCTGATCAACGTTTGCAAAAACATTTTCCTTTTGATTTACTGATTCTCTCTCTCTCTCTCTCTCTCTCTCTCTCTCTCTCTCTCTCTCTCTCTCTCTCTCCGCTCCTCCCATCCCGTTTTTGCACATTAACAAAAATTTAAGGAAGCAGCCACGACGGTATAAATTAACGGACACAGGAGAGCAACAGTTTGCCTCGGGCGCTGATGGCAGTGTTTACAGGTGAGTGATGAAAACAGGGTGTCGCCAATGAGTGGGAGAAGGATAGGAGAATTATAGAGAGAGAGAGAGAGAGAGAGAGAGAGAGAGAGAGAGAGAGAGAGAGAGAGAGAGCCTTCGCTGTATTCGGGCAGACGATGATATGATACCGTAAGCAGTGAAAGGTTGGTGATAATAACTTCGTGGGTTATCATGTTATTATTCTCAATAATATAAGCAATAGCCATCATCACTTTAATTCAAAATGTTCACATAATCAATTCCGCTGTTATCAATATACAATTTAAAATAAGCAAGCATACATCTGGAACCCGTCTACACACGAAACAGAAAGCATGTGTGTAAGAAAGCAGAAATATAACAATGAATAGTAGAGAAATAATGTGCAATACTAAAGAAAAACTATTTGTGTGTAAGAAAGCAGAATAAAACAATGAAAAGTAAAGAAGTAATGTACGATACTAATGAAAATCCGATTAAATATAATTAACAGATAGACACGAAATAAACAGATAAAAAAAGATAAAAAAAACATTTGCGTAAAATGGAGTTGAAGGAAAAAAAAAACCCTTTATGCAACTTGTATTTTGAAGACCAGCGAAGGCCGGGGCTTCACATGTAAACGCTGATCGATGCATGATGCGCGACCCAGGGGACTGAAGGATTTCGCAATCGGAAGTCGTTAGCCAAAAGACCGACATTCAGACAAACATGGAGAGCAAAACATCGACTTTCTTTTGTCATTTCAAGTCTATACATCATGCTCGAGAGACAGGTCTTTCAACACAGGGTGTGAGGGATATTAACGGACTATATCTTTCTACGGGCAGAATCAATCGACAGAAAGATATATAAAGAGATTCAACACAGACTGGGAGAGAGATATTAACGGACTGCATCTGTCTATGAGCAGAATCATATAAAGAGATGCAACACAGACAGATTGTGAGAGATATTTTACGGACTATATCTCTCTAAGGGCAGAATCAGTTGACAGAAAGACATATGAAGAGAGAGGTGCGACTTTCGTTTGGGATGTCAGTCCTGACGACAAACAGACAAGTCTTTTACGGTAGGTAGCCAGAAGGTGAAGCAGAGATATACTACAGATGTCGTCTTTTTTCCAGTCTTAGTGTATAAAGTCTACTGACAACAGACAGACAGACAGACAGACAAGTCTTTTAACGTAGGTAGTCAGAAGGTGTTGATGCTGTGACAGACGCTCGATCATGACTAACTTAAACCTTTCATACAAAAAAAACTACTGAGACTAGAGGGTTCCAATTTCATATGTTTGATGACTGGAGAAGGGCGGGTGATCCACAAACCAATTTGCAGTCCTCTAGCCTCAGTAGTTTTTGAAGATCTGAGGGCGGACAGCAAAAAGTCCGGAGGGGCAGACATATAGCCATCTCAACAGTTTTCTTTTACAGAAAACTAAAAGTGAAGTAGTCATAAAACCAGCAGGATAGCAGTGCTACTAAATATCCATGCAGTATTCTCAAAAGTGACATAATCACTAATCTGCTTATCAACATTACATTAATAAAAAATGTTCTATGAAAATGAAATAAGGAGCATACCACCGGTTGTTTTATCAACATTAATTTTGTAGACTAAGACTAATAATTCAGCAACATCACGAAAGGATCAGACAAGCAGGTGCTCTTTCTATTAGCACTCACATTATCTGTCAACATTAAGTTAGCGGGCCCACATCTGTTTAAAGTTTTGTTTTTGAACATCCACAAAACCAACATACTATAGTAGATTCACATTTACCGTGCATCTGATGCCTAGGCCAGTCCCTTACGACGCTCCTGATTGGCTGTTGATAAGCCAATCACAGGGCTGGAAACCCCCAGTCTCTCTCGATAGTTCACATAGGCAGGATATATGCTCCAAACCTCTTTAGAGATTCGTCTTTTAAAAGTATCCCTCAGGAGAGGTGGAACATAGATCCTACCCATGTGAACTCTCTCAGGAGAGACTGAGAGTTTCCAGCCCTGTGATTGGCTTATCAACATCCAATCAGGAGCTTCGTAAGGGACTGGCCTAGACATCAAATGCACGGTTGATGTGAATCTACTATAGCCGCTGTTCTCCCTAACAACATTAGGTCAGCCATTTAACATTGAACTCTCCAATTTTCAAAAAAGTAGTGGAACATAAAATTTTTTATGGAAATCGAGTCAGGCGGGTATAAACTGAGTTACCTACATTAACAAAATTAGCCGAGTGACAGCTGTTATGTATAAACATTAACGAGAGTAGCTGATCCGGAAATTTTACTAGTAACATTAGGTCAAAAAGGAAACTAACTTTCTCGTCAGCATTCACAAAAGCAATGGACAGACAACTATGTCATCTTCATCAACATTCACGAAAGCAGTGTACTAGCAAAAGCTCTGGACATCCAAATAGAACCAGAAAGGAAACAATGGTGCCATGACTATAAACTAAAGCAACAGGGTAGCAATATGTATGAAGCGAAATATCCTAGGAGGAGAGGTGATTGGAAAGGCGGAAAATGGAGGTGAGAAATGAGGAGAGAGAGAGATGAGAGAGATTGAAGGGTGAGCGAAAAAAAAAAAATGAGAAGAGGAGAGAGAGAGAGAGAGAGAGAGAGAGAGAGAGAGACAGAAACGTCAGCAGCAGCAGGTAGTAGAAATTCAAATAGATGTAAGCATGCAATCACAAAACACACTAACGAGAGAGAGAGAGAGAGAGAGAGAGAGAGAGAGAGAGGTCAGCAGCAGCAGGTAGTAGAAATAGCTAATATAGGTCAGCAGCGAGAGTGAAAATACAATAAATAGATGTAAGCATGCAATCACAAAACATACTAACTAGAGAGAGAAAAGAGAGAAGAGAGACAGAGAGAGAGAGGAGATGATAAGATGAGAGACGAGAGAGCAAGAGGCAGTTCGCCCGTAGAGGCAGAAGCAGCAGCTACAGGTTGGTAAAATATTCAGTGGGTTTCAAGGGGAACTTTCGTTCTTACATCAATAAGCAAAAGAGAAACCTATAACAAAATAAAAAAAAAACAGGAAAAGAGGACAATACAATTCAGAAATAACCGGACGGAAGAAGAAAACAATCAAAAGGGCGTTTGTATAATACAAAATATAGAAGATGTAGATCTGTAAAGTGAACAGTTCTTTGTTTAAAGACAGATTTTTCTAAATAATCTGTGGTCAGTTCACCTTCGATTTCGAAAGACATAACTACAGGAAAGGCAAAAGAGAATAGTGGCTGAGCTATGTAAAAGTTTATTTAATTTGCCATATAAAATGCTGGCTTAAAATAAGTATTTCTGATACATAAGTCATTTCTTACCACTTAAAGCTGCAATAAACTGCCTTTCTAATGGCGGCCTGTATAGTTTATGGTTTTGATGCGGCCATTAAAAATGAAAACATCGAGAAAGAGAGAAAATGTCTTAGGTCGGACTGAGTGAAGTCACTTTTCATGTTGGTACATATTGTTTTGGAGTCATTTTAAATCTTATCCCTCTTAGGTAAGTTGTACAATGAAACGATAAAAGGTTGAATTGTCGAACAAAAGTTAGACGAAATCAAAGATCTTTATACTTTGCTCAAACGAAATGTTTGTCATAAGTAAAGTGAAAAAACCACACACACACACACAATAAACATAAGTATTTATATAACATATATGTAATATATATAACACACATATATATATATATATATATATATATATATATATATATATATATATATATATATATATCTCAAGTATTTTGGCACCATGCAAAACTTCAATATATATTCCATTTCAAAGGATACAAGTTGCTGACTGCTATTTACGCCAACAATCGCAAAATAAAAGTATATTACTAAAAATGTTTACAGACTCGACACAATGGCTGAATATGATTTAAATTTAGCTACATTTTTTTGTCTACAGTAAATGTTTTCATTGACGGCATGGCGCCAGGACAAAGGATAATTTTTTGTCATTCCAGGTTTTTTTCCCAATTATTTATTAATGTATTCAGGAGGCAATAAGGGTGGAAGCGAATCCACCGAAATATATAGTCCTTACTTTAAACCAGTGTTTTAATGGGCCTTTTATACTTGAGACGTTTCATGGTTTAACAGAAGAATTGTTAATATAATATATATATATATATATATATATATAATATATATATATATATAATACACATATATATAAATATATACATATATGTAAATAAATATATAAATATATATAAACACACACACACACACACACACATATATATATAAATAATATATATATATATATATATATGTATAGTATTTATAATAAATATTTATTATATATTATATTTTAATTAATAATATATATATATATATACATATATAGATATATTATATAGATATATATATTATTAATATATTATATATATATATACATACATATATATATATATATATATATATATATATATATATAGATTACATATATATATACATACATGCAAACATATAACATACGAGAAAACATATGAAAACTTAGAAAAGAAACGAAGAAATAAAACGCGAGTTCTGACAAGGCACAAGTGAAAAGGCTGCATGGAGACCGAATCTACATGGACAGAGATGAGAATGTTCAACTAAGACAAAAACCTTTTGTTCTTACACAATGGCCTATCGTCTGGATTTCTGGAGAGAGAGAGAGAGAGAGAGAGAGAGAGAGAGAGAGAGAGAGAGGGTTCGCCATGATATTTTATCTTTAACTTCGATAGTACCTTCAAGTCGTTTGTTTCTTTAGTTAACATTCATTCATTTACGTAAATAGAGAGGTTTATGACTTTTTTTTTCTTTTTTTGTCTGTCTGTGTCTCAGATGTCAGTTAGAAGACTGACAAAGAAGTGAAAACGTTTTGCCACAGAATTAAGGCCAGATTACAGAAGTTATTTGGAGCGGATCACTCACTATGTGCTTACAAAAAAAGAAAAAAAAAGAAAAAAAAGAAGAAAAAAAAATATATATATATATTTGTGTGTGTATATATATAAGTATGTGTGTATGTGCGTGTGTAACCGGGTACCGGGACCTTTCCCTGAAGAAAGCGGGATGCCATATCTTGAAAATTAACCTTTAGGATTTTCTTTAAAATAATCCCATTATGTTTCTCACACCCAAATTACTTAAAGACTATCGTAACCTAACCTAAGAGCATAAAAAAAGGGTGGGGGTTATTGCTTGTCCACCTTCCTTATCTTTTTCTCCTCTTTATCCTAAACATAATCAGATTTTCTCTGGCCTTTCTGCCTCCTCTAACTGTTTCCTTTACTTGAATGTTTTCTGTACAGTTGTTGTCATGTCGCTGTCGTCGTTGTGGTTGCTGTTTGTTCACTGACCTGATCTTCACAGGAAAACATTTTTTTCAATTTATACCCCCTGTTTATCATACTATTTTCTTGTTTCCAAAATGTTTTGTTTGATGGTGTTGTTCTCATCTCCATCAGATTCAACTCACCCTCCCTTACCTATCTTGCGTTTTGGCAATCTGTCATCATTTCACCTCTACATTTCCTCCCTCCATTACTCTTCGCATTTCTACTGTCTTCTCTGTTCCCTTTCCGCCTTCTTCCCCCATTTCCATCTCCTCACTCCTCACTCTTCATTTTCCTTAGATCCGGAGAGCAATCTCTCTTTCAATGGCCGGCGTACGAAGCGGAATGAATTGAAAGGAGACACCGATCCCCAAATTACTACGGTATACTCCACTCTGGACCACCGAGATGATCATGATCATGAAATCACGATGATTATGTCGTCTTGAAAAGATGTTGCAAAACATCTCATGATGTCGGCAGCATTAGGCGAGAGACGTTCCCAAACACATCGCCGTTTCTATCTCCAGTAGTCTTGAGTTTAAAGGATTTTTGTCAGACCAGTTTTAAATTTAGAGCAATCAACTTTGCATCACTGCCTATGTAAGGATGTGGAATCTATGACAATCTGGCATAAAAATGTATTCAACAACAGAATAAACCGATCGCTGATGATGTAAATGAATTCAACGATAAATAAAATAAAAATATAGAAATACAAATCTCGACTAAATAACAAGCCATCATGATACTGTTCCAGACACAAGGATTCCAGAAATTTCAAATAAATATTTGTGAGATGCTACACTTTACATAAGATCTCCCCAAAATAAAAGTTTTATAAAAAAAAAAAAAAAAAAAATCTTCGCTTTGTGAAAAAAAAAAAACTTTGCAGCTTTTAACTCGGGATGACATTACGAACTTCCTGTCTTGTCTGTCAGTGTCACTAAGATTTCGGCCTAATAATTTTATAATTTTGTGGAAGACGAGAGAGAGAGAGAGAGAGAGAGAGAGAGAGAGAGAGAGAGAGAGAGAGAGAGAGAGACCTTTGCCCTCCACCGTTCAGACTTTACGCGCTTATTGTCCCGAGCCCGGATAAGAGATGAATTTCGTGCATAAAGTTCACTGTCCTGGTTTGTTAAAATGGAAAATAAAAAGATGTTAATAAGGCCCGGAATACTAATTAGTAAAGGAAGTCCTATTGAGTGGCAGAAACACAGTATTGCAATTTTCTGGGAGAAACAATCTGGAATAATGGCTGCTGAAAGAACAACTTGGGAAAAGAAATTGTAAAAATTACAAACGGTAAAATTACCTTTTGCTGATGCCGTGTGTGTTTTTTAAAATCTTTTTTCACTCTTTCATTTACCCCAAAACATCTGTCCTTGTTAACATCGCCTTCGCCCGGTATCACATTATAATACACGAACAATAACGTTCATTAGGTATTTATGCTCAGGGTATAGTAATAAATAAAACAATTTTAAGATTAAGAGAAAAATAAGTTTTGGGTGAAAATAGCGGTACGTTATTAAAAACAAAATTTACAGAATAAACACTGGAAATATTTTCAATTTTTGTTTAACTAATACTTTGCCCAGTCGTCACTACCATAATGTCTAAAAGTTTCTTGACAAAATAAACAAGGCTTGATCCGACCTTCAGCTTACTCGAGACGCGTGCAAGATTTTCCCCCCATGCATGAGTGTAAACATTATATTCCTAACTTAAAGTAAATTAAAACGTGCTAAAATCTACGGCCCAACACAGCCTGGTTTCACTAATAGACGTTAAAATAAATATGCTATATTTTATTAGAAATAATATTCCTGTACTGTTTAACATGCACATTATTTATTTTTGACATTTTCATTCCAATAAATAAATCATAAATATCCTATCCTAAAATTCCTGCATCTTTCACTCAATGCAAAACACCTTTTTCGGACCTCTTTAGGCTTTTCCATAGGCCTTTCCTACCCGCTAACAACTACAAAGTAGTCTGTATGCTTACTCCCCCAGTAAGCAAAAAGCAAAGAAAAAAAAGAAGAGAAAAAAGAGTACTCACACCCAGTGCTTGTCATCCCTTGAAGGCTTACCTGAAAAGAAAAATGAATAAACATGATCATATATATTAATACTTTCGGGAAAAAAAAATTAATATTTACCAGAGTTATTATAAGAATTAAAGATCATTCTGCCATATGATGTTACTGCACTGGATAATTATGGCACATATGTATGTCCAGTCATTTTTATTTTTTTCGAATTGGGACGAGTTATTCACATGAGATACAATGTAGCTCATATAATAAGCGACAATAGATCCAGTAAACAAATACAGTAGTTTTTAAGTAGTGATAAAATTAATATAGTACTCTTTACGTAATGCTAAAATAACTGATTTTCATGTGTGATAAAATAAACATTAAATCAAACTCCATTATCTCTTGATGTAATAGCGAACGTGTTTCTTTCAGACAGATGATAAGAACAGAGGAATTTGAAATAATAAAAATTAGGAAGAGACAGTGATACAGGTTTATCACTAATGCTGATCTCAACATTAAGGAATAACGCAAAGATAATAGTCAGATATCAAAAAAATACAATTAACTCGGCAAAACAATCCATAAATCACAATCACTTGCAATACAATCCAAGGGCAACAATCCGTTTAATTGCAATGAATTTCCAAAGTCCTCATTCAACCTCTTGCAATGTGATGCAACGACCAAATTCACCCCCTTGCAATGCTGTCAGAAGGCTCAGCCACCTTGTAATGTAATCCAAATGTAATCACTCTTTGGCACTGCTGTCTGAAGCTCAATCACCTTGTAATGTAATCTAAACGTAATCACCTTCTGCAATGCTATCCGAAGGCTCAATCACCTTGTAATGTAATCCAAAAGCAGCTGTCATTTTCCTTTAATGTAATCCAAATGTAATTACCCTCTTGCAAAGCTATTCAAAAGGCCACAGTCAGTGTATAGGAATGTAACTCAAAAGGCCACTAACACCTTTTAGGTTTCCACTCGAGTGAAAGATTCCAAACGTGCTGCCGTCTTACATTCACATTTTGTCACTGGGCCTAAATTTTCTCAGTTCACTTCCACCTCCAAAATGACGCCAAACCGCGCGGGCAAGCAAGAAAGCGTGCTGGCTGAAGGCCCCAATCACTTTACAAACAGCTGCTGCAAAACGCCGTGCTGGCATAAGGCCAGAACAAACGTATAAGCCCTATTGCAATAAGCCACCTCAGGATCAAGCAGAATTGTTTGAAATTTCAGTTATTCTTTGTTTGAAATTTCAGTTATTCTATCATAAAAAAAAGTTACTAAGAAAAAACAAATAATTAAACCAAATAATTCAAAACGCTCTCTATTGGTTAATATCGGAAACGGAAAGGAAACCTTATTTATTCATCCGACAGTTTTGGGTTCCAGTTAATTTAAATATTAAAATTTACCTCCATCGGTTATAAGAGAAAGAGAGAAACATCTATTCGCAGCAAGGTCGACACATTAGAAGTCCTTCACTGGCCATAAACAGCACAATGAATAATCATTAATGATAATGTCTATTGTATTCGACTCCATTAGCGGAGAAGACCTATCATAATAATAGGTCTCCATCCACTTAATTAGGGCACGTTTATGGCTGTGTTTGTGTACAACATGACGCAGGCTTTGTCATTAATCAATCTCTCTCTCTCTCTCTCTCTCTCTCTCTCTCTCTCTCTCTCTCTCTCTCTAATTTTACTGAAGAAATATATTTATGACTAAATCAAATAAATGCGACACAAACAACAGAGAAGGAAATAAGAAATTTCTCTCTACAACTGATACTCATTCTTTCAGGTTGAATGACGTACAATAATTGCTGCTCGTTTTCCTCAAGTGAGCTACGAAACACTTGATATACTGAACGTTTTTCATATTCAAAAGCATCACCAAGAAAAATGTAAGAATGGAAAGAATGAAAGGAAGATAAACAGCGCTGCCATTTCTCTCTCAGTTTCTAAAGGAAACACAAAATTCGACGACAGATTTTAATGTTACATTAGAAAGTCAGTTCATCACTCTCTCTCTCTCTCTCTCTCTCTCTCTCTCTCTCTCTCTCTCTCTCTCTCTCTCTCTCTCTCTCGATTTTGATCGCCATTTTTAATATAAATATATAATGTAACATGCTCTCTCTCTCTCTCTCTCTATCTCAAAAGGAAACACACATTTGACGAAATATTTTAATGTTGAATTAGAAAGTCAAGTTTCCCTCACTCTCTCAGTTGTAGTCCCTATTTTGAATAATGAATGTATGTTGTAACCTCCCTCTCTCTCTCTCTCTCAAAAGGAAACACACATTTGACGACATATATTAATGTCAAGGCCAGCATACATTGGGATAAGGAGCTGTGTAACCTTGTAGAGGTGCAGTGGCTTAAACCTACCATAAGACTGCTTGGGGGTTATGTTGGAACCTCTGTGACCTTTTAGGAAGCAATAGGCTTATGGATGGTACAAATTAACAGCTCTGAGGGCTCACGACAGGCCTAGCAAGCCGGTGAGCTGCTATAAATTGCTCATGAACCGCACGACTTACTTCAGGACAGACCCATTGATCAAAGGATGCCCGGGCACATCCTGACTCGGAATGTTATTGGACATGGACAGGGAAATAAATCTTTGAGATTAGGAACAATTAATCTAAGTACTTTGAGAGGTAAGTAGGAGGAGGAGGTAATCATGATGATGGAGGAAAGAAAATAGACATTTTGGGGTTGTGTGAAACCCGTTTACAGGAGAGGGAACAAAATTATTGCATAACAATTACCAATTATTTTACAAAGGTGGAAGAACCGCACGACACGGAGTAGGTTTTATTGTGAGTGAAGAGCTAGCTGGAAAAATTAGTCATCTAGAATTCAAATGTGATAGGATTATTAGCATTTCCTTAAAGTTAGGAACATTTCAAGCCAGCATAATTCAGGTGTATGTACCACAGCAGGGCCGCCCTCAAGAAGAAAAGGAAGAATTCTACAGACATCTACAAGAAGTAAAAGATTCTGTCCCATATGTAGAGAATACATTAATATTTTGGAGATATGAATGGACATATTGGGCGACAAGGACAGGAAGGCATAGAGAGCATATTAGGAGCATTTAGCATTGGAGACAGAAATAGAGAAGGAGAAAACATAATTGATTTTTGCAATACTAAACCAGATGTCCATTATGAACTCTTTCTATAATCATAGAGACAGCCACAAGTGGACGTGGTACCGATGGAACTCGGCTTTAGGAGCATATACTGAAAAAATCAATGATTGATATGGCAATAACAAATAACAAAAATATGGTCAGACATGTAAAAAGCATCCCCTCTGTGTCATTCGATTCAGATCACAGGCTTCTCTTAATTAAATTAAAGATGACAAAACCCAAACCAATTAAGAAAAGCCAAGTGAGAGAAAGATTTATTTTAGAGAATATGAGAGAAGAGGAGTGCTTAGTTAGATATCAAAACGAAATAAGTAGAGCTAAACAAATGCAACAGGAGAACAATGACCCAAATGAAAAATGGAGAACACTTTAGAATGGCTGTAGTGGGTGGCTGCTAATAATACAGTGCAAAAGAAAAGAGTTCGAGGTAGGAGGAAAAAACAAACTGCTTGGTGGACCCCCACACTAAAGGCCGCTGTTGCAAACAAAATGAAACTCTTCAGAAAATGGATGAAAACTTTGAATTTGGAAGATCACAATAACTATAAAGAAGCGTCGAGAGAAACGGAAAGAATAAAAGCTCAAACAAAAAAGAGAAACATGGGAAAGAATAGGAGAAGATCTGGGAAATGATCTCCAAGGTACCAGAAAACTTATATATAGCACTGCCAAAAACTATAGAAAGAAAGGGAAGCCAACCACCCACTTATGTAATCAAAGACCTATGGATGGGACAATTTTAACTGAACCCCGAGAATTTGAATTAGGATGGAAACATCACTTTGAAACACTACTAAACACGGAAACAATGACCTTGAAGAGCATGTAGATTTGATGTGGTTGGGGATGCAGAACCTGACATAACAACACTGGAGTTAAAAAATGCTCTCAAGAGGATGAGAAATGGTAAGGCCCCTGGAGTGGATACAATACCTGCAGAGCTCCTTAAAAACATGGGGAGGATGGAGTCATCTGGCTACTAGAGCTAATCGACATACTCTGGAATGGGCAAATGCCACCTGAAGACTGGAGAAGAGATCTAATATGCCCAATCTATAAGAAAGGTGACAAGACAAATTGCAGCAATTATAGAGGAATATCCCTAATGTCACATGCTTTTAAGTCTATGAAAGAATACTTGAAACTAGATTGAGAGGATATGTTGAACCAAAGCTGGGTGAATGGCAAAACGGTTTTCGACCAGGAAGAGGGACAACTGATATGATTTTCTCCCTCAAGATGATATTTGAGAAGAGCTGGAATGGGGACAGGGATAGATATATTGCTTTTATAGATCTAGAAAAGGCTTTTGATAGAGTACCAAGAATGAAAATATGGGATGCCCTAAAAGACCCTTACTATGGAATCCCTGAGAAAACTTATAAGAGCAATTTATAACACCTATCAAAACATCAGATCCAGAGTAAAAACAAATCAAGAGAATGAAGACTGGTTTGAAATAAAATCAGGAGTAAGACAGGGCAGCGTCCTTTCGCCACTTCTTTTTATATTGTTCTTAGATAAATGTATGAGGGAACTAGGTGAGGATGAAGCTGCAGATATGACCATCAACCTTATGTATGCAGATGACCATGCAAATGGATAGCCCTCAGCGCAGAATTTCTCCAAGAAAACGTCAACAACTGGAACGCGATCTTAACAGCTAATGGAATGCGGATCAACAAGAATAAGACAGAAATCATGCACCTATCACGAACACCAAGTAACGTAGATGTAGAAGTAGAAGGTCAGACATTGAAACAGTGTAGAAATTTCAAATACTTAGGAGTAGAGTTTAGTGACCAAAACGATTCAAAATTGGAAATAACTACCCGAATACAGAAATTCAGTAACAATCTGTATCTGCTCTACCCACTAATGAAAGACAGAAATATACCTCGCAAAGTGAAAACCATAATATACCTCTCTATTTTAAGACCAATATTGACTTATGGCCATGAATCATGGACATTAACATCAAGAACTAGAAGCCAACTTCAAGCAGAACTGAAATGAAAGCCCTAAGATTTCCATAAAGGTTGTAACAAGACTAGATAGGCTATCGAAATGAAGACATTAGAAGAGAACTGGGAGTGGAGGGGATACTAGATTTTTGTGGAGGAGAGGAGGCAGCTTAAGGATGTTTGGACACACCAAAAGAATGGAGGAGGAGCGATATCCTATAAGGTTTTTGGGAAATGGACACCGGAAGGAAGGAGACCGATAGGAAGACCAAAAATGAGATGGCTACAAAACATAGAGAGAGGAGTAGAGAGGAGAGGCTCTAGTTTGGCGGGAAGTTGATGAGATGAGGCTCTATGATGATCGCCAAGAATGGAGACTGTTCCTGAAGCAGGACGACTGACAGGCCTGGAGGCCTACCTGGCGTCTGGTGAGAAAGGTGAGAAATAGAAAGTCAGTTCCTCACTCTCAGTTGTAGCCCCCATTTTGAATAATGAATATGTATGGCAATCTCTCTCTCTCTCTCTCTCTCTCTCTCTCTCTCTCTCTCTCTCTCTCTCTCTCAAAAAAAAAAAAAAAGAAAAAGAGACTAATTTGATCGATGCTCCACTTAAAAATAATACGTCCACCGCCATAAAACGAAAAAAAGTCCAACTATCTTAACCGATGATGACGGCGCTTGCATCCCCAACAGAGCGGGGACGGCGCGTCTGATGAATAACAAATTCGTGGAAAGACGAATGACGAATATGAACGCTATGAATCCGTAATTACTCAGGAGTAACATTATACTCTCAAGAGCTATTTATGCCCCGAAAAACTGATGCGTAATTGTCGCATATCAGCGGGAGAGTGCTCAGCAAGACTCTCGTTTTGCGATTTCACGTTTCCACTGTGTTTATTATTATTATTATTAGTTTAATTATTATTATTATTATTATTATTATTATTATTAAGGAGGAAGTACACCCTCTCTTAAACAATTCTTGCTAGATAGGATGGCTGCATTATTTGAGTCAATTTCATATCGACTCATCAATTTTCCTGATAATTCTTTTCGCTTCTATGTTAATATTGTAAAAGATTAACATAAAAGACAACCTTTATAATGATAATTAAGAAGACTCAATGTAAAAATAACTCAAATGATGCACCAACCTATTTAACAGGACTTACATTATTATTATTATTATTATTATTATTATTATTATTATTATTATTATTATTATTATTATTATTATTATTATTATTATAATTATTATTATTATTATTATTATCATTTATCAGTTTTATATAACGTCACCATAAAATTTCAGCAAAATCATTTTATTCGATTTGTTGGATGAGCCACATTTAGACTTTCTAAATCAACATTATCTTCAATCAGCAATTTAAAAATTCGACCAACGTAATTATTATTATTATTAGTATTATTATCATTATTAATATTATTCTTCAGAAGCTAATCGCCTATTCCTATGGAACAACCCTTACAAATACCACTGCCTTGAAGTACAAGCTTCCAAAACATATGGTGCTAATGTGGAAGAAGTTACAGATGATAGTAAATGAAAAAAATGAAGAGATCAGTTATCAGAAAGGAAAAAAGACGAATGAACAAATTAACAAATAACGTAAAACATATAAATATGAATAAAATACAAGACAGATTACTGTAGGCTAGTAATACTTAGCACCTTCGCCTGAACTATTTACGTTCGACTTGCACAACATCCTCAGGGAGGAATAAAAGAGCTCTGGAACACAGAAGTTCGACAACGCGGTGCATGTACTACATACTGGAGGTGCTGTTCAGCAAACCTGCGACATCGAAAGTTCTCTGTTAAAATGCAACTTCCAAAAAACTGACGAACAAGAGGCCACCTGTCGACGGTCTAACTCACAATAGCTACTAGTGTTAGGAAACAAACTTAGCACCAGGATCCAGAAACAATGTTAACACCGGGATCCAATCTACCTAAAGGAGATATATCGCTAGCATAACTATAAAACCATATGAACGTCAATAAGGTCTTACATCAGTATCCAATTTGAAGCATCATAAAAGTTTTAAGAGAGAGAGAGAGAGAGAGAGAGAAACTATGGACATAAAAGAAACGGGAGCGAGAGAGAGAGAGAGAGAGAGAGAGAGAGAGAGAGAGAGAGAGAGAGAGAGAGACTATGGACATAAAAGAAATGGAGAGAGAGAGAGAGGGAGAGAGAGAGAAGTTTCAAAGTAACTATGGACAGGAAAGAAACGAGAGAGAGAGAGAGAGAGAGAGAGAGAGAGAGAGAGAGAGAGAGAGAGAATTCTCGAAGAATTAATCGATAACCTCTGGCCATTAATTAGCGTGGGAACAGCAAATCAAGACAGGAATTGAATTACTATTGTTGGCAGAATAACATGGCATTTTGTAAACAAAAAAGCAAAATTCTCAAAATTTCTTAACGGAACAGTAACAGTATATAAAATGAGGATAAATTATCTTAAAGCACAGCACCTCAAAAGTGCAGTAAGAAGGTATTACAACGACTGACAACAGCTAAAAAAAATATTTTTTAAATCTTCTTTTAAGGGACTAAATAATTTCCTAAAACATCAACAAAGCCTCACCAAAGAGAAGATAAAACTCCATAAAAGGATGTCAGATTCTTGAAGCAAAAAAAAAAAAATAATAAAATAAAAAATAAATATAAAAATAAAAAACAACTAAAATGGCAGAATAGTCTCGTAAAAACCTGTAAAATACTACTGCGGCGTCGGGAAGCAAAAAAAAAAAAAAAAAATAAAAAAAAAAAAAAAAATAATAATAAATAAATAGAAAAAAAATAGAAAAAAAATTAAATTAAATAAATAAAAAAATAAAAAAACAAGTAAAATGGCAAAATAAGTCTCCTTAAAAACCTGTAAATACCACAGCGTTCGTTTCGCCTCAATTCTTCCCCCAAAAGCCAAACGCTCTCATCAGCCGCTGTTAAGCAGACACTAGACAATTAATGACCAGAATCATTAAAAACAATGGTGTAGTTTTTTTACCCTTGACTCAATTTACATAAAAAATGTTCTTCACATTCCTGGTGTACAACATATTTGCTAGGAAATAATTATACGACATTTATATGCAAAGAACACACACACACACACACACACACACACACACACACACACACACATATATATATATATATATATATATATATATATATATATATATATATATATATATATATATATATATATATACAAAGTGTGCACGTAATCCATATTCGAGCCGTCCGAGCGAAAAGGGCATTTTCCTTGCATCTCATTAAACATGTGAATGAAATGGATTTCCAAATGTAATCCATTCTTTTGAGTAGATGCAGCATCGCTTTTCAGCATGAATATTCCCAATATAAATATATATACAGATATTATATATATATACACACACACACACACACACACATATATATATATATATATATATATATATATATATATATATATATATATATATATATATATATACGCGGGGGTATACACATACATTTATGGTGTTCATAAAGTCTCAGTACCATTACATGTATTTATCTATTGTAATGGTACCGGGACTTTATGAACACCCTGTATATATGTGTATATATAGATATATGTATATATATATATATATATAATATATATATATATATATATATATATATATATATATATATATATATATATATAACATCATAAATTGATGCGAGAGAATTTGAACCCTCATAAGTTCTTCGTCTGTAATATAAGGAATTCCTCGTTATAACATCGATTTCGGCCGCTTTGCTTATCATTAGCGGCAGGTGGTATTTACCAGGCTGGGACGGACGAGTTACGGAAAGAAAAATTGTAACATGATGAAAATAACGAATTGAAATGGGATACGAAAATGAATATATAAAGTAGTGTCTCATTTCTCACGAATCAGCACAGCAATGATCCTTATGAACAAGAAATGGATGTAATGATCAATATTCAGAAAAAATATACAAAGACCTCGTCTTCTTAATTTCACTATTTTGTAATGAAAAAAAAAATGTAATTCAAGAAATAAATTAATACAAGGAACCTTAGCATTTTCTGGAATACTGCAAAGTGCACATCGCTTGAAATTACATTTCTCGCTCTTTTCATCGCTTTTTCTTCACCAATACTCACAGCCCCACAAAAAAAAAAAAGGATAATCAACATTCATACTACGCGTAATCTGAAGCTCCCTCTCTCTCTCTCTCTCTCTCTCTCTCTCTCTCTCTCTCCCCCCCCCCCTTCAAGGAAACCCTTGACAAGATGGCACCCCAAGCCCACCTGATATGGAACCATTGGCTAAGAATGTTTCAGGTAATCTATTCTTCTCTACAAGGAGCTCCTGAACTCCAGTCCCTAGACCACCAGATGGAATATTTCTTGCAATCATATTATATTGATCCACCTTCTTGACTACAGTACCAATCCACGACATAATTTTTCAGGTATCTGTTTATTTATGAGAGTGTGATTATGGTTTTTCTCTTACATCTCGTCCCCCACTTGCTCTCTCTCTCTCTCTCTCTCTCTCTGAGTGAGGCTCTAATGCCTGACTCGCATGAATACAGAAAGGCATTAAATAACCCCCTAACCCCCCCCCCCCCAGCCTATAAAAAGATTGAGCCGTACACCACAGACAAGGCCCTAAAAGATGTCCCGATTGTTAATTAGGAGACGCTATTTAAATTAACAGGTATGTGCCATTCATCGTCATATGGCTTCTCTCTCATTATACAAGCATATACATACATACATAAATACGTACATTATTACATACATACAATATCTTATTCGCTCCTTACTGGGTGTAACTGAGATGAAATATCAAATTGGAACAATGATGATTACAAAGTCACTAAAATCTCTCTCTCTCTCTCTCTCTCTCTCTCTCTCTCTCTCTCTCTCTCTCTCTCTCTCTCTCTCTCTCTTCGAAATTAAAGAATGAAATTTCTTGCTGTTTGTATCCTCTGCTTTATTGAAGTAAACAACAAGCAGTTATTTGCATGTCAATATTTGTACACCAGCACCAAACGCAACTTGAAACATATTGTGTCTATTTTTGAAAAAGAAAGACTGAACGAAACGATCTTTAATTACTACAGCAAATGCGCAAAAGAGGAAAATAAAGATTTCTAGTTAAAAAAAATTTAAAAAACAAACAGACAGACAAAATAAAAGAAATGAAAGAAAATAATTCACAAGAACATACGACAGTAGGATTTAGAATATTTTTTCTATCGACAACAAATGATATGAAAATGTTGTATCCTTCGCCTGATTTTTATTTCATATATATAGCTGGATGCGAGAGTCAATCGCATGCCTTTTAGGGTGACCAGGACTGATGGAAGTAAGAGAGGAGTAAGGAAAAAGTAAGTCTTCACGCCCAGGGATGCGATTGACCTATTCCCCCAAAATGGAAAGTTGGAAGTCAAGGAAAGCAGATCTGTAGGAAACAAAGGAAGGAAGGATGGAAGGAAGGAGAAACGAGTAGGATATGACCAACAGTAATTACAGTTAGGTGCATCTCTTGCACTCAATTTTCTCGATTGCAAAACTTTGGAAGTATCTTACCAGTTTTGCCTTGCACAGCATTTTCGACAAAATATCCTTCGAGAAAAAGGTCAATAGCTTTCTTCTACCACTACACACAATTTTCTTGTTTTTACCACCTAAACAAGGGGTGATACGACTTCCAGCTTGACCGGGGAGCGTGCTAAAATCTACAGTCAAATAGCGCGTTGTCTCACCAACGATAATTAAAATAAATACGCTATATTTCATTGGAAATAACGATTCCGTACTGTTTAACAAGCATATTATTTATTTTTAACATTTTCATTCTAATAAACAAATGATAAATATCCTATCCCAAAATTCCTGTATCATTAACTCGACGCAAAACAGCTTTGTCCTACCCCCAACATAAACAACAACAACAATAACAACAAAGTAGCTTGCAGGCTTACTCCCCGAGAAAGCCCCAAAAAATACCCTGCTCATCGAGAAACAGGCACCTCTGTAGATTCATTTTAACATCGTCTTGACCCTCTGCCAAAACGTGCCTGATCTGCACCGCACCTGGGAGTTAATGAGTTTGATGACTACTTTTGCCATGGGTATGAAGATACCCATTCAGTTAATTGGCTGATGACATTAAGATTGCTTCATGAGTTATTTGTGTACGTCGATATTACATATGGGTTCCAAACGGAAATATGCTCTCTCTCTCTCTCTCTCTTCTCTCTCTCTCTCTCTCTCTCCAATCATTATCTTCCCATTTCATGATTATCTAATAGTAACAAATGCACGCCATCTAAATAAACGTTTTGTTTACAAATATGAGCATTGGAAACGCGTTAAAGAAGAAATATACAATAGATAAGAGAAATGTGAAAGGGGATAAATAAAAGAAAACAACCGAGCTAAAAAGATACTTTCGAAAAAAGAAAGGGAAAAAAAGTAGTTCTCGTTTTTCCTATCTTCTTTCTACCCTCCAGCTATGGAGTTCATTCGTGTGCAGTTGAGTGAAAAATCGGTCATTAGTAGATTGAAGAAAAAAATAAATAAATAACACCCATCAAGCGAAAAAAAAGAGGAAATGGTGGCAATATGTTGCTTTCGCCTAAACGATCAAATGTGAATATGATTGCTTTAACGTCTCATTTTCAATTGGAAGGGAAAACCTGTATGTCTCATTTTCTCGGTATCAAAAATGTAATTTTTTTCAACATCTAAGGTTTGTAAGTAGATATCTTTTTGCATCCGCTGTATGGGAGAAAAAAAAAAAAGCTGATTTTACCGCCTTCTTTATAAATTACGATTGAACAGCGTTATTGCCTTAGATGTGCTTTAGATTGATACATTTTTAAGGTCTTATTTTGGAGGGATAAAAAATCCTGTTTTAATCTTTTTATTTTCTTCATTACTTGACCTTAGTTTTATTTCTTTTTGCAGTGGATCAGTGCTATTTCGACTCCTCTGAAAAAAATACAGTTTGAGTCGCATATTTTAAGAATCTTTTTTTTATTTAACGTCTATTTTTATAATAAATTTGCTTGAATGCATTATTTTCCTAGTAAAATAACGGTATCATCTGATTTTCAAGGTAAAATAAAATGTATGCCGTCTTATTGTTATAACCGAGCTATATTTTTATAACCTCCCATTTTTGAGGAAGAGAAAATCTTTTAAATACATAATTTATTTTATACCTAAAATAAAGTGCGCTGTCACAAGGTATGCATATTCAATCTTACGTAAACAATAAAAAAAAGGGGGGTGGGGGAGAGGAGCTACAAAAGTACTTGTATCGGCTGGAAAGATGGTAACATATGACAGATGGTAACTTATGCCAAGACTTGCCAAACTTTACCTAATGCTAAAGTGTCAATTTCATAAAGCTAGTGTCAATTCTGAAAAAGTGTCAATTTCATAAAGCTAGTGTCAATTCTGAAAAAGTGTCAATTTCATAAAGCTAGTGTCAATTCTGAAAAAGTGTCAATTTCATAAAGCTAGTGTCAATTCTGAAAAAGTGTCAATTTCATAAAGCTAAATTGCCAATTCTGAAAAAGTGTCAATTTCATAAAGCTAAATTGCCAATTCTGAAAAAGTGTCAATTTCATAAAGCTGAAGTGTCAATTCTGAATGATATCACAGGTGGTGAAGCAATTCCTCTGGTGACAGAGGAATGTCCAGGGACATCTGCTGGTCGCTAGGATAGCAAGGCGTCGGTAATTGCGACATCAACTCCACCTGTTGGTTGGGTTAGTAGCTAACGAAGGTCATGGGGTATCTCAACGAAGCAAAGAATACCATCTGTAAATGTGGCGTTGGGTCATCACGATAATGTTAGGT
>NC_087218.1:11692500-11705000 GCF_015104395.2 Macrobrachium nipponense
ATAAAGAAGAATCAGAGTTATTGAAGTTGCAGCAGACCTTGGGAGACTGAATGGAGTGGCAATGGGTCACTATGAAACCCGAGATGCCAACAGCCAAACCACAGTTCAAAACAACAAAATACTCAAATCTTGCTAGAGTTTATAGAAAAAAAAAAGTCCCAAAACCACTCATGAATGAGATGCTATCTTTGACGAGAATATAAGAGATGCTTTCTTTCAATACCTCTTCCGCACCAAAGACATGTAACAGAAGGGCGTCTTGAAATACCTGAACGGCGCCGAAGGAATGCAAGAGCTTCCCCCAAGAGAAGTTTGTTCAACCCGAAATCACATATCATCGTTCCGTCATAACATAATTATGAGTCTTGCTGAAGTCTTTGATTTGTTTGAAATCGTCTTTACATCTGACGGGGAATATTTGCTTAGGATGCAGCAACGCTACAGCTTAATTGCATGTTTTCAAAGCGGTCTGTCTATTTTAAGTTTTTTTTTTTTTTTTTTTTTTTATGGATGCGGAAGGTGGGCCGGGAATATCCGTGCAATTGAGGTACCCGGTTCGACGTATGCTAAAGAAATACAAAGAGTAAACAAGGCGTGATCCGACTTACAGCTTACTCGTGGTGCATGCTAAAACCTATGGTCAAAAAGAAAATTAAAATAAAAGAAAATTAAAATAAATACGCTATATTTTATTAGAAATAATTGTTCTGTACTGTTTAACATGCACATTATTTATTCTTTACATTTACATTATGATAAATAAATCATAAATACCTTATCCTAAAATTCCAGCGTCTTTAACTCAACGCGAAACACCTTTTTCAGAATTTTTGTTAGGCTTTCCTACCCCCCATCCAGCGCCCCCCAACATCAAAGTAGTTCGTAAGCTTACTCCCCGAGTAGGCGAAAAGTGGGGTTATTCGTAACATCTTCCTTTCATGCCGTCAAATGAAGCCTTTACAGCTCACGCTACTGAGAGTGAGACCTATCATTCTCACACTCGTGCTACCGAGTGAGGTCTCAATGTAATATCTCTCACTCTACTGATTAAGGTTTCGATCTCTCACTATTGCTATTGAAAACGGTCTCTCATATGCTGCCGAGGCAGGTCTGAATCACTCTTTCCCCACACAGAAGGACTGGATCCTTTCCCCCATATGAAATGGACGTCCAGAAAATAAGGGGTTAGGGCTAGGGGAGGAGGAGAAGGGGGGGGTGGTCATTGGACCCCATACAACTGATTGGTTCAGGAATTTGTGGCCGGAACGGAATAGTTATGGAATAGAGACGACGTGAAGGAGAATGTGTGGGAGGGTTTGCTGGTTTTTCATGGTAATTCTACACATAAGTACCTTAACGGTTGACAAATCAACAACTAAAAAAAAGCCAGAGAGAGAGAGAGAGAGAGAGAGAGAGAGAGAGAGAGAGAGAGAGAGAGAACCACATTAAAATGAAAAGTGAGAGAGAGCTCTAAATGACGCAGCTATATCTTTTTCTTCAGATGTCTAGGAATGAATCCAACAATTCTGCTTCTGGGAACATGGAATGTTCTGAGAACACTGTACAGGTTATTGCTGAGAATACTCCTCGCAAATTTTCCAGGATATTACTAAGAATATTCCAAGTAAATTTTCCAGGATATTTCTAAGAATGTTCACTGCATATATCCCAGGATATTTCTAAGAATATTCCTCGCAGTTTCCAGGATATTCCTGAGAATATTCCTCGCAAACTTTCCAGGATATTCATGAGAATGTTCATCGCAAATTTTCCAGGATATTTCTGTGAATGTTCATCGATAATATTCCAGGATATTCCTGAGAATCTTCCAGGCAAATTTTCTAGGATAGGATATTCCTGAGAATACTGCTCACAAATTTTCCAGAATATTCCTGATAATATTCCTCGCAAATTTTCCAGGATATTTCTCAGAATATTTCTCGCAAATTTTCCAGGATATTTCTCAGAATATTTCTCGCAAATTTTCCAGGATATTTCTCAGAATATTTTTCGCAAATTTTCCAGGATATTTCTCAGAATATTCCTCGCAAATTTTCCAGAATATTCCTGAAATATTTTCACGGATATTCCTGGGAATTTTCTCGCTAATATTCCAGAGAATATTCCTGGGAATAGGAAACCATTCTGTGTAGCCGACAGAGCGAGGAGGAGCTGGAAGACTTCTCGAGATTTCAAATTTTGATGGACGTCTCCTTTGACCTCGATGGCCAAAGGCGTTAACCAGCGGCTTCGTTCATGAATGAAATGTATACAATGTATCACGCGAAGTTCCGTTTCTCTTAAACATGGGGCATATTCTGTTTTAGAATTTCAACAGGCGTGCGCACACGGGCAAGTGTTCAGAATCTACCAACCGAAGAGCGACTGATTTGGCGTCAATGTGGGTTTGAAACGAGGGCATATGTTACGAATCCTGGCATCTAAATAAAACGCTGACCGTTCGACCGGGAACTTTGAGCAGCGTCGGATTTGGTCAGTGTTCAAATGAGCCACCATCAAGATCAGCCCAACGCCGTAAATAAACCGCTGAAGATCTACCAGACAAGGCGCGGGACAAGCAACATCATTCAAAGAAGATGTAAGATGTGTTTGTCTATGGGCGCGTGAGCACATATCTACATTATAGAAAAAAGAAAAACATTTATAGCTGCAAACAAAGGAAAACATTCAACCACACCTTGATGATGATACAACTTATATATAACCTTCATCAGCATGAACTTGTACAATGACCTAGTTTACATCATAGGCGGATCACCCAATAACCTAGAAACATTACCTTGAGGGTATACAAACACTCGAGTCTGGAGAACTGAGAACCAATCATGTAAGTTGAATATTCCCAATGGCCTCTAGAAAAGTATGAGAACATACCAGCTCCCGTTATGCCAAGGAGTTTAACACTAATATTTACCTTCTCTAATGAAAGGGCGAGGTTTTGAATCGAGAGAGAGAGAGAGAGAGAGAGAGAGAGAGAGAGAGAGAGAGAGAGAGAGATTTCTCTTTGATATGTGGTAAAGCTATGGGCGCTCGCTCGGCGGGAAGATAGTCAAGTAGTTGTTCGACAAACTCCGATTTACGTACTTTTAAAAATACAAATATAAACAACAGAATTATCTGAAACTGGCAAATTTACGTGCTGTTGTCTAATTTCTTCTCCAAAGGTTTTAAGAAAAAGCCCATTATCTTTAAAAAAACATTAAAACACCGAATGAGAAAGGATTTATAGCAATTTGCATGCTGCATATGAAGCCACTCGGATTAACAACCTAGCATACCTTATCTGCTCCCCCCCCCTCAACCCTCACCCCTTCTCTTCTCAGCTGTCTGACTTCGCCACAAGGAGGAGTTCTATTTTCACTTCCCATTCCTCGATCAATCTTGCTCTTGCTCACGTCCCGGATGTGAAAGATGTAGTGAGCCGTGTCGATTAAATAGACTTTAAGTATACATTCAGGCACAGCTGTACACAGAAGTTTCCTCGCAATCAGACGTTTCTCTCTCTCTCTCTCTCTCTCTCTCAAGTCAGAGAAAATGCTACGTGAAAAAGAGCAATATATAAAAAATATCGCTAGTGTTATTTTGGGGTGAATCAAATAGCTAAATAAACATACATTTTGCCAAATAAAAAAAATTATATATATATGCATGTGTATATATATATATATGTATATATATATATATATATATATATAATATAGATATATATACATATATCTATATATATATTATATTATATATAATATATATAGATATATATATATATAACATACATACTTATTATATACATATATATATACAAATATTTGCGAGTGTTATTTTGGGGTCAATCAAATACCCAAATAAACAAATTTTGCCAATGAAAAAACTTATATATATATATATTATATATATATTATATATATATATATATATATATATATATATATATACATATATATATATACGTATATATATATACATATACTGGTTAATATTATTTTTCCCCGGTAAGGGTGGCCTTTATATGATATGACCCTTCCGGTCGCTTTCCTACTTACATTTTGGTGGATCTGGTTGCTAGCCACACGCCCTGCACGACCGACATTCAAGAGCCTTAGTGCAGATACCATTTGGCCTTTCATGATGGTCACCAATCCCAGTACTGAACAGGCTCAAGGCTACCGCGACAGGGACATCAAATAAAAATGAAAAGTATTGAGTATGACAAGTCTTTACTTGCTGTAGAGAATGTCGTAAAGTAATATTCTCGAACCCTTTCCTTTTTCGGGAGGAATAATTAAAAATGTTTGCTGAAAAGAAGTCAAAATCACGAACGCATTCGAAATTCAACCTTATAACAACACTCTAATTTGTAATCTAGTCAAGCGTGTCACACAAATGAACTTATTCAATTTTCTTTTCCATGTCTCTTCCACCGTCACGTCTTTGCTATTTCCTTCCATTCTCTCTCTCTCTCTCTCTCTCTCTCCTCTCTCTCTCTCTCTCCAGACAACCCTTCCCTTTACTTGTTCCTTGTGTTCTTCCTTGATTGACGAATTCTCTCTCTCTCTCTCTCTCTCTCTCTCTCTCTCTCTCTTCTGTCTCCCCTTCTTTTCAGTTGTTCCTTGCTTGCTTCCTTGATTGAATTCGGCGGAACCGACCTTTTCCAAGTGCAAGACACGTACTGACCGAACTTTTACCTCCTTTCTTCCTTCTCTGGTCCCCTTTCGTTTTCCCCTTCCTTTTATTCACCATTTCCCTCTTCTTTCCGCTTCATCTAATCTTTACTTCATTTCTGACGACGCACCCGTTCCCCTCCCTCTCTCTATCTCGCTCTCTTTCTTCCGCCAATCACTGATTAACCCTGCATTCAGGATCATTCCATTATCCTCATCAGGAACTATAATACGATCCTCTGAGGAGGGTCATGACCCAAAGTTTTTAGCGTCGAACGCTGACGCAACGGAAACCTCAAACATTTACCTTGCCCTGACCGATGGAGACGCGGAAAAAAAAAAAATATGCGTTGAGGCTTCTTTGGCGCAATCGAGTTTGCTGTACAGCCGCTACAGTGTATAATCAAGACCACCGAAAATAGATCTATTTTTCGGTGGTTCACTGCGTTATGCTGCACGAGCTGCTGCCCACGAAACTTTAACCACGGCCCAGTGATGGCCTGTCGTATATCGTCGCCAGAACTTTAACCTAAAATACAATAAAAACCACCGAGGATAGAGGGCTGCAATTTGCTATGTTTGATGATTGGAGGGTGGATGATCAACATACCAATTTGTATCACTCTAGCCTTAGTTTCTTTAAGATCTGAGGGTGGACAGAAAAAAGTGTGGACGTACAGACAAAACCGGCTCAATAGTTATCTTGCACAGAAAACTAAAAGACGTAAACAAAAAAACCAAAAAGAGTGGGATCTGAGACCCGGGAGAGGCACCAAACCTGCCTTTTAAAGGATGGTAAGTACATTATAAAAAGGCAGAAACTAACATAATGACGCTTGCCTCTAAGTGCTACGAGCAATAGACGAAACCTACCTACAGTACTCGGTTCTGGCATGACCAGTCCTTTATCACACCACAATGCTAAAGTTACCGTAGGAAGTTTCACAATTTCTTGCTAGTTGTAGGGAAGGAGTAAAAAATAACTACGTATTCATCCCTCTTCTTATATCCGATCTTGGGACAGGTATGAGTGTATAAAGCCAATGGCCACTGTAGGCTTGTTCCTTATGAATAGGTTAATCTTCTGAATAATATTATTAATTAATTAATTAATTAATTAATTAATAATAATAATAATAATCTTAATAATAATTTGATTGACAAAATCAAGAAGAAAGTATCACTCATTGTTGTCGCAACACCATGGGACACCAGAGTTGAAGAGAAAGAAAGGGAAAAAAGAATAAGTATCAAGACCTGAAAATAGAAATAAGAAGGATATGGGATATGCCAGTGGAAATTGTACCCATAATCATAGGAACAGTAGGCACGATCCCAAGATCCCTGAAAAGGAATCTGGAAAAACTAGAGGCTGAAGTAGTTCCAGGACTCATGCAGAAGAGTGTGATCCTAGAAACAGCGCACATAGTAAGAAAAGTGCTGGACTCCTAAGGAGGCAGGATGCAACCCGGAACCCCACACTATAAATACCACCCAGTCGAACTGGAGGACTGTGATAGATGAAAAAAATAAATAAATAAAAATAATAATGATATAGACTCTCCTTGCACTATAATCTAAGTTTCAGCATCTCCAATGTCCCTTCAACCCTTCACAATCCCTCGTACTTTCACAGGACGGTGATTTAAAACTAACATCCTCCAGTTGATAGAAATGCTTACAATTTCCCTCCAGAAGCATGGTCAACTTCAGCTTAATAGAAGCTTTCACGGTCACTTTGTTAAAGGCGAGAATCTTTAACACTTTTCTCACCGGAAGGAAGTATCAGGTTAAATCTATATCCACCTGTTTCTGTAAACATCCAGCAAAGACTGTTTTGCTTCATGACAACCCAGTGGTTACAAGGATTAGGATGTCTCAAAGACTTATTAGTCCATCCGTGGAGACATCGTGTGTTTACTTATCTCTAGGAGCAGGTTTTACTGTGCATTCACAGTGTACTATTGATTTTGTCAAGCTTTCTTTTAAACTCTTCCAACTCACATTCTACATTCATGAATAAGCAATTAATCATTTACATGAGTAATTTGCTCTTTTACGTGAATTCATACTGAAGATGAGTAATAAAATATACAGACAGACAGATAAACAAACTGGAACTTCTAAGAGCAAATGCAGTCGATATCTCAAACGACGTTTTGTTTAACCATTTTTCAGATGAGAAATGTTTCTGTTTGGCGAATTCCGCGAAAAAAACAAGAAATGATCGTTCTGTTTTCTTTCCATTACGACTTTCGGTATTGGATGATCTTTCTCTCTCTCTCTCTCCCCGCAATCTTTCATTTACCGGGCCCTTATCAGCGCAAACTTTCTTTATGTCTCTCTCTCTCTCTCTCTCTCTCTCTATCTCTCTCTCTCTCCACCAGATATTTCATTTAACAATGATTGTGTATTCTACTTTCACATATCTTTTTACCTGTTATTTTGGTACAGTTGCCTTAAAGTATTCCTTTACCCCCTGCCCTTCTGTTTCATGAAAATGGTATGTTAACACCGCAATTCAGCGAATGAATGCCTATTTGTCTTGTAACGACGGACGTGAATGGTCGAGCTATTGGTATGCGAATGCTCATATTTTTTTTAAATACTGCTGTAGGCAATATGCTAATGGTATATGAATATTAGTTCACATTACAAATGAAATGAGTTATCGTTAAATGGAAAGATAGTATAGTAAAGATAATAAAAATAGCAATGATAAAAATCACATTCAGTCCTGATTAGTCATACATTATCAACCTTCTTTACACTCAGGTGTGGCTGCTACATTCGTTTGCTGAAATCCATCTTAGTTCAAATTAGATATTTGGTGTCAATTTCAGAACATAATTATTTCAATTTATAAAGTGATGAGATTATAAACCACAAACTTCAAGAACTATAAATATACTTTCATAAAGGCAAATATAATAGCTATTGACAGGTTATGAGACGGAAGGCTTGGGGAGAAATTACTATTCTCTGTTTTTTTCCATCTGTCCATCCGCCTGTGGTGTTTGCGTATGGTAACACTGCGTCCCGGGCTTTAAATAGTTACGGTATGTGAAAGTTTTAGGTAAATAAAAGGATATCTGGGTGTACATTTGCAACTGAAAAGTGTTTTAATAATTTACTGTATGCGAAGTACACCGTTAATATTCGAAATAGGATATTATTATTATTGTTGAATGTAAGCTGAATGTAACTATCTAAAGCCTGGGACGCAGTGTTACCATACGGAAACACCACAGGCGGGTGGACAGATGGAAAAAAAAAACAGAGTATAGTAGACAACCAGATGTATAAAGGAACAAATATATCCAGTGTATCACTCATATTTTTTTTTTCGAGCCATGTCTCGCCAGAGCAGCCTAGATGTCAATTTCTCGAGTCATCCGAGTAAAAGCACAACCACCCTGATGGTCTTTATGTCAGTGGTAGATATGGTTGCACACTGGTATATTCAGTACTTTGATATGATGAGAGACAGAAATATGGTTGGGTTTATTTTCTATCAATTTCGTTGGTATTATTAGACAATACATTATAGACCTTTTATAATACCCTGGGAATGACAACAATTACTCGATAAAAGTTGTATAACTTAATAAAGAGATGTAAGTGATGTCGTGACCATTGTTATTCCAATAAGTTATTCTCTTTAGTAGCGGTTTAGTGACTGGAGGTGACGTTGGATCGTAATCAACAAAGAATCAACTATACTTATCACAACAAGGCTCTCTCTCTCTCTCTCTCTCTCTCTCTCTCTCTCTCTCTCCACATAGTAATATCGAATCCCATGGTTTCACTTTTAATGCAAATTTCTTCCAGAATCACACCTTCCTTGCCGTCTGCATGATCATCATCATCTTTTTCTTCTTCTTCTTGTTCTTGTTCTTCTTCTCGACTTCAATTACTCCGAGTGTATATAATCCGTCTTCTTTTCGTCCTCGGCGTCTTCCTCCGACCACCTCCAGCCACTTCCACAAGCCACGGTTCACCCTGCCATGAAAGTTCTTATGCTTAAACAGGTCTAAAGAACAGGGTAGACCTTGGGCTAAACGTAGTATACTTGCCCTACACACAACCAAACGCTAATGGAAGGTAGAACAAACCTTACCAGTCTTGTGCAAGTGGCAACTGGTTGGAATGAGACAGTGCACTCATGCGGATTTGAAGCCCAGTTTACAAATATTAAAAAAAACAAGGATTTGATGCACACGCCTCGTAAAACTCCAGACGCTCCGGTAACGTGCAGCAAACCCCAAAGGTTTAGCATAGGCAGCGTTGGATCACTGCAATGCAATAAGCATTTATGAACTTTTGCTGATCCAAGCCGGAGCAAAAGAGAGCAGTAAGCACAGGGTTAACAACACTGCCTTGCGGAAGACCTCGTACTCCTGCAACACTGTGAAAGTATAGCCAAAGCGGAAATCGGTCATAACCAGGCCATGAAAGATTTTACATTTATGCCCAGCTCGAACACCACTATCTTGTGATAAATGACAGGTGATAATGAAACTTGCAACAAACCCTAGTGGTCTTGGGTAAGCGGCAAAGGACCATAATGAGGTCATAAGATTTTTTTACATGGGTCAAAATGAGGCTCGAAAACCAACAGAGTTAAAAATAAATGGTAAAGGTTCTCTGCCAAACCTACCTCCACGTCCAACTTCTCCCAAGAAGATTCTACGTCACGGGGCATAAAATAGATCCAGCGTTTGGATAACTTGTAAACAGGACAGCAATCCTCAAGAAAGTGAAAATGAAATTCCTAAAAGACGCATTACAAACGCAATATATATTTTTTGAAGAATATAACACTAGAAGAGTGTAAATGGCACTCCTTCATGACAACCCCAATCTCCATCAACTCTAACCTCAACCTGAGTGTCACCATCACAAAACAAGAGGAAAAAATAAACCAGAAAGGAAATGTATATCTCGTTCAAAACAAAACTGAATGAAAGAATTAAACTTTACATAAAAATGATAAACAAAAACAATCAAGTAAAAGAAGCTTATTAAGAGATAAGAATAACGTCATAAACAACCCTTACATTCAAGGCAAAAAAAAAAAAAAAGCATATTTCCTCGAAAGAATCGAAAAATTCTTACGATTCAAATCCTTAATTAGCATAAAATTAATGTCATTTTGGACGATGGGTTGTGCCTTTTCTCTCTCTTTCGTGAGTCATAAAGCTTTTGTCTATTTTCATAATTTCGATAATAACTTTTTTTCAAAACTGCAATACTCGCTTTCGACTATCTTTATCTTTTGCTAATTTATTTTACGTACCCACCGATACTGCTAGCTATTAACTTAAACACATCTTTTGCTCGTCGCTGTGATATACTTTCACACTTGTTTTTGTTGATGTTTTCATATTCATTTCCCTTTGTTTCCTCAGTTTTCTCTCTCCTTTTCCACATATGCCAAAGCTTCATCGGTAATTGGGGGCCCTTTCGCATTGTTTCCTTAGAAGTGTGTGCATTTTGAAAATATTGATAATGGTAAAGAGAGAAAATGAATGATGCCGCAATACATACATATATATATATATATATATATATATATATATATATATATATATATATATATATATATATATATATATATATATATATATATATATATATATATACACACAACTAGTCATTGTGGAGGGTATAAAATATATTAGTACGTACTGTTGCTACTCAATACTGTTCATCTAAAGTGAACACTGGTAAAGATAAATAATGGGTAATTTATATATTTATACAAATACATTGGAGAGAGAGAGAGAGAGAGGAGAGAGAGAGAGAGAGAGAGAGAGATAGAGAGAGAGAGAGAGAGAAGAAGCGGTTAATGGCTGTCGTGCACACATTATATAATATATATATATATATATATATATATATATATATATATATATATATATATATATATATGCATACATACACACACACACACCAAATAATAAGTCACAAACTCCCCTTCATATCGAATTCCCTTTAACTCGGGAATAACTCGCACTCAAAAGGAACTACTATATATATGGTAAGTTCATCTGCCGCGGGCCAGAATTCGGATTTAAACGCGATGGGTTGGATATAGAGAGACGACAACGACTCACTAAGCTATCAAGAGAGGCATAAATTGACTCCAAGTGTGCTGCACATATATTCCTGTCGAATACAGGTGTCCAGAATCGACATCAACTTTCTACACCACTATAGCAGGGTACTAAGTTATAAACACGTGGTCATGTGTAACTATAATTCATTGTATACTATAAACCAACGTCGGCTTAGCGGTGACTACAGGCATCACCTAACGGCATATCTCCCACTATATATTTCGCTATTGTAACTCCTTCTGTCATTCACTGCTTGATAAGTTAGTCCACCGAAATATAGTCCTTAGCTTTAAACCAGCGTTTTAATGGGCCTTTTAGACTTGAGACGTATCCTGTTTTAACAGAAGAATTTATTTACACACACACACACACATACACACACACACACACACACACACACACACATATATATATATATATATATATATATATATATATATATATATTATAATATATATATATATATATATATATATGTGTGTGTGTGTGTGTGTGAGAGAGAGAGAGAGAGAGAGAGAGAGAGAGAGATTTTTGGATGGGGAGGGCGTTAAGGAATGACCCTTATTACGTGAAGGGCGGAGCGCGGTTCATTCTCGGGCACTCCGAGTGATTGAGACAAGAACGAGCACCATTGTAAGGAGCCAACAATACTGATAAATGATTTATGGACGGACTTGCGCTCTCTCACTCTCTCTCTCTCTCTCTCTTTTCATGTCTCCTCTTTCCTTGTCCCACAATTTTGCCAATGGATCCTTATCGGCATCCAGGGTGCTCTTACAATAATTGCTTGCCCTCAAAAGGCGGTCATTTGCATTCTTCCGCTGGCATTGTGTCATTCTCTGACGCAGAGAGAGAGAGAGAGGAGAGAGAGAGAGAGAGAGAGAGAGAAACACTGGAGGATGACGACGAGAGAGAGAGAGGGTCCTGCACTTCGGATTCAATGAAAGCTTATTAAATACATTTTAGAGACGGGTGACGACATAGGCGAGAGAGAGAGAGAGAGAGAGAGAGAGAGAGAGAGAAGAGAGAGAGAGATTCCCCATTTGGGTAATATGAGAGATGCGGAGGAAAGATGGATCCGCCGACAAAAAATGTTTCCCAAACCTCCCAGGGGGATAAAAGTGGTCTGTGCTATGAAGTGGACAAAGAAGCCTATTCGAGGGGGTGGGGTGGGGGTTGGAGATACAGTAAAAAAAAAAGGAGATTCTCATTTTTTGGTTCCAAGTACCACAGCCCATCACTTAATAGCTTGCCGGCCGGCCGGTAGCTGGACTACCAGATATAACTATAGGAAGCTAGTCTGCTCGTATAGTGGTTAGTGTCGTGGGATACCACTCGGATATTATGTGGGTTTGCGTCTCGCCCGGGACGATGAAAAATCACTGGCTCTGTATCATGATCAGTTACTGCTGCAGTGTGGGGTCTGCGGTGCCATGTTGAAATCAACTTTCTTTGGAAGTAATAGTAGTACTGGTACGAGAGAAAGAACGTTAAGTATATCTTAATTTAACCAGACCACTGAGCTGATTAACAGCTCTCCAAGGGCTGGCTCGAGGGATTAGATTTTTATTTACGTGGCTAGGAACAAATTGGTTACTTAGCAACGGGACCTACATTATATCGAGAAATGAATTTCTAATCACCAGAATTCAATTCCGCTGATTCCGCATTGTTGGCAGGCGGGAGTGAAGTCGGTCTA
>NC_087218.1:11710000-11712500 GCF_015104395.2 Macrobrachium nipponense
TTACACAATAATACAGACAAAAGGTCGAACCGAATTTCACCGCTAAATCAGACGCCTAAATAATGATGGGCTGTTGAAAATAAACTCACAGACAATGAACAGCGAGTCATTATTACGAGGCTGTGAGTTTTTTTTATGCACTCAAAGAGCCGGATTATATTTTGGGCGACGGTGTCAATACCCCTGAATGACAACACATTTCGACGCCAGTGTATTTTCCAACCAAACATAAATACCAGATGATGATGATGATGATATCACGACTGAAATATGATTTCGCTTAGCGTCCAAAGCATACTAAAAACATGTCTTTTGCAAATATAATAATAATAATAATAACAATAATCAAAGAAACCTCATAATCACATGAGTTAATAAAATAAAATGGAAAAGTAAAATCCACAGTAATAATGTCTGATCTGTTATTTAAAATACAAAGCAGAGAGCTTTCGAAGACCTGCACGGTCCTCCTTGTCAATCTGAATACAATTACTAAACAGTGACCATACAAGAACTCTGTTTTTTGACTAGTTTACAAATAGCCTGTTTGATGATGTAGTTGGCTCTTCACGTTATCCCCTCGTTCTCCAACGGCAAACCAGATAATCGCCTAGATCTTCGAAGTGGCTACAGGAAGTCAAGGAAGAAGAAACAGGGAGAATAAAACAAAGATTCACAGAGATCACGACAGATACAGTCAGACACCAAACGATTCAAGAGACGAACCGCCACTTCGAAGATCTAGGCGATTAGCTGGTTTGCCGTTGGAGAACGAGGGGATAACGTGAAGAGCCAACTACATCATCAAACAGGCTATTTGTAAACTAGTCAAAAAACAGAGTTCTTGTATGGTCACTGTTAGTAATTGTATTCAGATTGACAAGGAGGACCGTGCAGGTCTTCGAAAGCTCTCTGCTTTGTATTTTAAATAACAGATCAGACATATTACTGTGGATTTACTTTTTCCATTTTAATAACAATAATAATAATAGTAATAATAATAAGTAACAGAGAGGACGGAATGGGTAGAAAAGATTAGACAATGGATGGAGCCAGATACAGAGAGAACAAAGATCCCTCCATGAAAGCCTACAACACCAAGAATTAAGGGAGAAAACAAGTAAGGTCAATGAAATAATGGGCATAATACACACCACCAGTATCACAGAAACAATAACTTCGCATATGCAGGAGCAAGATTAGTAGCAGAACTGATGGGGATTCGAACACCAACACCACCAGCACAACCAACCCAACAGAAACCAAAACAGCAACCTCCTTGGAAAAGGCGCCTGGAAAAGCAAATCATGGTGATGAGATCTGACTTGAGTAAACTGAAAGAGATGGCAGAAAAAGGCTAAGAAGCAAGAAAACAAGGGAGGAACTCAACGAGAAATACAAAGTACAAGAGAGGGGACTGAACAACACAATAGAAGATGCAAAACAGAGGCTTAAGGCCAAAGCACATAAGATCCAACGGTACATGAACAGGAATAAGGGATACCAACAGAACAAACTATTCGGAACCAACCAGAAAAGACTATACAGCCAACTAAGAGGAGAAGACAACCACCCAGAAATTCCCGAAGCCGAACCAAGTAAGAGACTCTGAGAAAACATATGGAGCAATCCGGTATCACACAACAAACAAGCAACATGGCTACAGGAAGTCAAGGAAGAAGAAACAGGGAGAATAAAACAAAGATTCACAGAGATCACGACAGGACACAGTCAGACACCAACTAAAGAAAATGCCAAACTGAAAGCGCCAGGTCCCGATGAAGTCCATGGATACTGGCTCTAAACCTTCAAGGCCCTACACCCACGAATAGCAGAACAACTCCAGCATTGTATCACAAATCACCATGCACCCAAATGGATGACCACAGGAAGAACATCCTTAGTACAAAAAGACAAGAGTAAGGGAAATATAGCCAGTAACTACAGGCCTATCACCTGTCTACCAATAAAGTGGAAGTTACTAACAGTTATCATCAGTGAAAGGCTATACAACTACCTAGAGGAGACAGACACCATCCCCCACCAACAGAAAGGCTGCAAGAAGGAAGTGTAGGGGCACAAAAGACCAGCTCCTGATAGACAAAATGGTAATGAAGAACAGTAGGAGAAGGAAAAAACCAACCTAAGCATGGCATGGATAGACTATAAGAAAAGCCTTCGACATGATACCACACACATGGCTAATAGAATGCCTGGAAATATATGGGGGGGCAGAGGAAAACACCATCAGCTTCCTCAAAAATACAATGTGCAACTGGAATACATACTTACAAGCTCTGGAATAAGACTAGCAGACGTTAATATCAGGAGAGGGATCTTCCAGGGTGACTCACTGTCCCCACTACTCTTCGTAGTAGCCATGATTCCCATGACAAAAGTACTACAGAAGATGGATGCCGGGTACCAACTCAAGAAAAGAGGCAACAGAATCAACCATCTGATGTTCATGGACGACGTCAAGCTGTATGGTAAGAGCATC
>NC_087218.1:11717500-11722500 GCF_015104395.2 Macrobrachium nipponense
TTTTTGGTGTTTTTATGGGCTCCTTTTATTAGATATATATATATATATATTATATATATATATATATAGTATATATATATATATATATATATATATATATATTATATATATATGTGTGTGTGTGTGTGTGTATGTACATATGTATATATATTTATATATATATATGTATATATATAATATATATATATATATATATATATATATATATATATATATATATATATTATATATATATATATAAATTCCCTAGAAATAAAAAACAAAATGATTTGGCCAGAATCAAGAACGAAATTTTTAACAATGGTGGATTGAGAGAGAGAGAGAGAGAGAGAGAGAGAGAGAGAGAGAGAGAGAGGCGAAGCTTCACCTGAAATGTGGGTTAGCAAATGGTAGTAAGGCTGCTTCTGGAAGCGCAGGTGTTGGAAACAGTTCTCTCGGCTTTAAAGGGCTCTTTCCAACAACCCAACCCACCATTAAGCTAGCTCTCCTCTCTCTCTCTCTCTCTCTCTCTCTCTTCTAAATACATACATACATACACACACACACATATATATTATTAATATATATATATATATATATATATATATATATATATATATATATATATATATATATATATATATATACACACACATAGATCAGACATATTCATCGTCTATTACAAGCTAATGTTTCCAATCTTGCTTGTGGTGTGGATTTGGAAAATAAAAAACTCAAAATGAAAAATATGAATTACTTGAAAATACAACCAACCTAACCAATAAAGCTGCTTTCTCTCTCTCTCTCTCTCTCTCTCTCTCTTCTCTCTCTCTCTCTCTCTCTCTCTCTCAGTTAAACCTTTCAAATTTGTAGTCCTACCTGTTCACAATTTCCTTAACATTCTATAAGAAAGGGGAATTAGCTGTTCTCTCTTCTTTCTCTTTTATATCTGCTAAATCTATCAAGATTGCTTCCCTAATCCGATTTTTTTCGCTGAGAATAATGAAAAGACGAAGGAAAGAATAAGCAAAAAATCATCAATAACTACTGTGCCCTTTTCAGGCTGCTCTCTCTCTCTCTGATTACTTCAGTTCTAACTGTTATTAGCCTTGAAAAGTGAGGAGAACTGATAGGATGATTGTAACGCTGCTCTCTCTCACTTTCACCTGTCAAATCTATCCATTCTGTATTCCTTTGTATTTCCCTGACGTCGCCCAACTCGATAAAAAAACAAGGCGTGATCCGACATTCATCTTACTTGGGGCGCGTGCTAAAACCAACGGTCAAATAGTGTTTCAGCAACGAAAATTGAAATAAATATGCTTTATTTCCTTAAAATAATTTTTTTGTACATTTTAAAATGTACATTATTCATTTTTTACATGTTTATTATAATAAATAAATCATAAATATCCTATCCTAAAATTCCTGTATCTTTCACTCAACGCGAAACATATTTTTCAGACCAATTTAGGATTTCTTATCCCCAACAACAACAAAGTAGTTTGCAGGCTTACTCCCCGAGTAAGCGAAAAAAAAAAAGTCACAGGGAGCAGCCAAAAGACCAACCCCTCCCCACCATTCAAGACAGGAATCGCACCGTCGCGATGAATCTTCCAGATTCCCGGGAATTTCATAAGCGGGACAAAAGGAATTCTTAGACCATACGAAGTCGCGGCTATCTCGGGCCCTGATAGTAATTTCCTCGGGTTAATCAAGAGACTGAAAGACTTCATTAGCCCGGTCGAGGGATTCTTTTTTTTTTCTCTCTCTCTCTTATGTGATAATATATATATTTCAATACACTTTCCATCAACGACGGGGGGGAGATGGGGCGGGGAGTGGAGGGGGGGGGGGGGGAGACACTGATTAGCGCTCTCTGCCGTAGAGCAATTTATACCGTCAACAGAATGTGAATTAAAATCTTGGCTTGTTTATTCATTCTTCCGTAAGCAAACATGAACGCAGGAGAGCGGCACCAAGATACTCTCCTAAAATGATGCTAACGTCATCTGTTACATACTCCGCTATTCACAACACGACAAAGTGTCAGGTGGCAAGATTCCATTCAATGCATAACTTCGTTTTCAGGCAATATCTGGCACCTATCGCCAGGCGTTGGAATTCTCTCCCTGCTTATGCCTTTCCCGTTCCATTTTCGAGTGTTCTTCGGCGGCCCTGTGCTAGACAAAGATATTGGCTGATCCTCCAGTGACATCTCCTTTAAACAAACAAAAACTCGGATCTCAGCTATTCACCTCGCAGGTATATTAGTTTTCATAGAATGGTGTAAATTAAGCCTCATATGTGGTCAAATGATCTCAAGCAAGCACCCATATACATGTGCCATTTCAATACTGCACCGAAATAGGAAAAGCACTGGCAATTATTAAAGAATATATGTAAATATAAGCCAACAGGCAGAACCATTCCGTAAAGCCATGTGCCTCATTTCCAGCTGAGAGAGAGAGAGAGAGAGAGAGAGAGAGAGAGAGAGAGAGAGAGAGAGAGAGAGAGAGAGAGAGAGAGAGAGAGAGAGAGAATCCCTCTCAATGTAGAGCAACCTGACTGGATCTGCCCTGGTGAGGGTCAGGATTACCTTCTCAAAGCCCTTCCGTTTTTAATTATATTTTGGAATGTATCCTGAAGGAGCACTGGTGTCTTTAACTTTCTCCTGCTCTCTCTCTCTCTCTCTCTCTCTCTCTCTCTCTCTCTCTCTCTCATGCACATTCACAGACACAATTATGAGCGAACGATCGCCATGTAAACACTTAAATTAACAGTTTCCAAGTGGCCATCACGTTACCGAACCAATAAGATTCCGTCTACTATAGTGCATTCACATCAACCTTGCATTTGATGTCTAGGCCCGTCCCTTACGACGCTCCTGATTGGCTGTTGATAAGCCAGTCACAGGACTGGAAACTCTCAAGTCTCTCTCGAGAGAGTTCACACGGGTAGGATCTATGTTCCACCTCTCCTGAGGGATACGTCTTTCAAAAGTATCCCGCAGGAGAGGTGGAACATACATCCTGCCTAAGTGAACTCGCCCGAGAGAGACTGAGAGCTTCTAGCACTGTGATTGGCTTATCAACAGCCAATCAGGAGCGTCGTAAGGGACTAGCCTAGACTTCAAATACACGGTTGATGTTTATCTACTATAGTGAGAAAGTCCCCGCCACTATTCAATTAGCAGGATGGAAATCATCTTTAAGGGAACGAATCCAAACCTCCCGTCTACTGCAAGGATCGAACCAAATAATCTCCTGCCGGTAATGTAGGAATGATATCGCTTACATCTCTCTCTCTCTCTCTCTCTCTCTAGTTGCTACCCACAACAACAGTCGACTAAAATCGATGTACACTATTCACTGCTTCGGTCAAAAGAAGCATGTTGGGCCAGTGTTAAGATGCAAGTCTAGACAGAGAGAGAGAGAGAGAGAGAGAGAGAGAGAGAGAGAGAAAACATTAGTAGTCAACAAAGTCGTCCCATTTGAATCCATATCGACTGGGGAATGAGTGCTCAGCGATTCAGATGGTAGACTTTAGATTAATTGTTCTTTCTTTTGTGCTTTATTTCGCCCGACCAGCAATCTTTGCTTCACGGTATTATGAAAAGTGTCTCATCCTAAACAATGAGATGCTTCTCTCTCTCTCTCTCTCTCTCTCTCTCTCTCTCTCTCTCTCTCTCTGAGGCACTATGCCTCTATGGCCTGTATCTTCCCCTTCTCATTCCCCGTTCCGATGAGGGCTGCGAAGATGAGGACTGAGAATGCCAGCATGGGAAGGAGCACGAGAGAATCTCGCAGAATCAGGCCAGTCTCTTCCGAGGATGGAATCTGTCCTTGCAATGGACGACGTTGGATTAGTACATAATGCAAGGCATCCTCCCACTGGGGTGGGAGGGGAAAGGGGGGGGGGAAACTTCCTTTCACACTTTGGAGGAGGTTCCCATCCTAATGAGATGGAGGAGGGAGAGTCAAGAACCAGTAAGATCGCAAGAGGACGAGACTACTCAAGGGACTTGTTCTAAGGAAGCAGCTAATGACCAAATGGAGGGTGCGAAGACCTGTTATAATTGCCCACAATACCCCACGTGAGGTGCACTGACGGCACTCCATCTCTACAGAGATTTATACTCAGTTTAAAGCTGTTAATGTCAGCCACTACTTTTCAATACCATGAAAGCATATTAAGGAAAATCACTTTGGTGTATTCCATAGACTTTCCCTACCCCCAAACAACAACAACAACAACAACAAAATAGTTTGTAGGCTTCCTCCCAGAGTTAGCGAAAAACTGTTTCGTCAGTTGCGAATGCTATCTCGCAAAAGAGCTTCTATATTAGGTTCCCGAGGTTCTTTGAAGTAGAAAATATACTTTGTTTGGAAAGCTTTGCGTTTCTAAACTAAAAGGCTTGTCTGTAAAAACTATTCTCATTGAAGACAGTTTAAAAATATTTCTTTATTTCTTTATTAAGTAAGTAATGAGGACTAGTTAATGAAAAAACTTAAAAAAAAATAGTGTTGAACGCAGTGAACTTAAAATACGGAATTCATCTACGAACCAGCAAATGTTTATTTTCCGTAGACTATGAAATAAAAGTCGTTGTTCTATCTGCAAACGAGCACATCTATAAAAGATAAATTGAAGTCTTGGACTTTTTTGTATGATAATCTGGATTTATGTAAATTAGAAATATTTTCAATATTTTACCTCTCTGCTTTCATAAAAAAAAAGTAATTCACATTGAAATTTAAGATAAAAATCCCACTACCCCTGCTCCATCAGCCCAGAGAAAATATTGGATTATTTTGTTGATAAAGCAGACCACAAGGCTAATCCATCTATAATTATTCATAGCAAAAACCTAAGTGTTATTTACAGTCAGTTAGATTAATTTTGTATATTGATTTCACGTGAACTCACCAATACTTTTGCCATTACAATGAAAGTTATTTACAATCACAATGGAAGTTATTTACAAATACAATGGAAGTTATCACAATGAATTGCAATGG
>NC_087218.1:11727500-11730000 GCF_015104395.2 Macrobrachium nipponense
CATTCTTAGATAAAAACGCTGGCTATTTTTCGCCACACGACGAAAGAAATAAAGCGTGCTACAACCAAACATAAAGTATTTATTATTATTTTTATTATTTTGTGAACATTTTGCTCATTAAACTAAGATAACACCTAAAATATTTTTGGTCAAGGAAATGCAAGAAAATTATTTTTTTTCTAATTCCATTACCTGGTGGTAATAAAACTGACATCTCAAAAATTATACTTAATAATAGTTACGTATATCTGCAATGATACGTGACCTAACATAAACATTATTTAGCATCTTTAATAAGCAGATAACTGTTGGCCTTAGCGGGTTAAACGTAACCTATACCGCAGAATGGCGTCTTTGCGACTGCGAATATTTTGGCAACTCCTCAGAAGGCCACACCCCGAAACATTTGTTAAGATGGTCTTTTGTTCCCCAGTACTCTGGCATTACAAGCAGATAAAAGAAAATAAAAAACTGTGGTACAAAAGGGAATAATGATGACATTTTGTTACATGCCTCGCGACGAAAACAGATCTTACGTCACACACTGACGTCACTGGATGTGTTGACAGACGACATTTGATCACTTTTCTCGGCAGCGTCGGCACTTCGTTACGTACAGACCTGTCCTGCTGGGTCGGGCTACTATTTGATTTGAGCTTGAATGCACAGATGAATTGATCTCACGTCTTTTAGGCAAAAACAGTTTCCTTTCCAAGATTCATCACAAGAATCACGATAATCTTCTTTACTCACATACATATTTAAATTCACACATACATATATAATACATACATTCACACACTACGTGCTTCACCTCTGTCTTTCACATTCCTTGACTTTTCTCCTTTTCTCCCAATACCAAGGTCCGGTTTCTGGGTAATTGCCGTTTCCTTCTCTCAAAAAAACTCTAGATTATGCTTCTGTTTCCAATAGTTAATCTTTACTTATGTATAGTATAGTATATATATATATATATATATATATATATATATATATATATATATATATATATATATATATATATATATATATATATATATATATATATATTGTGAGTGTGTGTATGGGATGCCAAAAGAAAAAAATAAATGAACTAACGAAGATTCAGAAGAGCTAGAATGAAAACTAATGATTCCTGCATGTGGTAAACAAGCCACTAACAGCAACGAATTGAAGATGTAATGCAAATAACTAACTATTGACAAGGGCAATGAAGCTGATTGTCGTGTACGGTTCTAATCATCGCGTGAGTAGGTAAAAATATAATTCAACAGTGACTCCTGTCTCTATAAAAGATAATTAAAAAAAAAATGTGTTGCATATATATAGAACTAAAGCTGATACTCATGATATACGTACTTTCATTGTGCATACGCTCTCTCTCTCTCTCTCTGTATATATATATATATATATATATATATATATATATATATATATATATATATATATATATATATATATACGCATATTACTAAATCCTGACACATCGGTGGGATCGAACCCAAGTCTTTCAATTGAAAGACCTGGGTTTGATAGTGATGTGAGTCAGAAATATATTCTGTTCAACACATGATTGTGTGTTGATTATATATATATATATATATATTATAATATATATATATATATATATATACATATATACATATATATATATATATATAGTATCTATGTATATATATATATATATATATATATAATATATATATATACATATATATATATATATATGGTGTATGTATGTGTAAGTGTGCATTATTCCTTTGCGCGCATGTAAAATAAAAAAAATGAAAAGATAAAATAAAAAAACAAGCAAAGCCTCTATTATTCCCGTCAGAAGTCCCTCGGTTGCCATCGACAAAAACAAACAAACAAACATACAAACAAAGCGGCAGCAGCACTTACTCTTGCGCAGGCGCGGAGCGACTCCTCGCGGTCCAGAACACATTAACCGTAAAATACCCCAGGTGCAGCCCGAATTCGCTATTATTTCGGCGGAGAAAAGGAACTGTTTAAATAGCTATATTATCAAATGGCAGCTCCATTTATTCCCAGGAAAGGAGGAGAGCAGCAGTCTTCTTTTCTGTCGCTAGTGCATCGTCGTAAGTTACTTCTAATTAAAACAAAATTAAAGCTGTCGCTTCGGAAAAGGTTTCGGGCGATTTACGGTCAACGCTATTTACTCGCTCTTTTGCACATAATATACAGTTACATATATTCTATATATATTCATATATATAATATATATATACACATACATACATACATACATACATACATACATACATATATATATATATAATATATATATATATATATATATATATATATATATATAAATAAAATTATAACCCATTTAGCACGTGATCCATTTATCACACATATCTACAGGTGTAAAATAAGAGACAGGGTGTAGGTCCTGACTTTATTTCCTGCGTCAATGGCTTGTAAATAAAGTCAAATCCGCTCAGGACCTACACCCTGTCTCTTATTTTCACCTGCC
>NC_087218.1:11735000-11757500 GCF_015104395.2 Macrobrachium nipponense
CCTACCCACAACAAGAACAAGAACAACAACAACAACAACAAAATAATTTGTAGGCTTACTCCCCGAGTAGGCGAAAAACCAAGTCACGGATCTTAAGTATCTCCACCGTCAAACTCTCGTTTCATCCACTCCCTCTTATTTATTTACCGATAATCACCCCCAACCCCCCGCTCCAAACCCCGCCCCCAGTGCAGACAAAGGGATGACGCATGTCTCTGATCTAGCATGTCATCAGGTCTCAAGGGCAATGCAAAGATGAAAAAAAAAAAAAAAACATAGATGTGAATTTAGCGACTTGAGAGGGAAAGCGAAATGATTGTTCTCCTTTGCAGATGCGTTTACTCCAGTGTTCAAGCAGTTTTGAAATGTGCACGAGAGAGGAGGTTCGACATGAGGCTGTACGCCTTATCCAGATCTTAAATGGGAGATGTTCGCGATATATGTATAGTACGTGTATATGATAAACGCACGCACATTATATATAATATAATTATATAATAATATTATATAGTATATATATATAGATATATATATATATATATATTATATATATATATATATACTGTAAGTGATAAGAGACCCTTCAACAAGAGAACTCTGATCACCGATTGGTTGGGGATTCGACAACTTTTCAGTGATGCTATCCATATATATATATATATATATATATAGTATATATATATATATATATACATAATATATATATATATATATCTATATCTCCTTCGGTGATATCTTCTCTCCCTCTCTGTTTCTCTCTCGCTCTCTCTCTCTCTCTCTCTCTCTCTCTCTCTCTCTATATATATATATATATATATATATATATATATATAATATGATATCTCTATATATATATATATATATATATATATATAATATATACATATATATATATATTAATATATACATACATACCATATATATAGTATATATATATATATGTTATATTATATATATATATATATATATATATATATATATATTTATATATATATATATATTTAAGCCGTATTCCTGTGAGGGAACGCCACCCAAGAAGATGACAATCACAGATCCATACATTCTTCAGCTAATTATGCATCCATCATTCACCAGCTTCAAAATCGCTTTGACAGTTGATTACGTCTTGTTCCTCTATTATGAAGACAACTTGGCTTAAGGAAGCCTCATCAGTCTTGGAAAAACTTATTTGCTCAGAAATCAATTTAATATATATATATAGTATATATATATATATATATTATATATATATATATATATATATATATATATATATAGTATATATATATATATATATATATAAACTCAACGTTCCTTTTCACAACAACATTATGTTTACCTCGATTTTGTTTGCTTCGTTATCTCGAACGAGGTTTTTTGACAAGCTCGACTGACTATCCAAGTGAACTCCCCCCCTCCCCGCCGCCCAACCACCACAGACAAAACTACCACGAAAGTTCGGTTTTTCCCTTCCGTGATTTTCATTCCACTTTGTTCGTCCTTGTTAATCGCCGATAATTAAAAGCGGTGCATGTAGTGATCTAATGAAGCATTCGCTTGTTTCCACAGAACCTCTGTGTTAGGCCACGGGTCCGGTTTCTTTTATTTTTTTTATTTTTTTGTATTTCTCTCTCTCTCCATATGTTTTATTTCCCCATTGTCTTTTATCTCCATCGAGGGGCTTCATTTCCCAATACTTTTTTTCTTTTTCCGCTCGAAACCAAACGTGTTCAATTGGATTCTCTCCCTGACCCCTTTTCCGCTTGCTTTTGGGATGTGGATATTTCTAGGGGATCTTTTCCATTCCCGTCACCAGCTGGATTCTCTCGCTCTCTCTCTCTCTCTCTCTCTCTCTCTCTCTCTCTCTCTCTCTCTCTCTCTCTCTCTGTGGATTTCTTCGTGCCCTTTATCCGGGGTAAACTGCCCATACCTGAGCCCTTTTCGTTTCGTTTCCGCCATCGGCCTTTTATCAGGGGATTTTGCTTTCTATCCTCTGTCCCTATATTCTTTTTCCCCTGCTACTTCCATCTTTACGGCGAGAGCGAATAGCTTCAATTTCCTTCCATCCTTTCTGGTTATGGGTTTTTATGGAAAAGAATACTCTCTCTCTCTCCTTCCTCTTCTTCTTCTTCCTCACTTAAAAAACGTACAGCTTCTTTTTCATGTCAATTCCACCAGCTCTTGTAACCTGACCCCTCCCTCAGTATACTCAAGTTTTTGCTTCTTATGTTTCATCAAAAACCCGGAGAGAACGAAAAGATTAATACAGTAACAAAGCTATTTTTTAATACTGTGGCCAACGGAACGGCCGGCCTGAAGCCATTACCTAGCCCACTGTAAAATGCAACCACGAGATTGAAAGGGAAGTCCCCTTTATACTTAGGATATAAATTAGCGGTCTGATTAAACTATATTAATAATAACGCTAATCGAAATTTACTCTGAGCACCTGTGGAAGGGACCTATACACATTTTTTTTCCGGCAAGGTACCTCACGAACTCTCTCGTTCCAAACATGCATACTTATATATTTATAAACGCACATACATACAAACATATATTTATCTGATAAATACAAATAATTATTAGGATTTACGCAGTTTCAGCATGCAGATGAATCCGAGATAAAATACTTTGCAATATATATATATATATATATATATATATATATATATATATACATATATATATATATTATAATATATTATATATTATTTTATATTATATATTTAATATATATGTATATATATATATATATAATATATAATAAAATAATAATTAATCATATATATTATATATATATATATATAATTATATATAGTAGTTAGTATATATACAGAAACAGATACAATACAATTACTTATTACGAACTAAGCTGTTTCTGTATACAGGTGAATCCAATCTCTTAATATTTTGCATACGCATAAACATATATATAAATATAACGTGTATGTGTATGTATGTATGTATGAATATATATATATATATATATATATATATTATATACATATATATATACACATATAATATATATATAATATATATATATATATATATATGAGAGAGAGAGAGAGATAGTGTGTGTGTGTGGAGAAAATTAAACTACCGGTAGGAATATGAATTAATCATGGCATCTGTCATTTTCCATGCTTTGATTGACAGGTCTATCGTTTCCCTGAGTCCCATTCTTTTTATTTCTCTTCTTTTCCCCTTTCTGCAGAGTACCTGGGATGAACATGGGCGCTGGAAAGATCTAAAATCGATGGCAACAATAACTAGAAGAAGCGATTCTGAGCCAGAATACACAACGATGACTGGTGATTATTATCAATATTATTCTTGAGAATTACACGCCACAGTAGTGTCAAAAGTATTTATGTATAGGGTTAAAAAATGAATATAAATAACACTAGTGTGGCTTATAATTATCAATACTAAAGCCTTGCTACTTGGTTCTATGGTTCTTCATTATTATTATTATTATTATTATTATTATTATTATTATTATTATTATTATTATTATTATTATTATTATTATTATTATATTGAAATATACCATTCGACCAAAATTCTGTAAATAATTAATACCTGAATATTTAGTATATAGATCACCAGCCATGTCTCATGTCGAAATACATTTTTTGAAGGATTAAATATTAACTGAAGAATCATATTTCTTAAGAATCGGAGGCAAGATCGTCAAGTTTCTTTAGTAGGGGTCTACGACGGTGCCGAAATAATAGATTGAATTTTGAACGTATATAACTAGTAAAAAAAAAAAAAAAAATAAATTCGGACATTTTTTTTCACTGTTATGAAAATAGCAAGTAAACCATTACGACCTATGATATATTTCGTAGTTTTGAAACAGGTAACTTAAAACCTGTCTCCCTATTTCAAGCAAACTCAAACTGACACACTTTAAAGACGCGTTTATCAAATGACTATTCTAAGCGGAAGTAAAATCTATATCTGCATCAACTCATGGAAATCACCCTCTTTCTCTCCCTCTTACACACACACACATACATATATTTACACATACATAAACACAACTCTTCAGTGTAATCTATAATGCTTACTAAATTAATTTAAAAGATCAAGAAAATATCCACCTTGAATAACGAAAAACTTCCTCTATTACACACACACACACACACACACACACACACACACACACACACACACACATATATATATATATATATATATATATATATATATATATATATATATATATATATATATGTGTGTGTGTGTGTGTGTGTGTGTGTGTGTGTGTACATACATACATTTACACAAATCTACAGTGTAATCTATAATGCTCACTGAATCAATTTAAAAGAGCAAGAAAATCTTCACCTTGAATAACGAAAACCTTCCTCATTTACAAAACTCACACACAATCCACCAAATGAGCAACAATAATTCATCGACGAAGTCCTCGAAAAAGCCAAGTCAAAATCCGGTTCCAGAACAAACAACAAAAACCGTTCACCTCCTTTTTCCAGTCAGAACAAACGCGAATTGAGTTTTCCCACAATGAAATACATTTACTTCTTGATTACAATAATAAATTCATTCCGGTACCTGATTAAGAGCGCAAATTCATTTCGTTTCTTAATTAAAGGACAAAAGTGAAAAAAAAAAATCGCTCGCGCAAACACGCGCAAATCAATTTGCCTTCACGCACGCAGAAAATCAGTTGTCCAGGATTTTCCGTCCTCTAATTTCACTTAATTATCTTTTGATAGTGAATTAAAAGCCTTTTTTTTTATTTAAGACGTAAGGACCATAACTTGATTAGTTGGCAATTGTATCTTGGTGTTGCAGGTACTAAGCTCATGAAAAAAAACATATAAGTTTATATGTGAGTGTGAGTTTTATCTCTCTCTCTCTCTCTCTCTCTCTCTCTCTCTATGTGCATTTTATCATGTGTCTGTATACTTTCAAAGAATGAAAGATATACTGACAAAGAATAAGAGACACACTGGCAGACAGACATGCAGACAGACAAATGGAAAAACCGAGACTAATCAACAGGGAACTAATAAATATCTGCATATCAAAATTGCAAACGTCGCTAAAAAAGAAAAGAAAAAATTCGATTCTACAGTGAGATCCTGACAGGAGCCTCACTGTTAGAGAAGTCATGGTTGGCTACACCTAAATTTTCCGGATTTCTTTTTTTTTTTAATCATTTTGGTTTTTTTATTTATTAAAATTTATTTTTCCCGTACCTTAACAGACTCGCCCTCATTTTTATCAAATGGGCTTTTTATTCGCTGGAAGATTACTTAACAAGTCGATGTTTTTATTGGAGGTGCATTATAAGAACATATATGTACATTTTGTATGATAGTAACCGGAAACTGAAGGGAGGAATAATAATAATAATAATAATAATAATTAAAAGTCACAGTAGTGTTAAAATATATTTTTGTAAAAGGTAAAAATTTTTAACCTTGTACAAAATAAATATATATTTTTTTAAATACTGTGGCTTTTAATTATCAATATTATAGCCTCGTTACAATAATAATAATAATGTGAATATAATAATAATCATCATCATCATCATCATGCATACTGAGAGGATATTCCTTAATGAATAGAAAACATCAAAAAGCAAGTTTGCGAGCGCATTAATCATCGTTGAAAGCGTCTCGTCTCGTCGCGCCAGAAAAAAAGTCCAGAAAAAACCCTCATCCAATTGAGTTACACGTAAAGAAACTCATAAGAAAAATGAGAGGAAATTGTAGTCAAAATTTGGTAATTGACTGCTAAATGATATAGGGTATGCTTGGCAGACGAACAAAGGCATTATTTCTAACCATTTTACATTCAGTGGTAACTGAAGACACGTTAAGTCAGAGTGGAAAATAATCACTTGAAGTCAACTTGAGTAAAAACAAAATACAAAATGCTTCCTAAAGTCAAACCAGAGCCGTCTGTTATCAAAATGAAATCATTTCAAAGAAAAACTGATGACATTCCATAAACCAATACATTTTTTAAATTGTGGTGCCAAGTAGTCGAAATCAACTGACGTTTAAAAGTCAAGCTCAGCTTACTTAAAATTACAAATATAAATAGATAGAATATAGGATTAGGGCGAAAGGCCAAGCACTGGGATCTTTGAGGTCATTCAGCGCTGAAAGGGAAACTGACAGTAAAAAAGTTTGAAAGATGCAACAGGAGGAAAACCTCGCAGATGCACTATGAATCAATTGTTAGGAGAGGGTGGAAAGACAGACGGAAGAAAGATAATATGAACGGAGGTACAGTGAAAGGAATGAAAGAGGTTGCAGCTAGAGACAGAGGGGACGCTGCAAAGACTCTTAAGTAATACTTACAGTACACCACCTGAGGTACACTGACGGCACTAACCCCCTACGGAGTACAAACGAACCAGAATTATTGTCAACGGCAGGACACAAAGTTTCAGTATATATCAATTCCTATTTTCAAGTTCCTCGTTGGACGAGTCGGTTACCTGCTCGACTACCGATCTCAGGATCCCGGTTCGATTCCCCGTCATACCAACGCGACATAAGAGGAATTGATTTCTGGTGATAAAAATTCATTTCTCGATGTGGTTCGGATCCCACAAAATAAGCTGCAGGTCCCGTTGCTAAGTAACCAACTGGTTCCTAGCCTCGTAAAAATATCTAATCCTTCGGGCAAGCCCTAGGAGAGCTGTTAATCAGCTCTCAGTGGTCTGGTTAGACTAAGACGGACTTAACTTTTCCCATCTGAAGAGGGAATCGCGTCCAGATTTCCCTCAACTGGAGTCGCAACGAAATCGTCTGGGACCAAAACTAAGGCAGCCAGACATCAATGAAATCAAATCAAGTCAAGCTGAAGTCAGAAGAGAAAACGACTATTATACATCCTCTCCATTTGTAGGGAATCATTTTCGAGAGTCACTTTCCAGAACAAAGCTCAGGTGACATCAGAAATGATCATGTCAATTGCGTTCACGACGACTCTACAATGGCAGTGATTATGTCGCGTGAAAAATTAATGCGTTATAACAATAGATAATAATAGTGGCGTTCGCATGCCAATAAACGGCTTCCGGTGGCGTCATTACGTCACGCAAAGGCAGATTCGAAATTCAAAGTGGCCTTCAAAACGATTTCATATTTTCATGATCATTAATTATATCGCCTCTCACTTTTATAATTATAAAAATAATACCTCATTCACCTAACTGATAACCAGCACCTAGGAAACCTTAATAAAGACTGATGAAAGGTTAATCTAGTTCTTCTCACTTCAACCTCGTATATGTTTATATTTTAGAAGCACTTGCAATAGACGCAGTTTAAATAAGAAAACATTAATACAGTTTCAGAGATAAAAATTAGCCTAAAAAGTTTTTCTTAATAAAAGAATATTAAATCAAAAGATTACTTAGGGATGTCTCATCACGCAACGGTAACACATGTATGGAGATGTCTTACTATAATGGGCGTTATGTCTGTCCGTCAGTCTGTCATTCAATCACGGCCAAACGGCTGGTCCGATGGGCATGAAACTTGGCAGGGTTATAGTGTGGGGGGGGGACCCCTAAGATGGTTTTTAATGAGGTTTCATCTTATCTCCCCCCACCCCCCCACCTCCTCTGAAAGGGGTGGGGGTGAGAAGGGATTCCCAGAAATGGAGCTGGTTCTGCCATGAAGCGGGACTGGTTCTGCCCGTAGACTTACTTATTTTACGAATTTATCATATAATTTCTGTATGTATATGTTTGCTACTTCTGTAAATACTGGTTATCTGTATTTTCAGTAATATACTGTGGGTAATTCATTTTTATCATTTGCAATTGTTGTGCCTAGTTTCATCTTAAAAGACAAATCAGGTAAATTCAACATTAAGAGTTCTATGAGCCAACATCGGGGAACCACTGCATTAGATAAACAGACGCACATTCAGATTTTCGGTTAACTACTTTCAGATGCATTAGCCGTCACCATATTTCCGGAGGCTACAGTACAGATAGAAGGTTATCCTTCACGTGTCATACGACATCTGAATTCGTTTAATTTCTCGTAGGGGAAACATTTGAAACAATGAAACTTCGAATCACCCAAAAAGCAGAACATTTTAGCGGTCCCCTGCAACTTACGCACTATTATTTATTTAAACGTCCTTGAGTTCTTAGAATCTAACATCTAATTCCATTTATCGATAATGATCAAAAATGAAAAGTAATAGCTATAATACAGGTATTCGTGACACAAACGAGAAAAAGCTGCATTACTTAAAGAGTATTTTAGTGGGTTCTTTCCCTCGCGAAATACGGGACTGTAAATATTTGTCAATTTTCACTGGCGTTTTCATTTTACAAATTAGAATTTAAAAGATGATATTCAATAATGACTAGTATTTCAATAGCTTTAAAAACAATTATTTTAGATTTTTAATATTTCTATCTACCGACCTTTACGTCTTTTACTTTTAAATCTCACTCATTTTTCATCTTGAGAGGATTGTAAATCTGACTCAATGATTAATTTTTTTTCAATATTTTTTTCGCTTTCAACGCTCATATTTTTATTTTTCCCTTATTTTCCCTCGGATTGTTTGATCGTCCATTGTACAGTCTATCTATCTATGCATCTATATATTATATATATAATATATATATACATAATACATATTATACATATTATATATATAATATATTAATAATATATTTTTTATACATATATACATACATATATATATAATATATATATACTAATTATGTATTATATATATATGTTATATATATATATATACATATATATAACTTAAATAAATCGTTATATATATATATAATATATATATATTGTTATAACATATATCATATTTTTTTCGCTTTCAACGCTCATATTCTTTTTAATTTTTCCCTTATTTTTCCCTCGGATTGTTTTGATCGTCCATTGTACAGTCTATGTATCTATGCATCTATATATTATATATATATATATATATATATATATATATATATATATATATATATACATATACATATATACATTATATATTATATATATATATATATATTTTTATACATATATACATACATACATATATCATATATATATATATATATATATATATATATAGTATATATAATGTATATATATCATACATATATATGTATATATATAGATATATAGATATATATATATATATATATACATACATATAACTAATTAACGTTAATAGGTATATACTATATATATATATATATATATATATATATAGTATGTATAACATAATTTCACTTACATAGTTTTTATTTTTTGGCCCTTGCAAGTTAATTCTTCAAATTTTATATAAATTACTTGTGTAGAGACATAAATAAAAAAAAGTCTTTACACACCCTCTAAAAGGAAAGACACTAGAGGCCGGCCCTGGGAGATGAGAGAGAGAGAGAGAGAGAGAGAGAGAGAGAGAGAGAGAGAGAGATCAATCGTTGCTCACCCTTTTGGGGATCATCTTTAAACATCCTCGGTTGCAAAACGAAGCAGCCAATTAGGTCTATTGACCTTTCTCCAGAGACTGTAAGAGGTCAGGAGTCAAGGGTCATGGGCCTGGGAAGGGGGGAGGGGGGGATTGTTTTGAAAAAGAGAGAGAGAGAGAGAGAGAGAGAGAGAGAGAGAGAGAGAGAGAGAGTAAAGGGTCGGGGGGAAAGAAGGTTTAGTGGTATCATCGAGGTTGTGTAACTTAAAGATGGATATTGATTAAGAGTAGGATATGATCTCTCTCTCTCTCTCTCTCTCTCTCTCTCTCTCTCAATCTATTTGTCAGTCTTCCTCTCTCCACCTCTCTCTAGCAATTTATTTATTATTGTTCAATAACTTTTTTCCCAATGTACTTCACAGCTTATACAAAAAAAAAAAAAAAAAAAAAAAAAAAAAATATATATATATATATATATGTGTGTGTGTGTGTGTGTGTATTATATATATATATATATATATATATTATATATATATATATATATATGTATATGTATAGTATATATATATATATATATATATATATATGATGTCTTTTCTTTGCAGACAAACCATTTGTTCCTGCTTCCCAAAATGAACGGGTTTATTTAGTCAAAAGGACGTATTACTGAAATGCAAATTATTATCTCACCGATAATTTGGTTTACAAATACAATACGAACCATACTCACACACAATCCGTAACTTTAAATTAAATACTGAGTTATCGTCAACAGAAAAGTTTTTATAATACAAATAGTTTTAGTGCGTGAATTCCGAAATGCTCTGGCGCAACAAAAGCTGGGGAGGGGTATAATAATAATAATAATAATATAATAATAATAATAATAATATAATAATAATAATGAGGATATATAACAAACAAGAACAGGAGTCAATAACCCTGGCAGCTATGTCATCAGATAACACCGAATGAAATCATCGATAACAAATAAAGATTTCCAGAACAAACATTCATTCCTAGCATACACAGGTGAAAAAAAACCTGTAAATAATTATTCCAATATTATCATCAACATTCAAAACACCTCCAATCACTTTTCTCACCATGTGCGCTGATTCTAGTGGCACGCTCTTCTGCATGAGTCCTGGAGCTACTTCGGTTTCTAGTTTTTACTTGTACTTTTCAGGGATCTTGGGATTGTGCCTCCTAGTGTTCCTATGATTATGGGTACAATTCCCACTGGCATACCCCGTATCCTTCTTATTTCTATTTCATTATTATTATTATGATTATTATGATTATTAAAGTTTTAACAACACTCAGGGTGTACCCTAAGTCGTGCTTGAGAGGCAGCTCCCAGAACTCGTCGCAAAAGAGGGAAAGCGGCGAGAGGGTACAACGTCGCCTCTTTCCTGGAATCATAAAAATCTTGGAATCATAAATAAAGAAATAAAAAAAGGAAACTGCCGATAAGTTAAGCTGCCGGCCAAGGACGAGGCAGCCGAGCACAACAACACCAACAGGCAGCCAAACACAGCAGCGGCAACAGCAGCAACATAACGGCATCATTGTTCAGTGGCCTAATCTGGCTTAATTGGGAGGTTGAACAATCGTTACCCAGGCAATGTCCGGTCCGTCGTCCACCATCAACACTCAAGAGATCATTTTTTTTTGCCCCCGGGAATGTTAATTCCCAAAAGTATGGTGAAATTTTCCTGCCCCATTTTCAAATTCATTTTCCGAAGATGTATCCAAAGGTATGAAAAATCTTCCAGCCATTTGTTTTAAATTTTCAACTTTCCCAAGTAATTGGGGGGAATTTCCTTTGCCATTTTTATTTCATTTTCCCAAGAAGGGGGGGAATGTTATTCTAGTTTTAATGGAAAAAAAAAAAAAACTTCCCTGGGGGGGGGGGGAACGTTTCATCATTTCCGAGATGTATCAAGTACGACTCTCCAGCCATTTTATCATTTCAAGTATGAATCTCATGCCATTTTATCATTTCCAAGATGTATCTAGTATGAAATTCCTGACATTTCATCATTTCCGAGATGTATCAAGTATGAATCTCCTGCCATTTTATCATTTCCGAGATGTATCAAGTACGACTCTCCAGCCATTTTATCATTTCCAAGATGTATCTAGTATGAAACTCCTGCCATTTCATCATTTCCGAGATGTATCAAGTACGACTCTCCAGCCATTTTATCATTTCAAGTATGAATCTCATGCCTTTTTATCATTTCCAAGATGTATCAAGTATGAATTTCCAGCCATTTGCTAATAGAAATAAACGATGATTTCGACAAATGCTTGCCATCAAAGTCTGTACTCATGCAGGCCCCAAACCCCGATAAAAGAGAAGGGTTGCCCTCTGAGGTTGAAAATCACCTCATAGAAACAAAACAGATTTCTAAATACTCTTTCATGGGAGGCTACACTGTTATCCTAGTCCATAACCTAGGATGATAATAATAATAATAATAATAATAATAATAATAATAATAATAATAATATGGAAGTAGCTCCAGGACTCATGCAGAAAAGTGTGATCCTAGAAACGGCACACATAGTAAGAAAAGTGATGGACTCCTAAGGAGGCAGGATGCAACCCGGAACCCCACACTATAAATACCACCCAGTCGAATTGGAGGACTGTGATAGAGCACACACACACACACACACACACACAAAAAGTAAATAATAATAATAATAATAAAAGGGGGTAGGGGGTGATTTCCAGGGTGACGTTACTGTTTCTGTCTGGTAACTATCAAGCGTGACTGATACTTGAAATAACACTCAAAAGTCCAGTGCAAACACTAAAGGACAAAATATTGAGTCTGAGAGTGAAGAGTGTGTGCGCGTGATAAGAGCTTTCCTACTTATAAGAAGACAGATTTAGAACTCAACAGACCCGATGCTCTGAAATATTTCCCATAACGATCTTATTTCATCAGACATGAATGACAGACAGGTGTCCAATAAGATTTCTCTGATAATCGTCGTGGATTCTGAAACTCCACTTCCTGACACATCCATAAAAAGGCTCTAGAAAAATCCCTTAATGCACTTTATAAAAAACACAAAAGCCATGAAAGGTTCTAAAACACAAAAGGAATAAAAGATTTTCAAAAGGATCTAAAACTCCTCCGACACTCTCCCAAGGGTTCCCAAACCCTCTGCATTTGATTCCTTAAAAGATCCCAAAGGTTACCGAGCATACAACAATCGGTAAGTTTCTAAAACTCGCCAGATATAAAAGATCCCGCAAAGTTCGGAATTCCGCGGTACATAAAGTTCTGCCGTCGTGCCGTCAAGGGTACAAAGAAACGAATTCAGCGCAATATGAATCAGTAAGATTTACATTTGACTTTTAACGATTACGGCCACTGAGGTTGTTCTCATTCAAGCGTTATTTATTGCCAATAAACTCGACAGCGATGAATGAGCAACCAATGCTTAAGATTCTTTTCAGGTACGCACAAGATGTAGCGAACACACACACAGGACATAATCTTCAATTAAGTTAGCGTGGACACATGCAAACGGCCAAGCGTACGTACCCACGTACCTACACATGTGCGTATGTCTGTGTTTGCAAGTATAGACAATCTACTATAATCATTGCATGTATTTTCAAAACTAAAATTATTAATAACGTTAAATTGGCAATATAAACATTCCCAGAGCAAACAAACAGACTGAAATGAACAACAAATTACTAATTTTTATGAATAAGGAGCATAAGTAAGTTAATTAAAAGCAGATATATAAAAAATATAAATCACTATAAACAAAGCCTACCCTTACAAAACAGTAAACTGAATAATCCCCCAATAAAGAAAATCTCCCCTGCATACAGCTTACTTTCTATTAGCATGATTACGTAAAATAAATAATCACGGAGTCCTCAGTAATACTTACAGCTCCGTTCACTTTGAATAACTGCACTACAGCAACTAGTAGTATCAGTTACTTGTGGTGGAGAAATTGTGGATTGAGAGAGAGAGAGAGAGAGAGAGAAGGAGATAGAAGAGAGAGAGAGAGAGAGAGAGACGAGAGAGAGAGAGAGAGAGAGAGGAGAGTAGAGAGGGGGGGGGGGGGGGATCAAAGCTCGAAGGCAAAACACGAATTCTGGAAGTAATAAAAAGGCTGAGAGATTGAAAGAAATCAAAACTCGTAGTCTAAGAGAGAGAGAGAGAGAGAGAGAGAGAGAGAGAGAGAGAGAGAGAGAGATCTAAGCCGCATTGAATCCTTGGGATAAATTAGTTTCCTAATCATAACTTTCTTGGAAAATTTATCACTTGCCTAGTCCAATTTCATCTTTCGTTATTACTTCATAAATTCAATGACGCGGACAACATAGAGTATTTCAATCATATTTCACTACTGTTTATCACAGAGCTTTAGGATTATATTGTAATAAAGTACTCACTGGACACCAGGTACAGGTTCTTCATCATCTTTGACTTTGCAAGAAAGAAACGAAACGAAATGAAGTACATGTTTCCATAAATAGCTGAAAATATTTCCGGTTATGTCAGCCACAGGCTAACTAAATAAATAATGGCCTTACTGATACGGAAAACAGGCAAATATCCCTGAATCTTTTTAGCCATTATTATTCCGTTACCGAAAAAAAAGTCCTTTGTTTAATACAAACCTAACAAATATTCCCGGATTTTTTACCACTCAATTATTTCGCGATGAAAAACAGTCCCTGATTTACTACAATCCTGTCTACTAATATTCCAAGATTTTTAATCCGAAATATATTTGCTTCACACCCTACAAAACTGTTGCTTTTTTTTAATAGAAAAGAGATAAATATTCCATGGGTGTTTTATCCGCTAAAATATTTCGATCACGACCTCACCGCTTTACCCGGGATGAGTGATACTGATCGTAATCAACGCTTTAATCGGCTTTAATTCCGGCATTCTATTCGTCACCCATATTACTCGTAATTTAGTCACTGGCTTTGGCCACTGCAAATTCCTGCTGCTGCCATTACTGACACTGGCATTATTTTTTGTCATAATATTGCTAATCTGATTTTTAGTACCAATACTACTACTGCTATTACTATTACTAATATTACGATTACTATCCGTTTGTATTTATTTTGTTTTCCACTCTTTTCCTTTTTCTGACACTCTCGCGGTCTCAATTTCAGTCTTCTTCATTAATTACTCCTTTCATCTAGGCGCCCCCCCCCCCGTCTCTATATTAAATAATACATACTCTCTCTCTCTCTCTCTCTCTCTCTCTCTCTCTCTCCTCAGTCACACATACACACACACAATATATATATATATATATAAAATACATATATATATATTATATCTTATATATATATATATACGTGTGTGTGTGTGTGTGTGTGTGTCCGTGTGTGTGTACATATCCACATACTATACATACACACACACACACCACACACACACACACACACACATATATATATATATATATATATATATATAAATATATACACACACACATACTAAAATACTTTTAGCAGTAAGGCACTGGGCTCACATTCACAAGGTAAGCGGTTCCGTACAGGTCTGTACTCTAAAGCGGACCTACTATAGCAGTTGCGACAGGCCACACCACCACCATCAGCTGAAATGAAAAGGTAAGGTATGGGTCCACCACCCTCATCCAAAAACACCTACCCAGAACCACCAGGCTAACACTTGCAGTCATCGATTCCAAAGTGAGAAAAAGTAGTTCGGTGAACATTTATACATATGTACATTATATATTAAAAAGATTGCTAAGGTAAATACTCGTACAATCGAAAGGCAAAAGGTTCAAGCAAAAATAACCGCTCTTTCGGTACTGCCCATTAAAGGTGTGTCATTAGAGCTAATGAGGTTCGCCGTTGTTCGTCTTAAAAGTCATCCTTTCCGAGGACCAACGACCCCTGCGGGTCTAGTGAACAATCGTGCTTGTTAGCGCGAACTTTATTATCTGGTAAGGCAGCAGGACGACAGATGGAGGGAAAATGTATTTTTGAAAAAAAAAAAAAAATTATATATACGTACATATACTTATATATAGTATATACGATTTTCATCAATTGCACAAAGCCCTGACTGGCACATTCAAAAATGCCCTTTCTTCCTCTAAGAGGCGACAGCTTAAAAGAAAAACGAAGCTAGTCATTGTCACATTATTCTTACGAACAAAAGATAAACCTACGTTTTACAGCAATATACCTGCTCAATATTAGCTGCTTGAAACATCACACATGCAGAACCACATGCATATATAGGTACATATATACATATGAACATTTATACACAGACACACAAGACATTATATATTATATATAATATATATTATATATTATATATAAGAATATATATAATATATAAATAAGCGAATACCACAGGAAAAAATGCATCTGTAATTTTTTAAGCACCACACACACAACACACACACACAACACACACACCACCACAAACATATATATATATAATATATATATATCCCTATCATATATACTATTATATATATATATTATATATATATCTATATATATGAATAACTTTGATCCGGGAAGTATATAAACGTTGATGCTATGTTATAAATAAAGGAAAAAAATGCATCTGTAATTTTTTAAGCACACACACACACACACACACACACACACTATATATATATATATATATATATATCAATATATATATATATATATATATCATATATATAAATATATATATAATATGGATGATATGTATATATATATATATATATATATATATATATATATATATATATATATATACAGAGAGAGAGAGAGAGAGAGAGAGTCGATAAGCCCAGTGCCTTATTTGTCCGAGGCAAATACTTACTCCAGACTACTTGATCCCATTTCAATTATCGAGCCCGGCAATCGTTTTAAATCCAGTGACGAAGCACATATAACCATTCACTCTCACCCAGCAAGTAATTTTCGATCGCAATTCTGGTTCGAAGGACATTAAAGAGGAGTAACTTTAAGGGGAAATGTGACTGAGGGGAGGGGGAGAGGGGGGGGGGGTGGTTGGAAAGAAAACGAGAGGGGGTGGGGGAGGAAGGATTTTGTAGCTTGCGTTTCTTAGTCGACAGATAATGTAATTGTGACGGACAAATGCATGAAAATGGTTCACTGATTCAATCATCACGATGACTAAAAAAAAAAACCCTCTCTTTTTTTTTTCATTTAGAGAGGGAACGATGGGAAGGGCCAAACCTGGTGATTTCGTTTTTTGTACCATACCTGATTAAATAAGGAAGAAGATTGAAACTGCAAATAAGTCAGGCTTCTCCCCGTGGGAAGCAATAGATCTTTAATCTGAACTTCGCCTCTCTCTCAAAGTAGAATTTAAAAACAACAACACACTCAGCCCCAGAGAGATGAAGAGTAATCCTCCAGATATATATATATATATATATATATATATATATATAAGTATTATATATATATATATATATATATATATATATATATAAAAGAAGCTCAAAGGAGGTGTGTGGAGAGGGGAGAGGGGGGGGGAGAGGGGGGGAGTGTGTGCAGGAAAGGGATCGTGGGTGGGAAGAAAGCTGCCCCAGGAACGTCATGAGAAGAGAGAGGTTGATCAAGCAGAGTGATGAGAAGTGTTGTCTGATGAGCTTCACTAAGAAGAGTGTTTTTGCTATTTCTATAATACTCATTCGCGCAAAAAAAAAAGAAAAAAAAAAAAGTGCTGCTTCATACCCCGTTATTCCATGACGTTCATTAATCCTTATGAACTGAGTTTTCGTCCATCCTTACGAAAATGTTGAACGCGCTTGTCAAATGGACTTTTTACCTCTGCTTATCAAATGGACGTTTTACCTCTTTGCTTATCGAATGGACTTTTTACCTCTTTGCTTATCGAATGAACTTTTTACCTCTTTGCTTATCAAATGGACATTTTACCTATTTGCTTATCAAAGGGACTTTTTAACTCTTTGCTTATAAAAGGCTTTTTAACTCTTTTAATATAAAAGGGACTTTTTACCTCTTTGCTTATCGAATGGACTGTTTACCTATTTGCTTATAAAATGTCTTTTTACCTCTTGAATTCAAGATAAAGAAATCGAAGAGCCCCAGATGAACAAATCAAGACCTTGATCGATTGATATTATAGCTACTAATTGGCGTCACAACACCTAGGTTACTGACGCTTTAATAAATTAAAAAAAGGAACTAAAAAGTAAGTAAATAACTTTGAAAGCACTTATATATGACAAATATCTGAACATTATATACATACACACACACACACACACACACACACACACACACACACATATATATATATATTATATATATATATGTGTGTGTGTGTGTGTGTGTGCGCGCGTGTGTGTATGTATACAATGTTCAGATTATTTGTCTATATAACTGCTTTCAAAGTTATTTATTTATTTACTTTTTAGTTCCTGTATTTATAATGTTCAGATATTTGTCATATATAAACTGCTTTCAAGTTAAGTTATTTATTTATTTTTACTTTTTAGTTCCTTTTTTTAATTTATTAGCATTCTTCTCAATAATTTTTAAATTGTACAGGTATGTAATCATATCTACACACATACACTATCTATACATACACATATTACATATCTGTAAAACTTAAAATTTATTGAGAAGTATGCTAATGGAATTCACTCTTTACTTCACAGGAAATAAGGAAATACAGTAAATAGTAGAGATTTCCCTATTCAGGAATGAATGGTATAAAAGACTAACAGAGCTGATTGATTCTTATGTCTGTTACTTTAAAATATTATGTTGCATCATCTATTAATGGTAAATAGCCAGTGCGGTAAACGACTGTATAATTAATTAAGGATAAAACACCGATAAAAAAGGAATTTATAACAGCAGGAAATTGACTTTTAATTTTAAAGGAACTTTTGATAACGATAAGATGTCCTGTTGCATGTTTAATTGAAATCCTCACTTTTATCTTTTATTGGGATTACGGCCGCAATTTTCAAAACTTATCCCTCCTCTTGTGTCTTCTACAATGGCTGCGAATATATACATAGACTGGGATACTGTATATTTATCCCTAATATATATATATATAATATATAATATATATATATATTATATATATATATATATATAGTATATATATATATATATATATATATATCCAAAATAACGGAACACTTCTGAGCATTTTGTTCGTCCATTCGCCACAAAATATTATGAAAAATGACTTCTGAATGTACGGAACGCTCTGTGTACGTTCGTCTGCAATTTAATGAACGGGGCACACACGCTACACCGTCCACCAAACCCTTGAGAGCTCGAAGGTGTTTATTTTTCATTAGCAGGTTACCGTCTCTAATCATTCAGACTCGAGGCCCGTTCTCAACTTCGAAAGGACTCTTTACAAATCGTCAAGGGAGAACATTGCATAACACACAACGCCCAGGTAATCAACTCACTCATGTTGTTGCTTTTTTGGCCACACTGTAACTAGTTGCAGTGTTTTTTTTTTAACAAAACACTGGCGTTACTCCTACATCCGAACCTTCTTTTATCCAGTGTTTGAGGAAGGTCCCACATGATTATATGCTACCTTTCTTAAAAATGTTAAAACTGAAAATTGCTAAACCAATGCTAATGCCTTCCATGGTGGTCCAGGGAGTTTATATGTGAAAATCACTAGGTATTCAGTACTAAACTGGTCTCATTTTGTTTAACGTTACTGGCTGTGGAACTAGTGGTGTCAGGAAAGTGATAATGCCTGGATATGGAACAAAACTTAAAGAGATTTTTTAACGAATGTTGAAAATAGTGCGAGTTTTCTTGTTTTCCTCGTAATGATATAAAGAACGCCTAGTATACATAAATAAGTATTTTAACGATGATACATGGATTGACAAACATGGGCGAAAAATTGGGGTCGGGGAGAGAGAGAGAGAGAGAGAGAGAGAGAGAGAGAGAGAGAGAGAGAGAGAGAGAGAGAGAGAGAGAGAGAGAGAGAGAGAGGAAGGGAAGGTGCAGTACTCTGTTAAAGTTCGGGAATACGCCGCCCGACCCTAATTCGAAATACCAATGTGCTCATAACCCAAGCCCCCAGAACCCTACATGAATCCCCATCCACTCAGGGAACCCCTAACCAAACCAAGCGTCAAATGCGCCTCAAACGCCCACTCCCACCGAAAAGGACACCACCCACCCGTCCAACCAGGTAAATGCAGCGCCCACCACGGCTACGATTTCCTCAGTCGTCGGGCCAACATGCCGGCATCACGCACCCGTTCAAAAATTATCCTACTTATTCGTACATCTTTCCCCCTTCATCATATTTCCGTTCCAACTTAGAGCAAAAACCCAGTGCCAAGGGAATATGCCACCGGAAATTGGTTGTATGAAGTTGTACCTAGTAGAGTAATAATAAATACTGACGGTAATCAGCATACTTTCTCCAACGACTATTGGAAACTTACTGTGTGATACCATTAAAATCAATAACAAATAGAGAAGACAAATAAAAGCACGGGTGCCCCCAAGGCAGCAAAAACAATAATTATATACAGCAATATTGTCCTTAAAGGCCTATCAACATTTACCTTTTAAAAATATTTCATATACTGATAACTACTGGCATGGGGAAATAAATAAATAAATAAAGAAACAAAGAATAATTAATCCCAGTACACTGCTGTCATCTGACAAGAGCGGCGGTATGGAAGAGTAAATGAAACGTGGAGATGTATATCCGTAGACTTATATTGATGTATACGAAAAATTTCCCATTAGGAACAAAACAATTACCGATGATAGGAGGTAGTGAGGAATAAACATGAATAAAAAAAAAAAACATGAAATAAGGAAAGTAAAAGTGAAACACACAGCGACGTACCATGAGAGCAGGTGGCAAAGAATTAGGCTCAATATTCTTGTTTACACGTACCTGGAAAAAAAAGAGAAATATTATGATTTAGTCATATTCCTTGTAAAACTTTATCAATGCAATTCCGAAAAATCATTGATAAAAACCTCTATACGCAAATTTTTCTTAAAACAGACAGACTGTATACTGCTGCCATCTCGGTGGTAAAAAATGAAATCAGTAATCATCTGCTTCGACTGCCAAGTTTTGACATTCCCTTCCTGATTTTCCTTAGCTTATTACTAATTCTGCTTCGAAATGCTGAACTATTATCTCTTTAGTGATTAAGCATCGCACTTCTACCTTTTTTACCCGTTTCTTGTTTTTCCTGGACATTAGACTCACAGTTTCACTGCTCTAGAAAAACGCCGTTGCATGCAAGTATTTAACAACACAAGCCGTTAACTGCGAAATTTTCAATCCTGCTTATGCCTCCTTGAAGATCGCTGAGAATTGTTCCTAGTTTAAGAACGCTTAGTTTTTTTTTTTTTTTTTTTTTTTTTTTTTTTTAAGGGGAGGGCAATACAACAATACCCCCCAGCCACCTTCTGCCATCCTTGCCTGAAACCTGTATGAGTGTGCAAAACCTAATGGAAAAGTTTACCATTAAAACAAAATTGCGCGTTTGAAAAAGTTGGTGAATTATAAAAAGTCAAGATCAAAAGTAGAAATGACGAAAGCATTCTGAAAAAAATATATATATCAGTACACTGATGCCAGTTATATTAACATTACACGATTTTGCACTCGGTTGAGAGAGAGAGAGAGAGAGAGAGAGAGAGAGAGAGAGAGAGAGAGAGAGAGAGAGAGAGAGAGAGAGAAGCATATGTTGGAACAATATCCAAGAATGAGGGAGAGTTGAAATAACAATCGACACAATCCGCCTGATCTCTCTCTCTCTGAGAGTTTATGCACTCACGCTGGTCCTACGTAAGGATAAAAGGGGCTTAGACGTAATATCAATTAAAATCAAAGTTAAATATAAGCAGACAGCAGCAAGAGGCAATGAGTCATGATGAGCACCAAAGAACTAACACAACAGAAAGTAAGTCTTCCTTTCTCTTCTCCTTGCGTAACTGACTGGAAAGTTTATCACCATCTTTCTGGTGTATATGAATGCACAATTGTAACCTCTCTCTCTCTCTCTCTCTCTCTCTCTCTTTCAATTTTTTCCCAGCTGGGAAATGCAGGAAGGAGGGGAGGAGGCAGACGGAAAGGATATTTTACGACAGCACTTAAAATCCGGGCTAAGCCATTTTAGTTTTCCGTGGCCTTTACAGAGGTCGAAATAAAAAGACCACAGGGAGAGAATAGAGGAGGATTTTCATTCCGAACTTCATATTGTCCGGCAAATACGACCATTAAGCTCCCCTGTCGTGTGTGTCGCGGTTGCCTGAGATAGTGAGTGTGTGCGTGTTCAAGACGCACGAGGTTTGAACGTCAGCACACACAACGCTTTCCGGTAAGATATTGGACAAAATTTGACGGTATAAACACATTAGAGAAATTGTACTCTCTCTCTCTCTCTCTCTCTAGTCTTTCAAGCACCATATTTTATCAGTTTAGCTCTATTTATCATAATAAGTTAAATGGAGATCTAAGACTGACTAATACTATTCCTACCTGCATTTCTACCTGTTCACAGTTTCTCACCATTTCAACATTACCTTGTACACATATATACATGTGTATATACACATATGTATATATATACATATATATATATATATATATATATACATATATATATAATTTATATATATATATATATATATAGATATATATATATATATATATATATATATATATATTATATATAACAATAGAATGATGAATTTCGGTGCATATCCCAAACACTATAGCAATTAGGGCAACACTGACCATACAAGGGGACGCAGTGTACGAACACCAAGCTAGACCTTCCGGCTTCTTGGGGGGCTGCAGGATTGTGCCTGTAAATCACCGAATTATGATCTGGGCTTTCCAATATTGCCTACTTCGCCTGATTTATGTCCCCACGCGGCCGAGACGCAGATATTATTAACCTTACGGGATCTACTTTATGGCTTCCGATTTGATTTTCGTAATTACTTTTGATTGC
>NC_087218.1:11760000-11790000 GCF_015104395.2 Macrobrachium nipponense
CACCTCCGCATAACCTTGTTTTAATTGGTTGTTTACTTAGAAGGTAGTTTCATTTTTATAGTCATATTGTATTGCAAACAACTTTCAAAATGACATGAATATTCAATGGAGACATTAAGGCCAAATTTTTTTTATTTGTATTGTTACACAAATGTCTTCAATAAAAAATGAAATATCTGAGAGATTTTGAGAGCCTGCACGGTTTTCAACTTTAACCAAGATATGGAGGAAGATGACAGATGAGCAAAGTCTCAGAACCTCCAAAGATGCTTCATACAATTAGATAAAAAAAAATAAGCTTTCCTAGAAATTCGTGAAATAACCCAAAATTTGATGCATGACCTGAACGTCCCGTCTCCCGCCAGCGTGGAACCAGAGGAATTTGTTTCCGGTGATTAGAAATTCATTTCTCGATATAATGTGGTTCGGATCCCACAATAATCTGTAGGTCCTGTTGCTAAGTAACTAATTGATTCCCAGCTACGTAAAAATGTCTGATCCTTCGGGCCAGCCCTAGAAGTGCTGTTAATCAGTTTAGTGGTCGGGTTATACTTAACTTTAACGATCTAAACACCAAATTGTGTCAGTAAGAAATCGAGGCATATTTACACTCTAAACATGAATACATAACTTTATTTAATATTTCCCTAAGTTGAGAAAACATATTAGGAAGACAAGAATAAAATAAAAAATAAAAACTTTAGTTACAAATGCCCTACAATAAGGAAATGGTAAACACAGCCTCAATCCGAAGGTAAGAAATTTTGACAATATTAAAGAAAAAGTCTAATCCTGAAAGAACAAACATGAAATCCTACTGATAAGAAAAATAAAACGAATGTGTTAAGAAAAAATAGATACCTGTCCCCAGCCATCTGGCGAAAGGGGGAGCGGGGGGAGGTCGGTCACTCCTTAATCACTGCTCCTATTGAGTCCATTATGCAAATGGCCCCCCCATTAAGCACAGACGAGTATCAGCCACAGCGAAACTCACTCGTATTAAATTCTCTGGTGACGAGCACCGACTCGACCGACCGCAATGGCAAAATCCTATTAACATTTAATAACCGCCGAAAGTAGCGAATCGGATCCAACCCGACAGATACCTTGTCCGGCCATTAAAACAAGCGAAAGGGCTTTTAAAAGAGCCGTTTATCTCGGTCCCTGTAATTAACGCTTAACTCCCCAATCACCGGCGAGGAGATGTAACGGCCAGGACAAATCAGCACCTAATCACTCCGCAGATTACAAACGGGATGGAAAAGGAAGGGCTGGAGGAAGCAGCGATAGGGATGGAAGAAGGGGGAAGAGATGGGAAGATGGGAAGACGGGTGGGGGAGAGAGGAGAGGGAAGGGAAGAGGGGGAGAGGGAAGGGGTAGCAAGGGATTAATGGAGATCCTGACACCTATGACATATGGGGTCAAGGGGATGCGAATAGCTGCTGCTGCAATAGAGAGAGAGAGAGAGAGAGAGAGAGAGACGCATTCCCAAGGTGTACCTGTAGTAGGGTGAGACAAGAGGCGACCGTCGGAATTCCCTGGAATTCAACGGGAATTCCACCCTTGCGCTCCCCGACCAATTATTGACATTCAATAATCGTCACTCTATTAATTCGCCAAACCTCTCCCGCCGCTGTCCGAAATATTAAGGCGCCTTAATGAAGGAGATTGTGAGCGGGTCGTCGTCCACCAGGGTTGTCTGTTCCAAATGGTATGGGGTTAACCCCCACGGAATAGAGTCACTCAAATTGAGTCACTCCGCTGGAATGGAGTCATTCCCCCCCCCCCCCCCCCCCCCCCCCCCCCCCCTGTGGTTAGGGTGAAAGAATATTACCCACCGTATGTCCTGCATGTGGTCAAAGGCGACTAAAAAGGACAGCTGCTGCCTTGCAGTCTTACTCTTACTCGGAGCGCTTGTTAAAATCTACGGTCAAATAGCGCGTTGTTTCACCAACAAAAATTGAAATAAATACGCCTTATTTAATGAAGAATAATAGTTCTGTGCTGTTTAACATGCACATTGTTTATTTTTTACATAGATATGCCATCCTATCCTATCCTGGAATTCCTGTATCTTTAACTCAACGCGAAAAACCTTTTTTCAGACCTTTAGAGGCTTTGCCATAGGGCTTTCCTATCCCCCAACAAGAACAATGGCAAGAACAAGAACAACAACAACGAAGTAGTTTGTAGGCTTACTCCCCGAGCAAGCGAAAATCGGATGTTATTCATAGACACAAAACTTGCTACAGAATTTGAGATAGAGGGGAGGGGAAGGATGTGTATGGGAGAGGGGGAGGGGGGGAGAGGCAACGACGGGGTAGGCGAAGGAACAAGATGGGGATAAGGGAAGATATAGCTATAGAGAGCAAAAGCACGAGAGAAAAGAAAAAAATCGATTGTTATTATCTGTCACACACAAAAAGCGTAAAAGAATGAGAGGGAGAGAAGAGGAGGGGAGGGGAGGTAGGGTCGGGGAGAGGGGCCCCATACAGCTAAGGAGTGCATAAACATGCGCCACGATTCAAAAGTCGTATCAAAGCTTCCGATGAAGTCGAAAGTTTTTGATGGATTCTACTTCGCTCTTTACACCTCCGCCATTATCTCCGTATCTCTCCCCGTCCTTTCAAAGGGCAGAGGGGTAAGGGGATGCGTCAACGGGAGGGGTGCCCCAGTTCAAGGCCCTCTCTCTTCGCTGAATGAAGTTTATTTTTCTTTGACGGGAGGTCGAAAGGAAAAAGGGGCTGATGTAATGCTGCATATTTACTACCACCCTCGCCCCCTCCCCCAGACCTACCTTCCCCTTCATCCCCCTACCCCAAACTTACCTTCCCCTTCATCACAACCTGGATGAAGTCTTAGACGAGAGGGCCACCCACACATTGGCATATGGGGAATAACAGGAACGGGAGAAGGAGAGAAACTCTAGAGGAAAGAGGCAGATAGGAAGAGGGAAGGAGGCATCCGACAGGAGGTGGAGGGGGAATAGGTAAGTAGTGCAAACGCTGGAGGTGATGAGGGAGGAAAAGGTGGAGGGGACGCGCTAAAAAGAGAGAGAGAGAGAGAGAGAGAGAGTTACAAGGATTAGGATGTCTCAAGGACTTGTTAGTCCATCCTAAGAGGAGACATCTTGTGCTCACTTATCTCTAGGAGCAGGTTTTACTGATCATTCACGGTGTTCTAATGATTTTGTCTAGCTTTCTTTTAAACTTCCACACTGTTGCTGTTTACAACTTCTGGTGAGAGAGAGAGAGAGAGAGAGAGAGAGAGAGAGAGAGAGAGAGAGAAGGTAGGGGAGATGCGGGGCAGGAGGATTTGTTTGATGTTCGGTCAAGCATAAAAAAGATGAGAATATGAAGGCAGGAGTTAATAAGGAAGCAGAGTCCTGGGACCTCACCCATCACCCAAAAGCACAAACAAAAATAAGGTCAGGGGCAACTGCAATAAACGGCGACGAGAAGTGTGCGAGGATATATGTTACAAACGCCAGGAACGGGAATTCCTCGGAATAGAAATTGCAGGTCATGAAAACTGTCTGGAAAGAGAATTGCCGGAGAAAGGAATTGTCGGGTGAGAGCTGCTATAGGCGTCTACATTAAGCGGCAAAGAAAATTCCGGGAATGGGAATAGTCTACATTTGGAATATATAGGAACAGGAATTGCAGGGAATGAAAATTTGCTAGGAATGAAAATAACTGAGAGAGAGAGAGAGAGAGAAGTAAGATGATGGAAGAAAGAGAATATGAACGGAGGTACAGTAAAAGGAATGAAAGGGGTTGCAGCTAGGGATCAAAAGGACGCTGCAAAGAACCTCAAGTAATGCCTACAGTCCATCGCATGAAATGCACTGACGGCACAAACCTTCTACTGGGACCGTAAGTGATGATGAGGGGTGAATAAGAGGTCTGGTGTAGACTTCTGTCTTCGAATCACCAAACAAATAGAGCTACGTTTTTTTCCACCCTTCTATTGATACCTTCACGTCTTTCTTGATTTCCTGGTGGTTCTTTTTCAACTCTGGTATGTGACTAATTGATATGCTTTTCCCTCTATTACTTTTTTTGTATGATTTGAATTGTTTAAGTTTTCATTTCTGCTTTTCTCCCGAAACGATGAACAAATGATCTGAAATGTTGCCAGGACAATTAAAGGTACCACACATAACCTATTTTTCGTCTCTCTCTCTCTCTCTCTCTCTCTCTCTCTCTCTCTCTCTCTCTCTACCTTCATATAACAAGAAATGAGGACATATTTTTGTGTCCGTATTCTCTCGCTCTCAATCTCTCTCTTTTTCGTCTCTCTCTCTCTCTCTCTCACTACCTTTATATTAACAAGAAAAGAGGAACGTATTTCTGTGTTCCTATTCTCTCTCTCTCAATCTCTCTACCTTTCTATATATTATATATGTATATATATTAATAAAATAAACTATATTACATATATATATATACATATATATATATATATATATATATAATATATTATTATATATAATATATATATATATATCACCACACACACCACTTATACCTATCAGACAGAGACATCAACACTTGAGAAAAGATTCACAGAAAAGAAACGGAGAGAGAGAGAGAGAGAGAGAGAGAGAGAGAGAGAGAGAGAGAGAGAGAGAGAGAGAGAGAGAGCGCCATTCAGACTTTTATTGGCTGTGATAGTGTCACCCCTTTTAGGTAGAATTTTATTCCTCCAAATTCCACCATCGGAGGCTGTGTTTGGCGTCCCCCGAATGGCGCGCACTTGAATTATATTGCTTCCTCTCTGTCCCAGATATGGGCCGCGGTGATTTTTAAGAGTTCTTTTGTATCTTTTGTTCCCTTTGAGTTACGGTCGAATTTTTCCCTTCGGTATTAGTTTATTTTTTTCTCTCACAATGTTATGCTCCTACGATGACGTTCTCCTGCCAAAATCATGTGTGTGTACACACATTTATGATATATATATATATATATATATATATATATATATATATATATATATATATATATATATATATATATATATATATATATATATATACATATATATATTTATTTATTTATTTATATAGTATAACTGAATCACGAAAGTTTGGAATGTGATAAATGCATAAATAAAGGTATAAGCTACTCCAGTGTTTCACTTTCCTTCGTGGCTTATACCTTTATAATTTATATATATATATATATATATAATATATATATATATATATATTATATATATATATATATATGATATTCTCATATCGTTACTAGTATCTTTTTCTGTGCTCTAAGTACAATACATAAAGACACACACACATACAACGTATATATACATACACATATATATATATATATATATATATATATATAATATATATATATATATATATATATATATATATATATATATATATATATATATATACATATAGCTATACACATTATCCTCCGAGTGGAGGCGGTTCCAGGAAGCGATAGCCTTCCAGTTCTCAACAATGATACTGGATGAGGTTAACAGCCTAATGCCATTCGCCAATGGAATATCTATATGGAAATCCCTTCTCTCCGGAAAGAGGAGGAGGAGGAGGAGGAGGAAGAGAGCGAGAAAATACGGAAATGCGACATTTATTGAAATTCGACCAGGGCTACGCACTGGGAAATGCGAATTAATTGTCGTCAGCTGCTCAACCAGCGTTTCCCAAAACTGCTCTAAATGCAATTCTTCTCCCAGATTCCTGCGTTTGCTTTTTCTCATGTCGGTTTTTCCTACGGATTCTTACAATTTCTCTCTCTTTTTTTTATTTCTTTTACTTTTATAACCACCGTACATTTCATATAACTACAACAGTCGGTGAGAATAATAACAAGTAAAAAATGAGCCGAAGTTTCTTCTGTGAAATCGATTTTGTACGTACAACATATAATGCTGCAAAAAACCATCAGCTACAACCGGTAGCGTTTCAGTTGCTCATCAGATGCGGTAGAGTGAGGGTGCGATACATGCCTCCGGAAAGCGCTGCCAGATGAACGATCCATGGCTAACATTAACCTTAAATGAAATAAAAACTAGAAAGGCTGGATGGTTGCAGTTAAGAATATTTGATGATTGGAAGGTGGGTGATCAACATGCCAGCTTGCAGCCCTCTAGCCTCAGTAGTTTTTTTAGATCTCGGAGCGGACAGAAAAAGTGCGGACGGACAAAGCTGGCACAATAGTTTTCTTTTACAGAGAGTGAGCAAAAAAAACTTGCGTTGCTAAACAATTGCCTTCATATTCTGAAACGATTTAACAGTTCCACCTTTTCTGGTTTGGTCATTCAACAGATCTGCAATATTGCCACGTTATGATAACACTTATCTGCCCAGCTTTCCAAAACACTGCCGTACTTTCACACTTCGCTGAGGGAGAAATAATTCTCTAAGTTAGCGAGAGTTTTATTTGTTAGTAATACAATAGAGTATTAACAGAGACCAATCTCCCCACGAACTTTCTCTGCCGTAAGACGCTTAAATTTCAAGCTTTGCGTCTCGAGCGGAATCACAATATTGGCTTTTAAAGCACTGAATGACATAACATAAAAAAAATAAATGCTTTTCTATTGAATAAGATATGTCATTGTTTTCTCCCTTCCTTCCCACCTTGCTCTCTCAGCCACCCCACCTACTCTCCTCCCCCCACCCACCACAACTCCTTTCATTTTTTCCCTCACCACTCTCCCTACCCTCTTCCTCCGCCTTTCTCTTCTGTCTCATTCTTTTACATTTCCTCATTATTCTGAGAAAAAGAAGCTGGTTCACAGTCAACTGCGCTGGCACTTGGAAACGGAATTTTCAACTGTATGAATTTGATATATGACGCTGTCGTTTATTTTGAGAGAGAGAGAGAGAGAGAGAGAGAGAGAGAGAGAGAGAGAGAGAGAGAGACGTTGCAGTCTACCCCAGCTGTGCGGAACGAGGTCACGTTCTTACAATTAACCAAGAAACGCCCCGGGGTTACCCCGGGGGCTGGAGGCTAGCTTTTGAAAGAGCTTCATCTTCAGTTCTCCATCTTATTTCCATGAGCATTTTCGAGAGGTGCTCACTCCATTATAGGTTTGCAACAGCAAATATCAACAGGATGAATTATCAACCATTTCTCGAGGCTTTATTAGCTGAGTGGGTATATACACCTGAGTATGCTGGAGTAAGATGAAGGAAGTTAATGTATTTTCAAAACTTACAAAATCGTCATCTGTTCAGATTCTAATTCATACATAAGGCCACACACACATATATATATGTATATATTATACACTATGTATTTAAATTCTTCTGTTAAAAGAACACTCTGGTTGAAAGCTAAGGACTATTATTTCGGTGGACTGACTCCCGCCCTTATCACTACCTTGCGTCCATAACCATTTGTTCGTGAAAAGGTTCACCACAATACCATAATATTCATATTCTTTCACGACAATTATAATAATAATAATAATAATAATAATAATAATAATAATAATAATAATAATAATAATAATAATAATAATAATAATAATAATAATAATAATAATAATAATAACAACAACTTTAATCTGTCTCTGCCATTAGCAAACCCTCTTTGACAATTCCCCTGTAAGGTCAAATATAGCAATATTGCAGCTTCCCCTAAATCCCTTTGTCTTCGTACATCACCCTAAATCCACAAATCCGTCTTTTCTTGCGATGATTAAACGACAATGTTACGAAAACGTTCAGAAAAGATATCAAAAATTTATTTCCCTTCTGATTTCCACTTCCCCTCGTTCACAGAGAAAAACGAATAAACGAATGCGTCTCGTTGGTCATTAATACTCGTTAAGTCATTAAACATTATTGTATCGTGAAAATAAACATCCATACTCGGCCAATGGGAGGTTTGGGAGGGAGGGGTTCGCCCGGGGGGGGGTTGTTCCGACCGGATAGGGAGGGGTCTGGCTGGCTTGCTGGCTAGTGCGTTCTTTTGAGCTTCGCCGAGAGAAAAAACGGAAAACGGAAATGTTTACCATGGAAAACTCAAGACTTAATTTTCCGCCTGTGTCAATAAACAGCTAATGAGCCTGGTTCTAAAAGGGTAATAAACAGGGCGGGTCTTTATAAAAGGAGCGAGGAGAAAATCAATGAGTTATGGACCCCGTCGTAATCATGACTTTTTATTTTTTTATTTTTTTTATAATTTAGAACATTTCATTCTTTTCAACGTATATAAAACTCACTAAATGTACGATTTTTTCTTAATTTACTTTCCATCAATAAAATAGTAATAACAACAATAATAATAATAAAAATAATAATAAATAGAAAAGGTGTTACGGGTATAATCCAAAATTATTTTTCTTTATTTTTTTTCTTTACAGAAAAGGTACTATTCTTGTCAACACAGATTTAAAATTCCGAGTTCTTTCTGTCTTAAAATATCATAAATACTAACGTCAATATTTAATGAAGAAATACCATTCACTCTGGCTTCTTCTGGTGAAAAAAAACAAAAAAACTCAAGGTTGCAATTATATGATGTAGCCTTCAAGCAGAAAAAGTAATGGTAATGATAGACATCTCTCGTGGCGGGATTGAACCAAAGACCAGTGATAAGTTAAGTATATCTTAATTTAACCAAACCACTGAGCTGATGAACAGCTCTCCTAGGGCCGGCCCGAAGGATTAGATTTTTGTACGATGTTAGGAACCAATTGGTTACTTAGCAATGGGACCTACAGCTTATTGTGGGATCCGAGAAATTAATTTCTAATCACCAGAAATACATTCCTCTGATTCCACGTAGGCAGAGCGGAGAATCGAACTCGCGACTACTGAATCGGTAGGCGAGCACGTCACCTACTCTGGTACGGGTCAAAAGTAGCAAAAGAACATATCCTCCCACGACTACTTAAAGTCTCCGACCACCATTATTGATCAGAAAGTGCAGTGTCAGCATACTGCCTCATCAACAAGCGCAAATACGCGACAGGCAAATGATTTACTACCTCTCAAAGAACAACGTGGATATTTCTAAGCGACGATAAAATTTTATGCGTTTGATTTATGAAAACAATAAAATAGTAATGATCGATATAAGGTTTAGGGGGATTTTTAATGCTATAAGTCTTAACTTTATCTGACTGAATTAATGTAAATTTTAATGTCATTTGGAACAATGCTCACATAAAACAAAACTGAACATGAAAGGGAATTACAAATAAAAAAATAAATAAAAATTCTAAAACACCTTTTTATTCAAATGCACTAAGTGAAAAACACATTTTTTTTAGACACACCAGGACTTTCTTATAATGCTCCACAGGCGAGATGAGAGATCGTACCATTTGTACCTGCCACATCAAATGATTAAATAGAATAAATGGGTATAGAGTTAACATCATTGCTTTCTAATATCACGCGTAAGTGAAACACACACATACATAAAACCAACAGTTGTCTGGTAGAAGCGGCACTGGATAATGACGGGGCCGAAAAACAGACTAAGAATCATTTTCGGGACTAAAACACACAAAGCCAATAAAAACCAACGGAGATTTCAAACAAACCATCCAAGATTTCAAACAAATTAGCCAAGGAACCAAGTCGCCGACTATCTTAGTAATTTCTCGTTCTGACTGTCTGCTGAGCCAAGAGAACAGGACTTTCTGCAAATGAGACCAAATAAAAAACAGAGAGAGAGAGAGAGAGAGAGAGAGAGAGAGAGAGACGCAGTGCATGAAGTCAGTTCAATTTATCTATATGAAAGGGTTTCGTCCACCCGGTCCTCCTCCTTTTAGAGGGGAAGGGGGGAGGGGAGGGACGGGGGCTGAGGGTGGGAGAGATCCCAACGCCAGGAAAAATCTGGCTTGTTTACCCTGGGTGGGATCAGAAAGACGCTGGGCTCCTGAAGAGGAAAAGACATCACAGGAAGCTTTCGGAAATGTGGTTTTAAAAAGGAGAGATGCCGTGATGGACGTCTCTGTCTCTGCTTCTGTCTCCCGGATGACGAAAGCAGGGAAAAGACACGCTCAAAGAAGTGGCGGGAAACCACAAGGGCTGGGGAAGATGAGGAGCTTAAAAAAGAGAGAAAAAAAGAAAAAAAAGACATCTGAAAACGTCGAGAAACAGAATAAAAAAAAATAAAAAAATAAAACAGGACGTGGAGAAATTGCCTTTATCTGTCTGTCTGTTGTTCATTCGACCGTCTTTCTCTTTCCAGTGACAAAAACTACAAAGGACAAAGGAATGCCATGTCTGCCAAAACTATAGAAAGGACAAAGCTAGAGAAAAGGTTAAAGCTGATAAATATCATCAACAAAGACAAAAGCCAATAAACATCATCAACAAACACATGCTGAGAAAGGTCAGTAAAACAGAGCTGGGCGACGAAAATGTCCTTTGAGGGCATGAAACTAAAGACAAAGTAAAAACAGTCACAGTCTTAAGAGGCAAAACAAAATATGTAAATAAATATGTAATTTGAAAAAACCCCACACTATACATACATTTCATGCACTAAATATAATTGTAATATTGTGTATGCATTTGTGTGTGTGTGTGTGGAGTTGTGTATTTTTATTGGGCGATTGTATTAATTAACATCCACTTTTGCAAGACAGAAAGTAAATATTTAAATATTGTTAAAAATGTCTGCACACAATGCTCAACCAGAATTTAGAAGTGATCAGTGACTTGACTTTTCGTTTAATCCATCCTCAGGTTAGAGGAACTGAGTAATGTTGATATATATATATATATATATATATATATATATATATATATATATATATATATATATATATATATATATATATATATATATATCGGAAAGCATGCTGGCGCGTATTTCTGAGAGGGATCATGAGCGCATAAAAATAGGAACATCCTGAAGAAAACTGAAAAACAAGAGAGAGAGAGAGAGAGAGAGAGAGAGAGAGATAGCCGAAAAAATAACAGGCGACCAAGGTGACTTTGGAGTAAAGAAGACAGGCGTCTAGGACTTGACAAATGACAGAACAAAGATGACAGACGGAAGGAAATATTACCCTCCGAAAGAGATGGATGCTTGTGAAAAGAAAAGATGAGAAGGAAGAAGGAACAAGGGGCCTTTCTGCAAAATTCGCCTGCGCCCGAATAAACGTGTCCCTGAGACGCGGAGAATGACATGTCACGGCTTCAATCACGTCTCCTGCAGAAAGGCGAGACAGGTTCCGATGTTCCGCAGCAGATGTCTTGCTCATTATCAAAGGTGCTGCAGATGAAGAAAGGGTATATGTGTCCCTCATCAGCAAAGGTGCACATGGAAATGTGTCTCCCTCAACCACAGAGGACGTCTGAGACTTAGAGCGTCTTGCTTCGTGCGCCATTTTTGCGACTGTGAGATTAAGTTAGCGTTGTCCCAACACGCGTTGTTGCTCTTTTGAGCAGCAGTCCGTTGGCTCATCGACAAGAGTAGTTGTGAAATTAAACTAAAACTCCATTACAGCATAAATTGCTGTGTATAATGGCCCGTCCCAAAAAACTGAATATATATATATATATCTATATATATATATATATATATATAGATATATATATATATATATATATTATATATATATAGATATTATATATATATACACACATACTATTAAAACGTTTCTTGTTTATGTTTTCAGCATGGTAAAACGTTTAGTTTCAGTTAATTTTGAGTAATATGTATATATATATATATATATATATATATATATATATATATATATATATATATATATACACGACCACACTTACCTATTAAAACGTTTCTTTCTTGTTTATGTTTTCATGGCAATGTAAAACGGGGGGGTTATTTTCAGTTATTTTTTGAGTTTTTATATTATTAGTAAGATATATATATATATATATCATATATATATATATAATATATATATATATATAATAAACATATATATATATACATATATATATATATATACATATATGTATGTATGTATGTATGTATGTATACATAAATATATCTTATTAAGAATATTATATATAATATAAAACCCAAAAAACAGAAATAACGTTTAACATGCCATGAAAACATTTTAACAAACGTTTGAACCTGAAAACAAACCAACAGAACCCGAGGCAAATACCAGGTGAATGATTCATTCGGTGATAAAGGAAAGTTCTCACAAACATTCCAACGCCCTTGAAAACAAACCAAGGTCCACAAACACTTGGTCATGTTCTCTTTCATCGACGGAACATTTTAGCCTTTGCAGAGTTCAGTAAAAAAAAAAAAATAAATAAATAAATAAAAAGATAAAAATAAAGGTGAACTGAAAAGAGACAGTTTCATACGATTAGTTGGACGATGGAAAAAAAAAACAACTATAAATTTATACAAAAATAAAAAAAGGAAATAATCATGGAGAAAGAAAAAGTGTGAATAAAATATATGTACAAAACGGGACAAATCTCAACTTCCACCGTTGGTGACGTGACTAAAATAAATTGCAGGAAAAGTGGATAAAAATGAAAAACAGTTGAAAAAGACAACAATCTACGGCAATAACCGAAAAGGGGGGAAAAAGTCAAAATACGAATTTGGGAAACGGGAAAAAAGTCAAATGCAATAGTGGGAAAAGTGACAAATGGCAAATTCCATCGTGGGAAAAAGGAGAAAGTCAAATAAAAAGGAAAAAAATATAGTCGATTAGTAAGAAAATAACATAATAAGGCAAACATAAAACAGAAAAGTTGGAAAAATGAGACAAAAATAAATTAAAAACAGTAGTAAGTGATTGAACAAACAACATGAAATAAAACAGGAGGGAAACAAGCAAAATCAAAGAAATCCAAGAGTAAGGAAAGAAACAAAATAGTCAGATAACACTAGAAAGTGGGAGAACACAGGGAAAAATTAGATATGCCAGTAGACACGAGATAAAGTCAAATAGAAGAGGGGGCATAGGGCTACTATATATAAAATCACACACACACACAATCTAAAAATCAAGGAAATAATGGGTAAAACAGCAAACTAATGGGAGATAATAAACTGGGAAGAGGGACAAAATAAAATTGAGGAAAAGTACAAAAAAAAGAGAGAAAAATAAAAGCAGGAAAAAAGGGAAAATGAAAGTCCTACATATTAGAATAGGAGGGAAGAAGAACGATGAAGAGAATATTGGAAAAAATAATGACACTTGGACCAGGTAACCTCCAAGTAATAAGGTTCGTAACCTTAGCAATTAATATATAAATGTATATGAATATAGGAATATAGTTATAAAAATATGCATAATAAATCAATAAAGAAAAAAATATATATGTATATGCGTTTGAATAATCGCACAAGAATAGACGCAATTCAAAGATGGATTAGACGAGATGAGAGGCTGACGGGAGGCATGCAAATGGGAAATGGCCCGTTCAGAAAGGCAAACAAAAGAATGTTTGAAAGCGCACGCAGTTTTGCATTCCTTCCCCTCGTCTTCTTCCTCTTCTTCTCCGTCTTTATATTATCCTTTATTGACCTCGGCTCCGGCTATATTTAGTGGAGAGATATAAGCGCTCCGTTAATGTCACAACAGGTGTTCTCCTTACTGTAAACATACCCGGGGGACATGCAGAGAGAGAGAGAGAGAGAGAGAGAGAGAGAGAGAGAGAGACGTGTTTAGGTAAGAGCGTATGAAAAACAAAGCAAGAACGTGTGTGTATGAGAGAAAATGAGTGTCTGTATGAGAATAAGCGAGAATGCAAGCGTGTGTGTGTGCCTGTGTGTTAATGGATTCATCCTGAACAGGTCGTAAAGCGATCTTATTAGAGAAGGGGAGAGGTAAACAAACAGAAAAATGACTGATAACATCTCCCCGACTTCATTAGCACACCCTGCGGAGGATCTAATGGATTCTGGGCCTTTATTGCTCATACCCTCGCTGTAGTGTTTACCAGAAATTCTCCAATATGTTGAGGCTACAATCAATAAATATACAATTACTCACAGCATATTGCATTTGCCTATTCAAATGGCAAAGATGCGGATAACCTGACCAATTTCATTTTGCCCCCCAAAAAACTTCTATCTAGTTTTTATATAGCGTGGTAGAAAACGCTGAGATGAGTAGTATTATGGGGTTAACTAGTTCAGATATGTCGTGACAAGAAATGAGAGGAAATGGGAGGAAATGGGAGGAAAAGGAGGAAAATCTTCAAAAGGTTAGGTATAAAGTTTTTTTTTACTATGTACACAGATGAGTTTTCCAAATAATAATTGCGTTTTGGACTCCATTCTTTTATTAAAACATAATTTTTCATAGAAATGCTTCAGAATAATGAAAACTGACCCGTTAATCGCCTATAAAGCCCGCAGAGGTCGCCAACCTGCGGCCCTTTCAAGACGTTTATGCGGTTGCAAACGCTGAACAAATAAATTTTTATCCATTTAAAACAATAAAATTATGTAACACTCTCAAGACAATATTCTTTTAAATTATATTCCATTCTAAAAACATATCACAGGCACCAATTCTGTTATTTCTGAAGTGCTGCAGATCTTGATTTGACATCTTTAGCGAGACCATTTTTGTCACTGCGTCTCTGACAGTACTACATTTCTATGATTCTTTCAATAAGCGGCTTTTATAGCTTCAAAGGTTGGTGACCCCTGCGTCAAGGTATGGGTATGGATCTAAAAGCTTCAGTAAATGAAAAAAGAACTTATATAAATCACAAGAGACCTGAGCAGGCTGGCGGGAGAAATAACGAGTTATATTCCAGTATAAATCACTTATAAAACAAAAAGTCAAAATATCGCATGGAAGGTTAAAGTGCAACTATAAGATTTCCTTGTCCCGACATCTTAATGTTAGGCAAGCAAATCACATCTGTTCTATTATTTATTCTGTAGTGAACAAGAGGAGGCAAGATTTATATGAAACGGAAAGACGGTAAACTTTAAAAGACGAGAGAGAGAGAGAGAGAGAGAGAGAGAGAGAGAGAGAGAGAGAGAGACTCACCACTCTGGATTACAAGTTTCCTTCCGGAAGCGTTTTCGCAATATTCCAAAACCCCCTCCTCTCTCTCTCTCTCTCTCTCTCCCTTTCATGGCCCGGGGAGGGAAAAGACCTCATAAAACGCACCGGGCCGTGATGTTTCTCAGTTAACGCAAGTGAAGTCATGACTTCAATACACTTTTTTTCTTTTTTTTTTTTCTTTTCATAAAGTACTGCAAAAAGACGCAAAATGTCAACAGGTGTTTACGCCTTGTCATGGAAAAGGTACGAGAAAATCAAAGGATGACGAAGCATGGACAGATCGTTCGGCGATCGTTACACGATGGCAAAGGAGAGCAGGAAATTGTTTGGGGATCGTACCGGGCCGACAAAGGTGATGGGAAATTGTTTACAGATACATAAAAGTTGGCAAAGGAGCCACTAAGACTGTTCAGAGATCGTTATAGATAAGGGTCATATAAAAAGAGGTTTTCAGCGACCGTTATACGACACCAAAGGCAAGGGAGAAGATCGTTATAGGTCGGAAACACATTCAGCAATATAAAAGAGTTCAGAAATAGATATATAGGTACAAGGAAATGACAGATCCTGTTTTGTGATCGTTGCGGAGAGACAGATATTGCTTATTGACCTTAAAAGGGTGTCAAAGGAGGCAGAAATCGTTCTGACCTTAAAAGGGTGACAAAGGAGGCAGAAAATGTTCTGAGATCGGTGCATGGTAAATGGGATACAGAGATTTACAGGGTGGCAAAGGAAATGGACAGATTGTTGAAATGACCGATACAGGTGGACACTACCGTACCTGTAACTTTTTATAGTGCTCTTTTCATTCATTAATAAATAAACGATGGGAGGATGTTCAGAAACTACTGAAATATAATATATATATATAATATATATATATATATATATATATATATATATATATATATATATATATATATATGTGTGTGTGTGTGTGTGTGTGTGTGTGTGTGTGTGTGTGTGTCTGTGTATTTCTCTTACATGTAAAACCCACTTTCTCTCGTAAAGAAATGAATCTTTCTCCTTGTCTTTATCTCAAACCCAAGCCCCTCCCCCCTCTCTCTCTCTCTCTCTCTCTCTCTCCTCTCTCTCTCTCGCTCTCTCTCTGAGCATAAAATCGGTATTATCAAATGAAGCATCGTTCAACTACACCGGATTCAATCCTTTCCGGAACATAAACCAAAGAAAAGCTTCGCTGAACTTTGGGAAACTCGCATTTGTGTGTATGTTTTTTCTTTATCTTTATTCCTTTGATATATTTTTTTCATGAGATTCACTTGACTCTACGTTAGCAAAGGGCTTCTGCTATTATAAGCATTATGTGATCATACATATTCTTCCGAGGAAGAATAAACCTCGATGAACTCGATAAGCAAGAGGACTTGGAAGTTATTCTTCCACGGTGAACCTCATAAAAGTGTTTTGTGTTCAAATCGTGATCAGTTTTACTAAGAATATGAGCGCATAATGCTGAATAATCATTGATGTTACAATATGTTTGTTCATTGATGAATCTAGTTAGACAAGTATGTAAAATTCACAAAAGTTACGACTATAGTATATAATATAATAGAATAAATCATATAATAATATATAGAAATGATAATAAATATATAGATATATATATATTATATTTTAAAATAAAAATATATATATAATATATATATATAAATATAATATATTATATATATATATATATAGAATATATATATATATAATTATCTATTATATATATATATTAATATTATATTACACAACAACACACACAGTACAAGCACAGGCATATATGAGTGATATTTACGTGTAGTTGGATGACCCTCAGGACAAAATAAAATGAGAGAGAGAGAGAGAGAGAGAGAGAGAGAGAGAGAGAGATGTTTCCCCCGTAAGAAACGTAAACAAACAAACAAACACCTGCTGCAAGAGCAAAGACCCGACAAGACCAGGCTTGAGCACAAAGGACCACCAGCCCCACATTTCTGTCGGGGACAGACATCCAATGCATACGAAGTGAGTCGCGCCTTATTAAAAAGTTCGCTTCGAAAAAGAAAAAAAAAGGCGGGATGCTGTGAAATATTTAGCGCGAACAATCATGGGGCGGAGACTTTCTTATTTGTATGAATTAATATCAAACGAAGACTACAAAGGGAAACTCGGGGGGAAGTTCTTGAGTGGCGAAGAGGAACTCTGAGTTGGCGAAGGAATTCCCAGCCTGGTTGGAGTGAAGACAGACTTCCTTTGGGAAGGCTGCAGACTTCGTGTTTGTTTTATTACTCTCTTGCTGTAGAATTAGTGTAGAATTACTCCCTTGCCGTAGAATTCGTGTAGAATTACTCCCTTGCTGTAGAATTCGTGTAGAATTACTCTCTTGCTGTAGAATTCGTGTAGAATTACTCTCTTGCTGTAGAATTATTCACTTGCTGTAGAATTCGGGTAGAATTACTCACTTGCTGTAGATAGAATTCGGGTAGAGAATAACTCCCTGCTGTAGAGTGTAGAATTCGCGTAGAATTCCTCCCTTGTTACTCCCTTGCTGTAGAGTTTGTGTAGAGAATTACTTCCTTGCTATAGGATTCGTGTAGAGAATTACTCCCTTGCTGTAGAGTTTGTGTAGAGAATTACTTCCTTGCTATAGGATTCGTGCAGAGAATTACTCCCTTGCTGTAGAATTCGTGTAGAATTACTCCCTTGCTGTAGAATTCGTGTAGAATTACTCCCTTGCTATAGACTTCGGGTAGAATTGCTCACTTGCTGTAGAATTCGGGTAGAATTACTCTCATGCTGTAGAATTCGGGTAGAGAATAACTCCCTTGCTGTAGAGTGTAGAATTCGCGTAGAATTCCTCCCTTGTTACTCCCTTGCTGTAGAGTTTGTGTAGAGAATTACTTCCTTGCTATAGGATTCGTGCAGAGAATTACTCCCTTGCTGTAGAATTCGTGTAGAATTACTCCCTTGCTGTTGAATTCGTGCAAAACTACTCCCTTGCTGTGAGTTCGTGTAGAGAATTACTCCCTGGCCGTAGAAAAACCTATAAGAAATTCCTCCCTTGAATTCCTGTAGGGTTTCCCGTAGAATTACTCCCTTGCTGTAGAATTCGTGTGGATTGACCGCCCTTGCCTTGTAGAATTCGGTTGTAGAAATTACTCCCTTGCTTGTAGATTCGCGAAATTAAAGAATTATTTCCCTTGCTGGGTAAGTCCCGTAGGAACTTACTCCCTTGCGTAGAATTAAGTGGAAATTTACTCCTTGATGTTAAATTCGTAATAAAGAATCTACCCACCCTTGCTGTAGAATTCCCGTAGAATTACTCCCTTGCTGTAGAATTCGTGTGGAATTACTCCCTTGCTGTAGAATTCGTATAAAGAATTACTCCCTTGCTATAGAATTCCCGTAGAATTACTCCCTTGCTGTAGAATTCGTGTGGAATTACTCCCTTGCTGTAGGATTCGTGTAGAGAATTACTCCCTTGCTGTAGAATTCGTATAAAGAATTATTCCCTTGCTGTAAAATTCGTATAGAGAATTACTCTCTTGTTAGTCCCTTGCTGTAGAGTTAGTTCAGAATTTCCCACTTGGTAACTGTAGTCTTCTAAAAAAAAAAAGTGCGGATGGACAGACAAAATTGCCATCTCAATCGTATTATTTTACAGAAAACTGAAACCAAAGCTGTGTAGTATGACGTTACTACCCTGGTATTCAGTGGTGGTCACCTGTCCAAATAGTGACCAACTGCCACTTCACTTTTCCGACGAGACGAAAGGAAATGAGGGAATACGTCCTAAAGGATGACAAAGTTTGCAGAGAGAGAGAGAGAGAGAGAGAGAGAGAGAGAGAGAGAGAGAGAGAGAGAGAGGGGGGGGGGGGGGAGATACTAATGTATGAAGCTGACAAGGATACCTTTTCGTAAGGTAAGAAATGAAAATAATTTCTAAAACTGATGCGTGGAAAGACTACCGGGCTAGTGAAAGGATGTATAGCAGAAAAAGGATTTAAAAAAGTAACGGGCGTAAATATGTCCTACGAGAGAGAGAGAGAGAGAGAGAGAGAGAGAGAGATACGTAACAGGTAACAGGTGAAACAGGTCCGAGAGAACAGTGAGATTAAACGTGAAGTGGATACAAAGTGAACTTATTTAAACTCAAGAAAAAAAAATCACTTAAGTCATAACAGCCTTATGACGAGAGGTTCGTAAGCGGTGAAGTAGTCTATATTGTGAAACAAGGTTAGACATTACAGGTGGAATCGTTTAAATGTGGAAAACAGATCATTCACGTCCCAGAGGAAAAAGGTTATAACCGACTGGAGGATTCACTTCCATACTCTTTAAGGGAAAAATATTCTCATATCATTAGTGTAACCATCCTAGTCTATATATATTAGGGTTCATTTAAGAAGCTGGTGGATCCGGTTAAGAAGAATTCTATGTTTCCGAAGAATAAGAGATCATTTACATAAATGACGTAGAATCTTTGTAAAAACAGTATATAAAAAAAATTATTAGTTAACTTATAAAACGGGTGGATTAATTTTAGTGAATTTTCATATCAGACAGAAAAAAAGATCGCATATATAATTAGTATACCAATTTTGTGGAACATTTTTACATGAGGGATATAAGAGGAAAAAAATAATATGATGTATCAGAATGCGCAAAAAAAATTACACATCTCCTATGGAATGAAATGTGACTTCAACATATGCTCTTTGAAAAATCGTACACAACCATTAGGAGAGAGGGTGTTGCCTACAGTATGACTCGTGTTTCGAAATTCAGGCAGCTACAAGGGTCTTTGTGGTATTTTTATTTTTTTTTATTTTGCCTTCAGTTGCACTTTGGCGCATTTCGTCTTACTACTCTGTCGGTCTGGTCTCATCTCACAGTTGCTTTTGATGGACTGATTGATATATAAATTTGAGGCATACATGCCAAGCACCTGGGCAACTTAGGTCATTCAGCGTTGGAACGGAAATTAACAGTAGAGGGGTTTGAAAGGTATTACAGGAAGAAAACCCCAAAGCAGTTGCGCTATGAATCAATTGTTAGGAGAGGGTGGAAAGTAAGATGGAAGAAAGAGAATATGAATGGAGGTACAGTAAACGGAATGAAGGGAGTTGCAGCTACTGGCCGAAGGGACGCTGCTAAGTACCTTAAGTAATGCCTACATTGCACCGCATGGGGTGCACTGACGGCACTACCAGTGGCTTTTGGGCTGGGTCGGTTAAGCTGCAAAAGATGTGAATGGATTTGACGAAATGTTGCAAAAGAAGGGACCTTGTGAATGAATACTGGTGACTGGATTCTGGGAGAGATCTGGATAGGAACCAGCGGCCTCTTGGGGAAAGAGGAAGGTCGGTAAAGATAATTCAGCCTTGACTGAGGTTTGTGGTCTCCGAATGGGACTGTCCTCTGTTTTTTCTCCTTTTTCTAATATCCACAGTAATTCAGTAATAGCAATAATAATAAAATTACTGTCCTCTGGTTTTGCTCCTGTTTCCATTCCCTATTGTAATTTAATCATGACAATAACATAAAATTAATAATATGACAACATGGTCAGGTAACATGACAAACTATTGCCGATATTGCGCTGAAGTCGCAAACTTGAGGATCAATCAGTTTGATTACTCCTTAAGGCCAATCACTTTGCCAGGGAGGACTTCTCTGGTTTCCTATGCAATTCCGGAGTGATTCAATCAGCCTCAGTTTAAAAGGTGTGATCGGCATTACTGGAGGAGGGAAATGCACTGTCACACGTCCGTCACCAGAAGGGAAATGCACTGTGCCAAGCATCTGTCAGTGTTGGAGCTTGAACTGGCAGTCATGCAGGTCTCTGTCATTTACCCCCTGCCCACAACCCCCCACAAAATTGGAAGAACTGCATGAGGAGAAATGAATACTTGTGTTAAGTTGGTATAGCATGGAAGAAAAACGTCTATTTCCCTGGACCTCCGAGTAATATAAAGCCAAGAAGTAAATGTTAGAAGAGGAAAAACCCGATGCAAAAATCTATGTAAATGATCGAGTTATATACCCAATAAAATAACTTGTAAACAGGACAAGGTTGAAAAGTGAACAATTCCACAACTGCCAGCCTGCAATAAACAAAGATAATGTCCTCACTCGAAAATGAGATATCAGGCAAAATGAACTCGCAAGCGGGGAAAATACTAAGTAGGGATCAGTTTATTAGAATCCCGAGAATGCTAACTTATGACGAACAAACAAAGCAAAATGCTTGCACTAGGAGAAGTATCTCTTTCTTTGCTCCGCAAACATACGCATATTGCTTGATGACTACTAGTAAACGGATTCTCTTTCAATGGCTAAAGAAAACATAGTTTTCGATATTCTTGCTCTGGAAGGGATGTACGAGAATTCAGAAAGTCAGAGGCACATAATACAGTCACTTTGCAAAACTCTGGGCCATGGATAGGAGTGTATTAAGGTCACGGAGACTAATTAAGGAGAGGTCTGGAAGTGTGTATTAAGGTCACGGAGACTAATTAAGGAGAGGTCTGGAAGTGTATTTAAGGTCGGAGGACTAATTAAGGCAGGTTTCTGGAAGAGTTGTATTAAGGTCACGGACTAATAAGGCGAGGTCTGGAAGTGGGATTAAGGTCAGAGACTAATTAAGGCGGAGGGCTGAAGTGTATTAAGGTCACGGAGACTAATTAAGGAGAGGTCTGGAAGAGTGTATTAAGGTCACGGGGACTAATTAAGGCGAGGTCTGGAAGTGTGTATTAAGGTCATGGGGACTAATTAAGGCGAGGTCTGGAAGTGTGTATTAAGGTCACGAGGATTAATTGGCAAGGTCTGAATAGTGTATTAAGGTCACGGAGACTAATTAAAGAAGAGTCTGGAAGTGTATAAGGTCACGGAGACTAAATGAAGGTCTGAAAGTGTATTAAGGTCACGGAGACTCATTAAGAGGTCTGGAAGAGTGTATTAGGTCGGAGACTAATTAAGAGGCTGGAGTGTGTATTAAGGTCACGGAGACTAATTAAGGAGAGGTCTTGAAGTGTGTATTAAGGTCACGGAGACTAATTAAGGCGAGGTCTTGAAGTGTGTATTAAGGTCACGGAGAACTCATAAGGCAGGTCTGGAAGAGTGTATTAAGGTCACGACTAATTAAGGAGAGGTCTGGAAGAGTGTATTAAGGTCACGGATAATTAAGGCGAGTCTTTGGAGTAGTGTTAATAAGGTTTATCTGATACTTTAACTTAAGGCGAGGTCTGGAAGAGTGTATTAAGGTCACGGAGACTCAATTAAGGCGAGGTCTGGAAGGTGTATAAGGTCAAACGGAGGGGACCTCATTAAGGCGAGGGTCTGGAAGAGGTGTGTATTAAGGCACGGAGGACCTAATTAAAGGCGAGGTCTGGAAGTGTTATTAAGGTCACGGGGAAGACTTAAGGTAAGGGGAAGGCAGGTCTGGAAGAGTGTAATAAGGGCACGGAGACTTAATTAAGGCGAGGTTGGAAGGAGTGTATTAAGGTCCACGGGGACTTAAATTAAGGCGAGGTCTGGAAGAGTGGTTTATAAGGTCACTTGGCTGGGGCAATTGGGAGGTCAAGGCCCCAACTAATTAAGGCGAGGTCTTGGAAGTGTGTATTAAGGTCACGGAGAAATTAAGGCGAGGTCTTGGAAGGTTTTTGTTTATTTAAAGGTCACGGAAGGGACTCATTAAGGAAGAAGGTTTGAAGAAGGCTGTTATTAAAGGTAACGCGAAGACTAATTAAGGAGGAGGACTTGGAAGAGGTTGTTGTTTAAGGTCACGGGGACTAATTAAGGCGAGGCTGGAAGGAGTGTATTAAGGTCTTGACTAATTAAGGGGAGTGGAGTGTATCAAGGTCATGGAGACTAATTAAGGAGAGGTCTTGAAGTGTGTATTAAGGTCACGAAGACTAATTAAGGCCACGGAAGACAAGAATACTATTCAAAGGTCTCCAGGGTGAGTGAGTCAAGGTTAAGACTGTTTTGATAAAGAAAGGATACATGTCAGGAAACAAGGATTAGGGTACAAAAAGGATGAAAGGAAAAGAGGATGAGGGTACAAAAAGGGAGGAAGGAAAACGGATTAGGGTACAAAAAGATTGGAAGGAAAAGAAGGATTAGGGTACCTGGAAGGAGGAAAGGTAAAAAGGATTAGGGTACAAAAAGGGAGGAAGGAACAAAGGATTAGGGTACAAAAAGGAAAAAAAGGATTAGGGTACCTGAAAGGAAGAAAGGAAAAAAGGAATAGGGTACAAAAAGGGAGGAAGGAACAAAGGATTAGGGTACAAAAAGGAAAAAAAGGATTAGGGTACCTGAAAGGAAGAAAGGTAAAAAGGATTAGGGTACAAAAAGGGAGGAACACTTAAGGTAGGAATTAAGGATTAGAGAAATGGAGTTTGAATTAAAGTCAAAGGAAAAGCTTCAGGATAAGAGAGAGAGACAGGGTTTGGGTCAGAGTTAATGTTGAATAGAGGGATTTTTTTCCAGCAAGACAAGGGGAACATGATTATAGTAAGAAAAGCGAGGAGAAATTATTAAAAGTATGAGACAGAAGGATTATGATAAGGCAGGATTAATAGGTAGAAAAAGCTTTCAAGATGACCAGAGCAAGCCACTGGTTGCAAATAGTTATATAAAACAACAGAATAAAAAACTATATGATAATAGTAACTATATATTTTGTAGTCATATATCTTGTTTACTTGAAACGGACAACAGAATTCAAAATTACACAAGATGAGCCCATCACTGAATAAGGATGTGTTTTTCCAGCCTATTTTCAATAAAAGAACACAATCACTACTTAAGGGAGTAATAATTAAATGACAGAATGATTACACTGCAAATCGCCACGAAACCTTCATATACGTACTCGCAGCTACGCTGATAATACAGGGTGTCCATAAAGTCCCAGTACCATTACAAGTATTTATTACCCAGAATGGTACTGGGACTTTATGGACACCCTGTATTTTTAACTTGTGGAGCGACGGACTGCTCTAAAAGCCTCGTGCAACAGAATGAAAAAATGTTAAGTTGCAAATGCTATCAATACGGTTGCAGATATCCTACAAGCAAATGTGACAAAGTAATTTTGAACTAGCAAAAAATAAAAAATAAAAAACTTCTAATTTATCACCCATCAAATCACCGGAACTAAAGCCGCTAGATCATTTTCAATTCCATGGCAAAATAAGAAAAATATTAATAAATAAATACAATACGAAATATTCGATCATTTTCAACTCCATGGCAAAATAAGAAAAATATTAATAAATAAATAAATATATCCGAAAATATTTGACCATTTTCAACTCCATGGCAAAATAAGAAAAATATTAATAAATAAATAAATACAATAGGAAATATTAGATCATTTTCACCTCCATGGCAAAATAAGAAAAATATTAATAAATATACAAGAAATTTCTAAAAGTACTTTTGCATCGCACCGGAGATATAAGAAAGAACGTAACATGAGACGGGCAGCATCTCTACGACACAAAGGCGCGCGGGAGAACATTGCAAATTTCTTCCGAGTTAATCTCCACCGATTATAATCTGTCGCTATGAAATGTGTGGCGCTACAGATTCCCTCCCAGGGTAATCTGGCGAGATTAAACATCGGTTTATGAGAGCTGTCACCCGCCATCAGAGCTTCGCATCTCATTCCAGCTGGGCATAGGCGTGTCGGAATGTAGCTGCTGACATTAATATTCTAGGACAGAAATACACAGGAGACGCGTTTTTTTTTTTTCGGCAGCAAGAAAGAAACGTGAACGTAATTCACGTGTAATATGACTTGCGAGAGAGAGAGAGAGAGAGAGAGAGAGAGAGAGAGAGAGAGAGAGAGCTTTCTAAACACGCATGTCATGTTTTTAGCAAATAAACGCGTGCACAATATACATTTCCCATGTCTTATAGCAAAGAGAGAGAGAGAGAGAGAGAGAGAGAGAGAGAGAGAGAGAGAGAGAGAGAGAGCAGATGGCTGCCGTCACATTCCTTCATAGGTTTCTTGGAAACGCAAGCCATACAATATAGTACTAGCATTCTCATCATATCAAAAGGGACCAGCCAAAAAGCGAGAAACAACCTGAGCCAAGCGAAGAGTTGCATATCAAAGTACCGGGGGAAAGTTGATATAAACGCCGAGACTGACACGCTCACATATTTTGATCCCATCTCATAACGATAGAGCGATGACACGAAAACAAAATGTCTACTTTTTATTGCGTTGGTTCATTTAGCTTTTCTTATTTGTTATTCTCTTAACTCCTCTTCGTGTTTGCTTGACATATTATTTGGCTTCTAGGACAGTGCCATAGTGATGTCCTACCAATTTCAATAATCAATAATAATATAATAATAATAATAATAATAATCAATAATAATAATAACAGAAAAAAAGGCTAAGAAGCAAGAAACAAGGGAGGAACTGAACGAGAAATACAAAGTACAGGAGAGGGGACTAAACAACACATTAGAAGATGTAAAACAGAGGCTTAATTAAGGCCAAAGCACATAAGATCCAACGGTACATGAACAGGAATAAGAGATACCAACAGAACAAACTATTCGGAACCAACAAGAAAAGACTATACAGCCAACTAAGAGGGGAAGACAACCACCAAGAAATTCCTGAAGCCGAACCAAGTAAGAGACTCTGGGGAAACATCTGGAGCAATCCGGTATCACACAACAAACATGCAACATGGCTCCAGGAAGTCAAGGCTGAAGAAACAGGGAGAATAGAACAAAGATTCACTGACATCACGACAGACATAGTCAGACACCAACTAAAGAAAATGCCAAACTGGAAAGCCCCAGGTCCCGATGAAGTCCATGGATACTGGCTCAAAAACTTCAAGGCCCTACACCCAAGAATAGCAGAACAACTTCAGCATTGTATCACAAATCACCATGCGCCCAAATGGATGACCACAGGAAGAACATCCTTAGACCAGAAAGACAAGAGTAAGGGAAATATAGCCAGTAACTACAGGCCTATCACCTGCCTACCAATAATGTGGAAGTTACTAACAGGTATCATCAGCGAAAGACTATTCAACTACCTAGAGGATACAAACACCATCCCCCACCAACAGAAAGGCTGCAGAAGGAAGTGTAGGGGCACAAAAGACCAGCTCCTGGATAGACAAAATTGGCAATGAAGAACAGTAAGAGAAGGAAAACCACCTCAAGCATGGCATGGAGAGACTATAAAGGAAAGCCTTCGACATGGTACCACACACATGGCTAATAGAATGCCTGAAAATATATGGGGCAGAGTAAAACACCATCAGCTTCCTCAAAAATACAATGCGCAACTGGAATACAATACTTACAAGCTCTGGAATAAGACTAGCAGAGGTTAATATCAGGAGAGGGATCTTCCAGGGCGACTCACTGTCCCCACTACTCTTCGTAGTAGCCATGATTCCCATGACAAAAGTACTGCAGAAGATGGATGCTGGGTACCAACTCAAGAAAAGAGGCAACAGAATTAACCATCTGATGTTCATGGACGACATCAAGCTGTATGGTAAGAGCATCAAGGAAATAGATACCCTAATCCATACTGTAAGGATTGTATCTGGGGACATCAATATCAGGATGGAGTTTGGGATAGAAAAATGTGCCTTAGCCAACATACAAAAGGGCAAAGTAACAAGGACTGAAGGGATAAAGCTACCAGATGGGAACATCAAACACATAGATGAGACGGGATACAAATACCTGGGAATAATGGAAGGAGGGGATATAAAATATCAAAAGATGAAGGACACGATCAGGAAAGAATATATGCAGAGACTCAAGGTGATACTCAAGTCAAAACTCAACGCCGGAAATATGATAAAAGCCATAAACACATGGGCAGTGCCAGTAATCAGATACAGCGCAGGGATAGTGGAATGGACAAAGGCAGAACTTCGCAGCATAGACCAGAAAACCAGGAAACATATGACAATACACAAAGCACTACACCCAAGAGCAAATACGGACAGACTATACACAACACGAAAGGAAGGAAGGAGGGGTCTACTAAGCATAGAGGACTGCGTCAACATCGAGAACAGAGCACTGGGGCAATATCTGAAAACCAGTGAAGACGAGTGGCTCAAGAGTGCATGGGAAGAAGGACTGATAAAAGTAGACGAAGACCCAGAAATATACAGAGACAGGAGAAAGACAAGCAGAACAGAGGAATGGCATAACAAACCAATGCACGGACAATACATGAGACAGACTAAAGAACTAGCCAGCGATGACACGTGGCAATGGCTACTGAGGGGAGAGCTCAAGAAGGAAACTGAAGGAATGATAACAGCGGCACAAGATCAGGCCTAAGAACCAGATATGTCCAAAGAACGATAGATGGAAATAACATCTCTCCCATATGTAGGAAGTGCAATACGAAAAATGAAACCATAAACCATATAGCAAGCGAATGTCCGGCACTTACACAGAACCAGTACAAAAAGAGGCATGATTCAGTAGCAAAATCCCTCCACTGGAGCCTGTGCAAGAAACACCAGCTACCTTGCAGTAATAAGTGGTATGAACACCAACCTGAAGGAGTGATAGAAAACGATCAGGCAAAGATCCTCTGGGACTATGGAATCAGAACAGATAGGGTGATACGTGCAAATAGACCAGACGTGACGTTGATTGACAAAATCAAGAAGAAAGTATCACTCATTGATGTCGCAATACCATGGGACACCAGAGTTGAAGAGAAAGAAAGGGAAAAAATGGATAAGTATCAAGACCTGAAAATAGAAATAAGAAGGATATGGAATATGCCAGTGGAAATTGTACCTATAATCATAAGAACACTAGGCACGATCCCAAGATCCCTGAAAAGGAATCTGGAAAAAATAGAGGCTGAAGTAGCTCCAGGACTCATGCAGAAGAGTGTGATCCTAGAAACGGCGCACATAGTAAGAAAAGTGATGGACTCCTAAGGAGGCAGGATGCAACCCGGAACCCCACACTATAAGTACCACCTAGTCGAATTAGAGAACTGTGATAGAGCACACACACACACACACACACACACACACACACACAAAGCAGTAACCAAATCATGCTTTTTATAAATATTTCATTATCAACATCGAATCTTTAAAAAATAATCATAATTATAATTTGAATATTAATATTATTCATACAAAAATTAAAAATAAATAAATAAATAAATAATAATAATAATAATAATAATAATAATAATAATAATAATAATAATAATAATATCTAATGGCAACAGCACACCGATTTCATGTCAACAGCCGAATAATTCCGCGCGTAGCTACAACACACGGCTGTTGAAATAGCTCGCTAAGACACATGGCTGTTTAAAGAGCTCTCGCGTCCCATAACTTCTTTAACTCACATTCAAATGGTCTGACAAAGAAACTCGCGGGAGGTTCCTAGCCCGTAAAGATGCGAGATTTGCAGTGTCATATGTTAAATGTCGTTTTTAAAAGGGACGAAAGAATGGAGAGAAACTGTTTACGAAAAAAAAAACACAACCAGGGGCGTGAGGAGGGAGGAGGAGGAGGGGGGAGTGGGAGGAGGGAGGAGGAGGAGGAGGAGGATGTTTTGGGATATGAATGAGGGCATCGTTTCCATTCGCTGTACGCCCACGTGAGGAAAATGGGTTAGACATGAACAGCGCCAAGCATGTACGGACAAGCGAAAGTACCGAGAGAAAATATATATAGGTGAGTGAACGCATGAACGCGGTTGTTTACGCAAGAATCCAAGCCTGAAAACGATTGCAGAACTGGCAAAGAAATATCAGATGTATAAAAAGCAAAAGCAGGAAGTGTGAAAATAAAATTACGAATGAACACATAGAGATGGAACAAAGTGGTACACGAAGTGAGAAGGAAGATGCAGGGAAAGTGTGGAAATAATTATGGAAAATACAAAATTTATGCATATATGAAAAATAAATGTGAAAGTGTCGGATTGAGAAAACCAACGTAGGATGTCCGTATCCAGTCTCGTGCCGCAGAAAACGATTCAAGGAGAGGGAAGAGGGAGGGGAAAACAATTTCCACTGGAATATTGCAGTGATCAACGTTGGAGAATCTCATGGGGTTTCATGCACTGATGCTAGTCCCAGACCGGATAAGAGAGGAGCTAAACTTTAACTTACTGTATCTGCCTCCCAAAATTAAAAGCCTTAAAATGCTTACAACAGAACTATGTAAGTGAAGATAGATACACCATGTTGGAAGAAAATTACAATACCATACCAAGCTAGGCCACAAGGTTATCTCTTAAAGATAGGGTAATTCGTGCTGGTAGGTTTCCGTTTTCTAACATTAACAGTTATGACTTGGACCGTCGACGGATGGTCTTTTTTTTTTGTTAGTTTTTCAAAAGTTGTATCTTAACAGAGATCCTCCACTATCACAACTGATCCAAGATCCTCTTTCCCTGCAGAGAACAACCAGATCTGCTGAGCAGCAGCACCAATATACAATAAATGTACCTCGTTATCGAACCTATGACTTCCAGAGGTCCTTTGGACTGTGAAGGAACAGTTTCCCTGAGGATATTGTGCAATGGGAGCTTAGGAAAGCAAAGCATTACGACCCTAAAAAAAATCTCCTTGTGTTTTAATAATTTACTTATTTAATACATTATTCATTTTTTCTTTTCTAATAACAAATTTCTTCTTTCTGCATTTCCTATTACCTACTGTTGCTTCTTTCAAATTAATAACATATTCCTTGGAGGCTTAACTTCAAGCCATTGGTCCTTGTAGGCTTGTTCCACATGAAAAGGGTTCATGACCTGAATAATAATAACATCAATAACAAACATAAGCAGCATAGGAACATAATATGCAACAAAACAGAGAGAGGATCCTAACAAGCAACAAAGGGCACCACCTGAGAGCTTTAGGTAAAACAATGTCATTTGGTTCAAAAGGTCCATCAATAGGCGACCAGTGTATAATACCTACCTGTATTTCTATATGAACCTGCGCACGCGTGCGAGCGTTTATTTCTG
>NC_087218.1:11795000-11800000 GCF_015104395.2 Macrobrachium nipponense
CGAGTTTTCATACAATTCCTCCCTTTACAGACCCTGAACAAGATTTTTCTGCCCTGGAATTATCATATATATTTACCTTCAAAGAAATTAAAAATTTTGAGATGAAGAAAACGATGCCACGGGGCACTGCCGGTCACGTGTCTTGGTAAGGGCCGAAAGGTGGGGTGGGGTAGGGACCTCAATAAAATTTCGGTGGAGAACAGAACCTGACCTGAGCGTTTATATACTGATGAATGTCTGATCTGAAGTCAGTCCCAGGACGGATAAATGAGAAGGGCTGAACATAGAGTTAGCACCCTTGCACTTCAAAATACCAAGAGTAAATGAAGCTCCTCATTAAGTGGCACAAAGGTAATGGGTACTAATAAAGCAAGAAAACCAACAGAGGAAGAGGCAAGGAAGAAACAGCTAAGTTGTCAATCCTGATCAACAGTTGAAGGTATTTTAAGGTTAATTTGCATAATTAAGCTAATCAGTCTATGGTTAACGGACATGGGCATGTCTTGCAGAATGCTGCAGCAGAAGTTCATCGGAGGCTTATCATACATAAAAATAAACAAAGATTCACTTCTGAATCGAATATAAACAAATGCAATATTAGGCTAACGGAGCCACTTTTCTCCCTTTAATAAAAACTAAAGCTTTCACACTAAAAGAACATCATTCTTCAAAGACAAACTAACATATCCATACTTGTAACTCGAAACAAAAAAATACTTACAAGAAAATGGAACCAAGCAAAGCCGGGAACAACATTAGGCATGAAGATCCACTGTCAAACTTCGCTCTGTAAGTCCTCCAGCCATATATACTTTTTATCAGCGGCATAAGAGAAAAGCCTGGAAATACCTGCTACTTTCTTTTCCAGTTTTGCATAATATGCCTGAGTAATGCTGAGTTTTAACGTCCATAATGAAGGTGATCTGTATGGAAGGAGTTAACGTCCCCTGGGTAGTGGTTGGGCTTACAAGCCCCCATCCCCTGAGTTCGGCTTTAGACCACTGGTTGGGCTTAAGACCTCCTTTTCTTGGGGCATCAGACCCCCATCCGTCGGAGGTACCCTTAGGAACCACTATTGGTGAACTATAAGAATACATCTATCCAACTACCAACTTAAGTCAGGCGTTATAAGAGAAATATTTGAAGAATTAACGAAGAGACAGGCAGAATTACAGAGATAGAAACAAAAAAAAGGCGTGGCATCCTCTCAGGCAACGAAACACGAATACTTACAAAAGGATCTAACTTATGAGTATTTACATTCAATACATTAACCTCGTTTATTCATTCTAAGTCAGCATCTCCAAGTAGACTATGCAGCTCATACAGTCAGTAGGTCAGACATTAAGCCCGAAATAGACGGGATTACAGCACAAAAGGGGCCTTGCACAGGACGAGAATATATACATCTATTTTTCCCTTCTTTTAATTTTGGGAAGGGCATTTATTCCTTTTGTTTCCTCGGGCATGGAGCTCAAGCTGAATGGCATGGAAATACGGGGTGGGTTTATAGAGTGGGGGGGGGGGGGGGTTAGGGGGGGAGGGGGGGGGGGGGGGGGGGGGGGGGGGGGGAGGCATTCTCAACCTCAATAAGATCCAGCGCTATTCTTTGGGGATTAACAATATTCTTCGTGTGGAACTGTGATGAGCATGGCTGAAACAGACTTAACAGAAGTAACGGCAGATAAAGAGACAAATGCCATGAAACGCATATATATAAATAGCAATTATATATATATAGAATATATATAAATTAATATATTATATATATATATATATATATATATAATAATATATATATAGTAATCTATATATATATACATATATATATGTATTATAGATATACTATATATATATATATATATATATATATATATATATATATATGTATGCATATATACATATATGTAAATATGTGTGTATGTATTTCTTTTAATTTAGACAAATCACCAACGAGTAATATAAGAATAATAATAAGCATTCAATGGCGAAACACAGAAGACCAGTATAATAATAATACTGAGGGACTTACTACTCCCCCAGTGTCGCTGATTAAACTCCCAATTTGTGTATTAACTTTATACAGCTAGATCACCACGCCAAGTTACAGGAGCAACACTCGAAGTTACCGAGACCGTTAAACGAGACCCACCATGACCCGTTATGAATCTTAGTTTCGACATTTTTCACTTCGGAGAACTACGGACCAATATTGAGGATGAAAGCTCAATAAATAAATAAATAAATAAATAAATAAATAAATAAATAAATAAATAAATAAATAAAATAGTATATAAATATATATATATATATATATATATATATATATATATATATATATATATATATATATATATATATATATGTATATATATATATATATATATATATATATATATATATATATATATATATATATATATATATATATATATAAAGCCGTTGCCACTAATAAAGTACCTACGGTAGAAAGAAATCAACACAACGGTTGCTGCCAAGTACACTTTTTACCCGATTAATCGCCAATGAAACACCTGTGCAGAAAACTTTCACGAAATACAGATTTAGAGAAGTCTCACCAGCAGCACAGCGAGTCCCTTTACACACATTGCGTCACTCCGACTATCTTAAGCAATGTCTTTCTCCTCTGCCTTTTATTTAATTATTTATCTATTTTTTGAGGTCTCCATCTACTCCAGATTTCAAGAAATCCATCGTCCTTCTTTCTGACTTCACAATCAAACCATCTCCAACCTTCTCGTAACTTAATACCTCGAAAATTCTCACCTTGTCAATTTTCCATTTCTGCAGATTGACAAAAATCCAATAAGTAGGAGAATCCTCGAATTGGTCTTGTGGAGAAATCCAACTAGGCAGTCAGCTGTTTGGAAGGTAAAGAAGTACACTGAATACAGACTTTATAAGTTTATAATATATACAGATATATATAAACACACACATATATATAGTATGTATATATACTCTATATTAATATATACATATGTATATATATATATATATATATATATATATATGTATATATATATATATCCATATATATATATTATTATGACCTAAATATAATATGAACATTAACCATATATTTATATACATATATATATATATATATATATATATATATATATATATATATATATATATATATATTATATATATATATATATACGAACCATATATTCAAAAATATATATATATATATATACATATATATATATATAATATATATATATATATATATATATATATAGTATACTATATATATACATATCACCCATCTGTGTATAAAGAAAACTTCCACCATTTAAAAGAACTCACACAAGCCGTTTCTCTAGTGAATATCTAACGCAATCCTAATGCTGACAAATGACTAGAAAATCCGCGGACCGGACGCCGCATTATACACACGATTAGTTTCATCAATATTTCAACGGGTGTTTATGGCGCTTGGATGGGCGAGAGACACAAAAGGGAGAGAGAGAGAGAGAGAGAGAGAGAGAGAGAGAGAGAGAGAGAGAGAGAGAGAGAAAGGAAAAACCAAGCCAAATTTCACGAAAACACAATGAAGTGGAGTTTAATTACTTTTCGGCGTTTTTAGTTACATGATGACGATGACGATAATGATAATGATAATATCATTATTACTAGGACTGATCATGAACAAAAATGTTCATTGTAAATACCACTTTCACCACAAGTCTTAGAGTAATATTATCATTCTATCCTCAGGAGATACATTAGTTTTGACTTAAGAGTCAGCCTACACTTTCTATTGAGAGAGAGAGAGAGAGAGAGAGAGAGAGAGAGAGAGAGAGAGAGAGAGAGGAGTGACGCTCGCAATCTCACATCTAGGGTCAGCGCCTACAACACTATTTAGATTTTCATAACATTCATTAACAAAATACGGATCTCTCTTTCAACCTCTGTAATTCCAGAAACTTTTATAACCTGCCTACTTTCAAACGGAGGGTTTTATCGCCGCTTACCTATAGAATACGAACCTCCAACAATAGTTTGCCCTTGGCAGGTACTCAAGTTTCAGTCTCTTATCCTTCAATATAATGAAAAAGCAATAGAATAAACCTAATTCTAAAATAAGTAATGCATATATGGACGTTAAATATACTTAAAATAGCAAGGCGCGATCCGACATCCAGCTTACCCGGGCTCGTGCCAAAATCTACAGTCAAATAGCGCATTGTTTCACCAACGAAAATCAAAATAAATACGCTATATTTTATTAAGAATTATTTTTCTGTACTGTTTAACAAGCACAATATCTATTTTCTTACATTTTCATTCTAATAAATAAATGATACATATCCTATCCTAAAATCCCTAGATATGCAACTTAACGCAAAACACCTTTTTCACTTATTTTTAGGCTTTCCTACACCCCCAACAAAAAATAAAAACAACAAAAACAAAGTAATCTGTAGGCTTACTCCCCGAGTAATGGAAAATACTGCAAGCCACTGCCAATTCACCAAAGTGAACCAAACTCTCTGGCAATGGGAAAAAGAATTCCCACACATACTCGAACTAGGAAACGATTGGTGTTTAGAAGACGAGCCTAATTCATATAAATAAAATCATATCAAATGGAGACGATTAGCAAAATGTAACTATAAATGTAAGTGTTTAATTATGCAAGTAAATGTGACAAAGAGGAATTGTGAGCATCTCTTGGTTATATCAGTCACAAAAGCGCCGTGACACTAATTGTTGACAACAAAAGAAAAAAACCTCCAAGTTGGAAGCTTCAAACAAGACTTTGAATAAAAACACGAAACCCTCAAGCTGTCTTCGTTGATGGGAACGACCGCTAATTGCCCGCTAAGAGAGAGAGAGAGAGAGAGAGAGAGAGAGAGAGAGAGAGAGAGAGAGAGAGAGAGAGAAATTCACTCACAATCTAATGAGCAAAATCTAATCTAATATAGTTTAACATAATATCGAGCAAGATTTACTAAAAATAAGTTCAC
>NC_087218.1:11807500-11847500 GCF_015104395.2 Macrobrachium nipponense
TTATTTATTTATTTTTTTTTAATGTAGTTCTCGTGAAAAACCGACAGGCCGTTGTTTTTCTAAGAATGTCATCTGATTGAATGTTGAGGTATATCACTATACAAAAATACGAATAATTGTATGTGAAGGTCCAGTACGTTTGAAAATTGTTCTCGTAAAGATAATGAAAAATATACAGGATACACACACACATACATATATATATATAAGATATATATAGACCCCCCCCATATATATATATATATATATATCATATATATATATATAGTCTATATATATATATATAGATATATATATATATATATATATATATATATATATATAGCCAGTATATTTTTCATTATCTTTACGAGAACAATTTTTAACAAGCACGAAGGAACACGTGCTTGTTAATATCCTTTATCATAGAAGGATTGTGTGCTTGCGTGCTCGCGCCTGAGAGTTTTAGACTGTATGTGTGATAACTCTCTCACCTGATAAGGAAGACAATGAAGCCTAAATAAATGAGATGCAAATAGATGCGTTGCAGTAAACAACACAGACCCCATCTTTCCGTGGTTTCAATCCCGGGGGTCTCTGTGTTAGCGCCTAATCTATCAAAGCCAACACCATATCTACATCCTTATTATAAACGTGAAATCTACCTTACAATTTACAACAGAAAAATAAAAGCCGCCTGTGACTAAAAGGGGTGTACATAAAATTTTTAATTTTGCATTTTTTTTTTTATTTCTAAGCTGCATCCCAGACCATCCAAGATTGGAAGATGCAAAACGTACCGGAAGATGCATTAGCAATTCTCTGGTAGACATTACAGGTGTCTCACACTGAGGGACCTGGGGCAACCCGAACGAACTGTAAGTAAGGAAAAAAAAAAGATGAGCAATTTACCACTCTCGCCCAACATGACCCGAAGAAAACAAAGAAAAAGGAACAGGTAGGAAGATGGACGGAGTTTACCGGCGAAAGATCAACAGAAGAGCCTCTGGGAATATAAAGGTTTATGAAAGGAAGAAAATCGGTCTCATGAAGAATGGTCCAAAGATTGGTAGTACGAGGCAGAAAATGGTCGCTAAACCATGCAAACCCGATGGATGCGGAATTGTGGTGAATTCGTTGTTCGTTTCTGATCGCTAAAAAAATTCATTTCAGTAAAAAAAAAAAAAAAAAAAAAAAAAAAAAAAAATTAAAAAAATAAAAGTTTGGGGGAGGGGAAGTTTTGCATTAGCTGGACAAAAACAATGGAGTCTGTCGTTAGTAATGGCAAAAAAGCTTTTGCTTTACTTTAGATTTTTCTTTAGTTTCCTCTTTCGTATTTTCTTTGGTAGCAAACTTCACGGTTTCCTGTCTTCCAGTTTATTTCACGATATCATATACATATATATATATATATATATATATATATATATATATATATATATATATAGATATATATATATGTGTGTGTGTGTGTGTATAAAATCTTATTAGTAAGAGAACAATTTTTCCACGCTGAATACTATGATTTTCTTGCGGATATGCTTGGGAAACTTACACGTTTCCTATAAATAACTAAGATTAACATATATTAAAAAATCTAAAAATCGACTCACACAATGGACGGAATGGAAGTACACGCAAAATTAGAGTCCATTCACAAATAACGCAACCTCTCGAAGTAAAAAAAAAAAAAAAAAAAAAAAAAAAAAAAAAAAAAAAACAAAAAAAAAAAAAAAAAAAAAAAACAGCATGAGTCATTCCCAACAATTTCGTACCGTTGAGCATTCTGAGGAGAAGCCTTCATTCTTCTTGTTGAAACCGTGAAATTCATCCTCACCTGCGGGAGAAATAATGATCTTAGTACAGTTGTCTTGAGCAAGATTTATAAATAAATGCTAAAGTACGACACCAACACACAATCAAACACACACAAACGCATATTATGTAGGAGTTTGTTTGTTCACTTCATCTGTACAAATGAACTATATAAACCCCATATTGATTTAATTTTTTATGATTTTTCGCTTATTCTGCTCTCTCTCTCTCTCTCTCAAACCCACACAAAACACAAAAATAACACACTTCAAGGAAGCTTGAAAGCATTTAGGTATATGAGAGAGAGAGAGAGAGAGAGAGAGAGAGAGAGAGAGAGAGAGAGAGAGAGAGAGCTTCCTTGGACCGAAACGGAGGGGGGAAATCCCATGTTCAGCTTAAGCCGAGTCGATGCATTAAAGCACACCAATCTATTAACGCCGATAGATTCCCCAGACAGATAACGCCCACTCAGCTATATATTTCGAGAATTAAGGACCACCGCCGCGTGGAATGCCTGAGATTAAAACGCTAATTGACTAATTTCAGCCGATTCAGTATTAACTCCTCGCGGAGATTAGTTTCGGAAAAAAAAAATTCAGTTATGCATTCATACGCTCATGCCAGTTTCAAAGGAGGGTAACAGGGACTGGCAGTGCGCATGCTCAAAACTCATTTCTAATAAAATACTGGCGTTACTGCAACCTGTAACACATCTCAGCCTTCAGAGTGAGGTGGCAATGGGTGTCAATGAGGACCGACAACCAACAAATACGTAGGATACAGACAGAGAGATGCTATGGGCTTGAGCTCTAAAGAAGCCTTAAGCAACACTTTCAAGAGATTAACCAGTGAAATTTCACAATTACCATAGCTAGGTCCACCTAGTTCTGCAGATAAGCCCCGCCCACTGACTACGTCACGACCATTCCTTAAAAAAAAATCCACGATTGATAAATACTATGCGGTATTTTCAAGCTATAAAATACCTAAATGAATAAAGTTACAAATAATTGCAGTCCATTAAAACTTATTACATTTGTACAACTGAAGACGATGAAATACAAATATGGGGTGAAACCATCGAATTTTGATTAGCTCTACGGGGCGCAAACCCACATTTCACTTACACAATACATTGTCGAAAGCTACGAGCAATAAAGAAAGCAGATGCAATACAAACTAACACCACAGAAATGAAAAATGAATCCACGATAAAAGCATTCATAAAGGTTTTATATCAGTTGTTATGCTGGTAGATCTACATAAAACGAATGAATTTACAGGAAATTGTTATATATATCTATAACTCATGCCATTTCTGCACACACACACACACACACACACACACCACACACACACACACACATATATATATATATATATATATATAATATATATGGCACCAACCGCTGAAGCTTAATAAGATCGTTCACCAAACGTGACAGGGTCCAGGTAGGAATAAGTGTCAGGGAGGGAGCCCAGCAGCCAAGAGGACGTGTGCTTTGCAATTGGCAATGCAAACGATGAACGCTTTAGTAATCACAGCGTCGGTCGAAGTGGCCCATTTTGGCCCATGATGCGATCACGTAGATGTTTTCACCTGCCAGAAAGTCCTCGGGGGATATCTCGAATCGTCCGCCAGGCATATTTGGAGAGGCGAGGGGCCGAGGCTGCTGGGTGGTTTGGATGTGTGTTTCCATGGAAACACTTCGAATGTCATAGAGCTCCCAGAAAACACCTGATATCGTCTAAGACGACTAACTCACTTAATATAATATTAATAATAAATAATGGAGAAAAAAAATCCACAGTAAGTAAATATACATATATTTAAATTTCAAATTCCAAGGATAGCTTTCGGGAATCTGTTCGAACAGATTCCCGAAAGCTATCCTTGAGTTTTAAATCTAAATATTTGTATATTTACATAACTGGATTTGTTTCTCCATTTGAAGACATATGCTACTATGAGAATTTTTTTATAATAATAATAATAATAATAATAATAATAATAATAATAATAATAATAATAATAATAATAATAATAATAATAATAACAACAACAATAATAATAATTCATATTATTATTATAATTATTATTATTATTATTATAACTTACGCACCAATAAATACCGAAGTCAATATCTGTGATTAATCTGGAGTACAAACAAGCACAAAACGTCATCAACTTGCAAAGCAAGCTACCAAAAAAACAAAGTTATAAGTATGTTGGGAAAAAGTCGGAATCAACCATCGTAGCAAGCAAACAAAAAACTAAATCGCCCAAAACAAGTCAAAGACGCCCAGAACATCTCCGAAAATAATATCCCAACCTCTCAAATCTATGAGGATCAGACTCAACATCGCTTCTGATGGCCAGGAATATCTCGGGTGGAGAAGCCAAAGCATTCATTGCCAAGGACTGGAATGCCTCTGGACTCATGGAAATGGCTTACGGCATCAGAATTCTCTCGCTGCATGCATATGAGCATCCACTTGGGTGCGTTTCCTTGATCTCTGTAGCTCTTAATAAGATGATATACATACATACACACACACACTTATTTATTGATTCTTAAGTTTCAAATAACGGGAAAGTATCTACGTCATCTATTGTATAACGAAATGGACATGCGCAGTATGCGTCGCTGTCAACCTTAGGAAGTATAACGAAAAGAAAGCCAAAAGCGTAAGAATGAAAGGAAACGTGACACAATTACATACAAAATAATTATATATTCCTACAATAGTTCTAAATTAACTGGCGAATGGATTGTGCATGAGTTCACTTCACACACATATACACAGAAAAATCCATAAATGGAAAATGACTTGAAATTTATCAGAAAACCCAGGGAAAATATCTAAAATCCCTAAATGTAAAATGTCTTGCAATTTATCAGAAAACTGAAGGAAAATATCTAATGTCCATAAATGGGAAATGACTTGAAATTTATCAGAAAACCGAAGGAAAATATCTGAGAATTTACATACTGATTTCCATCGATTTCGCAAAGTCAATTTTATCTAATATAAGACGAGCACAAAGATTCAAGATACCTCAGAGCCTAATTTAAAGATACTTTTCAGAAAGCAACTCTTGCAATCAGCGCTTACAAAGCCCTTTGGGAAAACCAACAAAAGATCAATTACCCGAAGTCTGTAGCCAATCTTCAGCGCGGGAAAAAAAACAGGAAAGTAAATGAAAGTAACTGTGTGTAAGTGTTCACCTTCGCATGATCATATTCTGTGCATTTAATGTCTTCGCTTTTCCACTGGGAAAAACGAAATGAAAAAGCACTGTGTAGGAACGTAAAACATTTGTGTGTATGAGTGGGCGCTCATATATGCTTCCTTGGATGCATCCACCGATCACATGGTCTTTCCGTACCGGTACCGTTCATGAATAGGCCCCGACAGTGAAATCTGGACGAAAGAAGCGCCAAAGGGGATTCCCCTTTGATATCAGGCAGGATAAGACGGGAAGAAGAAGATGAAAGACAGCGATATTAAGGGAGAAAGAGAAAGAGAGGAAAAAAAGACAAAACGAAAAACAAGACTAATCTTTTGGAGGAAAACGAAGACAATGAAGGGAAGCTTTATCCGGAAATCCAAGAGCTTCATCACATTGTGTGCTGTTTAAGAGGCTTTAGCGCCGAATGAGGTTTTTCATGCCGGTTTTGTACGACGATACGAGGTAATATTATACTGCTGAAATGATAAATATTAATTTCAATTTCTTTCTTAAGAAAGAGAGAGAGAGAGAGAGAGAGAGAGAGAGAGAGAGAGAGAGAGAGAGAGAGAGAGAATATTGGGCAAACAAAATTGCTTGCAATCCGGTAATGTACCTGAACAGTTCAGCCCTACAAATGACAGTTCACACGCCTAACGAGAAGAGGGTTAATACCGTAATCAGTAATCAATTCATTAACGGTTGCTTAGTGAAACACATGCAAAATACACACACACACCAACACACACACACCTACACCACATATTATTATATATTATATATATAATATATATATATATATTTATAACCACACTATACATATACATACACACACACACACATACACACACACACATATATATATATATATATATATATATATATATATATATATATATATTATTATATACATATACATCATAAAATACCAGTAAAGAAGGCAAGTGAAAACGGGACTTGGAACTAGTACTTCTGTAGTTTATTCTACATTTTCATGTTGAGTGTGAACCTGAAAATGCAGAATAAAATACGAAAGTACTTGTTCAAAGTCCCGGTTCCAGTCACCTTCTTACGTGGATTTTACGATATTCCCAAGCACGCGTTAATTTATGCTGCCTTGATATATATATATATATATATATATATATATATATATATATATATATATATATATATATATATAAATATATAAATATCTATAAATATATATATATATATAGATATTTATTTATAATATATAATCATAAGTATGCATATATTTATAAACTTTTCAAATCAACAAAAGGAAATTTTTGCATATTCACAACAAAATTTAACTTCCGAATTTTAAAATTTATATCATTATACCTGAAGAATGAATTTCACTCACGGGGAAATTACGAGCGATAATTCCTTCGTCACCAGTGGGACTCGAGTTGGAGAACGACGAAAGTACAGTGACTTTGACCACTGAGCCACTTTCATGGCCATAATCACCGCACTTTCGTTGTTCCCCTACAAAGAGGAAGTTCGAATCTCAGTGGGACGAAACACTCATCACACTAACTCTTCTTGGGTGCATGAAAATGCAAGTTACTCCTGTGGTGTCGTATATGTATAGTGAATTAGATATTAAACGAAATTTGTGACTCAATATATTATTTAATAAACTCTCTCTCTCTCTCTCTCACTACACACACACACACACACACACACACACACATACATATATATATATATATATATATATAATATATATATATATATATATATATTATATATATATATATATATATAACGCATTCAGCGGTTTCGAGTGTTTTTACACCTCATGAAGGGTTCAGGTAAAAGTGCTCAAGAAAATCAAGAGCAGTCCCAAGAAGACTTCGTGGCAAGATAAACATAACATGTTTGTTTTGCGCGGCGCCTTGAGACGCTGTGCTGATTTCCTCAGCACTCGTACCTGAACTTTGATGAGTTGCAGAAATGCTCGGAAGTGATTATTTATTAAGAGTCATTTCCTTTCAGTACCCTCCTAGCTGGATGCAGTTATAAACATTATACACGTTCTTGAATGATTTGATGCAACACACACGTATAATCTAATAATATAATAATAATATATATATATATATATATATCATATTATATATATATAATAATAATAATAATAATAATAATAATAATAATTATAAAAGGAGCCCATAAAAACGCCTCCCTAATATAGAGATAAAATACTATATTTCAGGAGACTGCCGTCTCTCTCTCTTCAGGTAGATGAATGAGAAAAGTTACAGGAGGGGTGGTATTTTATACCAAGAGATCCATCCACAGTCTCTGAAATGTAGTATTTTCTCTCTTTATTTTGGCGTTTTCATGGGCTCTTTTTATTAGATGGAATTTTTGTGTAACAAAAATTTTTTACCAGTCATATATATAAATATATATATATATATATATATATATATATATATATATAATATATATACACATACATATGTGTGTGTGTGTGTGTGTGAATTTTTATCACATCACCGTGATTTATATACAAATGTCGTTTAATACCAAATAACCAATTCGCGCTACTTTGGGAATATCACCAAAAGGGAATCAGAAGTGATTAATGAAATTGGCACTTGAGTGACTCGAACACGCGACCTCCGATGGCTTCCAGTTTACGTTTAAAATCACTGAGTTAGTTTTAATGTGAATGGCTGTGAATATGACTAAGACTAGAATATTTGATAAGAATGAAGTGATAATGGCATAGAAGGATAATATGTGGGAGCACGTGAAGCCAGCAGGGAGTTTTCGTGGTTATGTGATGGTAGAGAAAAGGAATCGTACCACTGAGCTGTGGGGTGAGGAAATGTGAGGTTCAGATACAAAAGCTAAAATCAATTTCGGAGCTTGAAAGAAGTGAAGACCATGTACCACTACGAGGAACTGTGAAGTTCAGACCCCAAAAATAAAATTAATTTCGTAGTATCTGCATGACGGAAGTGAAGACCATGAGAGGTATCAAAAGGATGGTTAAGCAGTCAAGACGACAGCCCCACCCCCCAAAAAAAAAGAGAGAGAGAGAGAGAGAGAGAGAGATGAGAGAGAGAGAGAGAGAGAGAGAGAGAGAAGGCTAACAATGGAATAAAGACACGAATCTGAGGAAGTACTGAAGGGAGAATACGATACTGCTCTACAGGGAAGGAAAAACAGAGGGAAATGTTAATGAGCTAATGAATCTTAGAGTAAAAGCAGCAAATGAAGAGATGGTGTCAGAATAGAATGCAGTCCTCTGTTGAAGGGAGGGCTTTTTGGAGATTTGTTGAATGTGGAGGATATATGAGGGCAGGGCTGAGTGACGCCAGAGTGGATTTTTTCATTGTAACTTTGAGTATGCTTGTTAAGTGAGTGTTGAAGATGTACAGGAGGTAATGATGAGCCTGAGGAATGGAAAGGCTGCAGGAGTTGATCACAAATGAGATGATGCGGAGTCAGTGAAAATATGGTTGAAAAACTGACAATCAAGCGTAAGGTATCTCATGAAAAGGGAAGGTTCCAAATAAGAGTGAGAGAAATCATTTCTATTCTATACGTTACCCCCCTATAATTCTTATAGCCTCTTCGATAACTTTTACTTTCAGGCCAAGGTAAAAGTTACCGAAGAGGTTGTAGAGTTATACAGCGTAGTGTAGAATGCTGCGAGTTTACAAAGAAAAAATATTTACGAATCATCATATGAAACATTATATGAGAAGTTTGAGCGCGCAGGGAAAAAATATCCGTTGCATACGTGGACCTGTGAAAAAAGTCTATAATAGAATGGACAGTAGAGTCAAGAGGATAACTTTTTTAATGAATTATTAGTTTTTATTTATCATAAAATGAAAATAGGAAGAAGGGAAAATGACTCGTTTGGTGTAAAAGTACGTTTGATATATGATTGTAAGTTGGGCTATAATCATCCCCTTGGATATTTAATACCTTTGTGAATGCAGGGACACTACAAGTAAGAAAAATGACACCAGGTGCCGAAGTGAAGTTTTGGCACAAATAAAAACCGGTCGTAAATGAACTGTGGAATGGCTGATATATGCAGACGGTACAGTACCGTCTTGGGTGGACTGGAAAAACTGGCGGAAAGAATAGAAACAGGCCGAAGCATCAGATAAGATTGAAATGAACTGAATATGGAATTTAGGCCAAAGGCCAAGCACTTGGACCTATGAGGCCATTCAGCGCTGAAACAAAAACTGCCAGTAAAAGGGTTGATGGGTGTAACGGGAGAAAAACCTCAGAATTGTACTATAAAGTAGTTGTTAGGAGAAGGTGGAAAGTAAGATGGAAGACAGAGAATATGAAAGGAGATAGGTACATTAAAATGAATGAAAGGGGTTGCAGATAGGGGCCGAAGGCACGCTACAAGGAACCTTAAGTAATGCCTACAGTGCATCGCATGAGGTGCACTGACGGTACTACTCCCCTATGGGAAAAGCATCAGACAGAGGAAAGACTACAAGTGAACTTGATCAAGAGTAACCTCCTAGGAGAAAATGTGCAATCAAGAAGGGCGAGCGAAGAATGTTAATCTGGGCGATGAACGAGTGGACGCAGCTGCTTTTCACAGTCACTCGGGAGTGAATGTTTTGTTGATAACAGAAGGAGACTTGAAGTGAAAAGATGTGTCAGAGTATTCTGGGATACATTTAGTCATATGAACAAAATGGAGCACAACAGGAAGCAAGGGAGTGTGTGTACACTAGGGGGTGAATGGCCCAATATGTTTAATGGAGTTTTCTATAGTATATTCACGAGGTCTTCACAGTTGGGAAATTTTTTGCCAATGATTCATCCTCGATACAGCAGTCAAGTATGAATAAACCCGTTCTGAGAAACGGATTAATTGATATCTAAAATGAATATACACATATATACATCATGTTATATTATATATATATATATTAATAATATATATATTATTATATATTATAATATATAATATATATATATATTTTACTCTTAAAATTATTAACAGTAAAATATGATAGACTTTAGGAGCCATGCTTTCATCCCACCAGTCCTCCCTGTACATTATCTTCGACTAACTAATACGTAGGTAATTCGCACAGACACACATTCATACATCCATACACACATATTCCGTGTATATATATATATGCATGTGTATATATATTACGAACATATAAATACGTATATATATATATATATATATATATATATATATATATATATATTATATATATATACAAACACAAGCAAACTATCTTTTCATTCTCTATCCAGATACCCCAGCACCTTATGACTTAAGAACCGAGGGGTCCCATGACCGGGAAGACAACAGCACAAAGAAACAATAACATTATTGTTGCAACATCCCTGGGAGGCTGTGCGCCCTAACTCTTTCTTAAAGGGCAGATCCCGCTGTTCACTTGCTCCGGGTGTAATTGTATTGCCACTTTACTGCATGTTTAAAGTATGGGAACGCCACCCCCCCCCCACCCCCCAAACCCCACCCCCACTAACCAACGGTATGAAGAGTATTGAAAAATTGTTGCGTTTTGAATTAGTTATACAATTCCACAGAAATGGTACTTTATTTATAAAGTACGTGGAATTATTTCATTTAAAGTCTAGGAAGCAACTGCGTACATTTCATCTTCATTCAGAATGTGATTGTTTGACATAATTTTCAATTTAAAAATGGTTATTTTCCTTTAGAAGAGACTTCAGTAGTTGTAGCAATAGAGGACGGAAAATAAAATGTTTCAAGGAAAATCGTCTGGAGAGTAAGTAATATTAAAATCAATAGTAGCAGTAGTAGTAATAATAATAGCAGCACATGACAAATATTCATAGCTATTTATATTGTAACATTCACAGGTATAAAGGGGCAAAAAACCTAGACAGTTAACAAAATACGACCTAAACGGATCTAAAAGTCATAATGATAATTACATAAATGCAAAACCTGGGGACGCAATTTTAAAGTGCGAATGTCTTGCAATGTAAACAAAACTCCATCTAAGTAATTGACCTCCCGTGTCTCCTCAGAATGGAGAGGAAAAAGAAAGCAGCCAAGAGAATAGGAGGAGGAGGAGGAGGAGGAAGAGGTTGAGGAGGAGGAGGAGGTGTTGCAAGTCCCGCAGGACATTATAAAGATGCGCTAAAGGAAGAACAAAGGATGAGGAGAGAGAATACGCCATGAAAACATGACAGCGCTCTCAAAGTGAACATCATCATCATCATCATCATCATCATAAGATTCTGGCATAACTCATCTTTAGGCATTTATTCTCCTCGGTTATTCCGTGTGGGCTGAACGGTTTATGATTTTAGGCGATTGCGATTATTTCAATGGATGCTGGAGACTTTGTTGTGTTGTGCGCAGTTTATGTATGTCCATTTCATACACGGACAAATATATACATATGTATATTGAGCTACAATGTCCTTTAATATCTAATTCGCTCTACCTCGGAATTAATATATTTTCATATATGCTTAACCGAAGGGGAATTTTTTCTCGATAATAGACTTCCCTGGACAAGGGCGCGAACCCATGGATCCTTTCAAATCCAGGAACGTCAGTGAAGCTTTTACCTACTACACCACCGCGGAAATGTGATATGACTTTTATATATATAATATATATATATATTATATACATATATATATATATATATATATATATATTTATATGTATAACGCTATCCCATTTCAACAATTATTTTCTATATAAGTTATCTTAATTCCATTCGCTCTACACAATCCGTTGACCTTCAGTTTTACATACATCGCAGTAAGAACAATAAGAGACCTTCGTCCCTTCTCACCCGAGAGAGAGAGAGAGAGAGAGAGAGAGAGAGAGAGAGAGAGAGAGAGAGAGAGAGAAATTCCAATCTGCCAGCCAAATTCACGAGTGGGTATATATCCCTTCACATGCACTACGAGGTCTTGATTCAGCGTCATTCTCACGCCAGTCTTGCCCGTGAAACACGTGATGCAATTGCATACTGCCAGATAGATGCAACTCGAGCAAGAGATCGTGCATTTTATTCACTGCCTAAAAAACCAGGACTGTCTCTTGTGCGACTGACTTTACAAACTAGTCTCTTTTTTTTTCGGATATTTTCATATTTTGTGACCTTGAACCGAGGCAGATTTTTCTTCCTTTGCCTTGTTTGTCGGATATTTTCATATTTAGTGACTTCGTGAAACGAGTCAGATTTTTTTATTCGTCTTTTTTGTCGTGTATTTTCATATTTTGTGACTTCTTGATTTTTCTGTCTTTGTCTCGTTTGTCGGATATTTTAATACTTTGCGACTTCTTGGAAGGAAATGGTACTTTTCGTCTGTGTCTGCCTCTGAAAATCATGTGGTTTGATTGAGCAACACACAAAGACATTCTGTCTCGTTATTAGACTATGCACCTGAAAATAAATCTTCCAATAGTCTCCTTGATTGAATATTCAGTGTTTTCATTTGTTAGAATGCCTGAAACTGTATAAGACTTACATAACAATTTTACGCTATTGACACTTGATTAAATATTGCATCCTTCCATCAGTTGACACACTGTGAGTTCAGGACACCAATCAAGGCACTTAGTTTACTTTGCTCGTTTTCCCGCGCCCGCCTCTGTATTTCCCTTCTCTCACTCCTCCATATATATCGTCCATCTCCCTTCTTGCACTCTCTGCATCTCTTCATTTTCCTCTCTCCCCACTTCACCTTTCCCTCTCTTTCATCCAGATTATTTTTCCTGAAGGTCTAAATTAACCTGCCACTTTCAGCCATAGCTTCTAGGAGGGGCGAATCGCTACGTTCTCTCTCTCTCTCTCTTCTGTGCGTATATCGCATATTTGTGGCTGGCTACTGACTTTCTGAACCACAAAGGGCGAAAAGAGCGGAGGTGCTGACAGAAAGAATCTTACTCATACGCATGTATGTTCGTATGTATTTACACATATTCCATGGCACATATACACGAACGAATATACATATTTACATTAGATATATATGTATATGTATGTCTTATCACATCACCATGATTCAGATATACCCATCAAGCTACAAATATCCTTTTATATCTAATTAGCTCTACCATGGAATGAATATATTTTCATATATGCTAACCGAAGGGGATTTCTATTTTTTTATTTTTTATTCTTTTTCAAGTTGATGAGAAATTCGTCGGCTCATGGGCGTGAACCACGCAACCAAGAATTCAGGACGTACAGTGAAGCTCTTTACCCACAAGGCTATCATATACATATAAATTTATATACATACACACTAATTACACTCTAGGCCAAAATATCCAACGGTACAATTATGGATAGGCTAATTTTCAAAGAGTTAACGGAACAAATTTGAGTAACAAGTGTAATTCCAAATAAAAATTGGGCCATTTACGAGATGCAGGATCCTTAAGGCTCGGGCCAGTTCATGACTTCCGCACGTCGCCTCTCAGAATAACATCGAGAATTTTAGAACATTATTATTATTATTATTATTATTCTCGAATATAAAATCTATTCACGCTTATTGTTCAAACATTATAAAGGACTGATATATTTTTCGATTTTCCTGCGACTTATAATTAGGTTTTGGTATACAAGAAGAAACCAACAACAACAACCAACAACAACAACAACAATAATAATAATAATAATAATAATAATAATAATAATAATAATAATAATAATAATAATAAAATAATAACTAATAAAATCAATAATAAGAAGAAGTCAGGGTCAGGAATATTTAGATAAAACAATTACCAAAGCCGTAAGTTTCGCGAAGATCTTATACGAAAACAGAGGGAGACAAATAATAATAATAATAATAATAATAATAATATAATAATAATAACAATAATAATAATAATAATAAACATATTCGAATACAAATAATACTAATAATGATATTAATTATATCATGAACGATCAATGAGGAAAAATCTCAAGATAGCAAAATTTCTGTTGATTGTGTTTCAATAATAATAATAATAAATAATAATGTATAATTAACTAATAAATAATAAAATAATAATAATAATAATAATAATTAATAATAATAATAATAAGAATAATAATTAAAAATAAAACATTGAAAAAATCAATAAACTTTAATAATAAAAAACATGAAAAAATCAAAAATGCTTAAATTTAAAATTTTTTAGAATTTCTCCCCCCCCTCATTATCAGCCTGCTTGACATTTTCGTAATTAATAACAAGAACAACAAAAATAGCCGTCATCCATTATTTCAAGGTTATGGCAATGTTTATTACCAACTCTACCTAATACTCACAACTGAGAAAAAAGAAGCAAATAAAAAAAAAAAAACAAGGATCGATGCCTAAATCTATTAATTACTTTCATGTAATGGTGATTACCACGAAGCCGATGATCATTAACCTCATTTTTCCTAACGAGTCAAATCATAAATTTAAAAAACACCGCAGTAACATAAACAACGTCTTTTTCGCTATCAAAATTTCAAAACCATTTTCGATTATCTCGAGGCGATGATTAAAAAGATGACGATGATGAAGGTGATCCCTCCATGGCATTCTCACTTCGTACAAAGTCAACGACAATAACAACAAAGCGATTATGAACAATAACGTTTCATGTCTGTCATATCCCCACAATCGTAAACTAGAAGTGACGATGCTGCTAGGTTATATCATATCGACATTCAATAACGAGAACATGACCGACAACAGCAACAAAACGAATTGCGTGTTTTAACCACCTCCTGCTATCACCGGGCCATAATCTGTTACTGGCAAGTAAGGAGAATGTTGGACCTTCATCATTTCATCTCTTTAGCTCATTCCAATGACGAATGGCAAGTCCCAAAGGGCATTTCACGTGGCAAAATTTCTTCCGGATAATCTGTACTTCGATTGCTTTTACATGGATTGAACCAATACTTAGTTTGGTGTTACCAAATATACTTCTGATAAGGGTAACCTCAAGAAAAAAAATAAATAATAAAAAAATATGGGAATTTGAGAATAACAATGAAAAGAGGAAAAAAAGAGAAATTAACCGGAGTAAACCCGAAGGAATAAAGAGGAGATAGAAATGAAGGGGGCTAATGAGAGAGAGAGAGAAAATAGTTAAGGAATGTGGGGAAAAAGAAATCAAAGACGTACATGGAATTAGGAACTGAATGGAGAAGGCTGCTGGTAAGAAAAATACAAGACAGAAAGAAAAGAACGAGAGAAAGGTGGAATGGAAAGAGGTATTTGGAAAATGAGAGAGAAAAAATGGATGAAAGTGGAGATGTGACATGGAGTGATGGGGGTCCTTTTCCACCGGAAAGAGGGGAGCAAGTGAAGAGAAGGGGGGTCGGGGCGCGGGGGCGGGGGAGGGGGGAATAACAGATATCTAAGTACTCAGGGTGAGTGAGTACATGGAGAGGAGGAGGATAAGAAATGCCTCCATAATACTTAGACATATGGAAGGGAAGGGGTAGTGTCGGGGTGATAGTGAATAGGATCCTGGAAGGGTAGAAAAGGTCTGAAAGGAAGGTGGAAGAAGGGATCCTGGAAGGAGAAGGAAGGATCCTGGAAGGGTGAAGAAAAGGATCCTGGAAGGATGAAGGAAAGGACAAGAGATAGACCACGCACTAGGTAAGTGTTGGGGTTTTGGGGAGAGAGAGAGAGAGAGGAGAGAGAGAGAGAGAGAGAGAGAGAGAAGGAGCGGGAATAAGAGACTTGTCCATCCTGCCCTAGTTGGTGCTGGAAGTACTTGGGATGCTGGCAGAGTATGGGATAAGAGATTCTCTCTCCTACACTAGAAGAATGGGAGGGGGGTGCGCAGTGTAGGGGGAAGGCAGAGGGCGATGGGAGACGTCTTCATGTGCTAGTTGAGGGGGGGAGGGGGGGACGGTGGTAGAACCATCACTCAAACGGTCCTTGAGCTGTATATATGTCTAGACGCAACCAGAAAGGAATTGTCTTGCCTTGACTCTGGGAGTCTACAGCTGATCTCGGGGGATTGGAGCGTATCCCCGAAGCATATAAGGGTTGATTTTACGTCGAGGGCGGATGTCAGGGTGGGCCTTAACGACCTCCTTAGGTAATGCGGGTCGGAAAGGGGAACCCGAGACCGGAAGATGAGAGGGAATGTGACCACAGAGTAAACTCTAGCGTAAAAGCGATCCGATGAGAGAGAGAGAAGAGAGAGAGAGAGAGAGAGAGAGAAGGGTACCATTCAGTTTATCGGTCAACTGGTGTTAAGGTCATCTGTTTCTTAAAACTTTTGTTCTCTCGTAGACACTATTGTTGCAACACACGCACGTACAAGCAGAGGGATTATTATACAGATTATAAGGTGTGTGTTCTAACGACAGACAGGCAAGGCAGATGAACAATTCTATGAAAAAGCTTCCCTGCACGCACACACACGCACATATATATTATATAGTGTATATATAAACATTCATATGAATTATATATATACAAATACATATAACGTATGTATGTATGTATGCTTATATCATATATTAAAAAATCTCCACAAGTTCTCAAGATATAAAATTAGAAGGCATTTCAAATCACCTAAAAATAAAAAGAAATCCTCTGGATCACAAGAAACGGGCGCTCCCCCGTTTATCTCCTGGTCGCTTGGTCATCGAAAAGAACTGTTCACGAGAAAAAGAATATAATGATTCAGCAACATTCAAATGTACGAGTATCTTTCGAGGATCCACGATCTTCCACAAAAAATACCCAAAACGAAAACGAAAACGCTCCTTCGACGAAGCTGACAATCGCTTACGACGAACAAAATTCGAGCGCATTATGACTACTATGGGGAAAATACGCACGCGCGCGCACACACAGCCACACACTCTCACAAACACAGAATTACAGGGTATCTAATATCACACAGTCAACTTTTCGGAAAACAAGGCACGTCCAAGAAATCCTACCCGGGTCTTAGATGTCAAAGTTGCGACAACATCGCATTTTACATCTTTCACGGGCTCTCCCTACCCCCTTCACCAACACATCCCCTCCCCCTAGACCCCCCCCCCCTCCAAAAGAAAAAAAAAAAAAAAAAAAGAAAAAAAAAAAAAAAAAAAAAAAAACTGGGCGCCCTGTCACTGCTCCGTCTTTCGCCGGTGTCAGGCGATCTTCTGACACATCTGAGCGTCGTCTCATGGCTGTGTTTTGCCGGTGTCAGACGATCTTCCGACACATCTCTTGCAAACTTAGAGCTCCGACTTCGGAATAACTGGTGGAAACGGAGACAAGGCGGGCCATGGAGTGCGATGAAATATGACCGCTCCATAGTTTAGCTCTGAGAGAGGAGAGAGAGAGAGAGAGAGAGAGAGAGAGAGAGAGAGAGAACTTCTCACCTTGTTTTCTGAGAGAAAGTAGCTCTCACCTTGTTTTCTAGGAGAGAGAGAGAGAGAGAGAGAGAGAGAGAGAGAGAGAGAGAGAGAGAGAGAGAGGCAGGCAAATAAACCTACCGTTTCACGCAATCCCTCAAAACATGAAATTTCAGCCTGGCCGGGTCGCTTCCCCGGCAGCCATGTCCGTAAAAGAACCCTTAAAATTTCACGCCGGGGCGTAACTATGCGAGTTCGACAACAATGCAGATGCAATATAAAATTCGAGAGCTTTGTCGTCCTCACAGCATCAGCCATCTTACATCCCAAAGGGCCATATTCCCTTGCGCCTAATGCCCGTAGATCCGAAATCCTACTACTCGGCCTTTTGAGCGGTGAGGACACAAAGCTCTAACTATTATTAATAATTACAATTACCAATGCTTGGTATAGTGGTTAGTGTCGTGGTATGCCACTCAGCTGTCGCAGGTTGGGGTTCGCGCCTCCCCCCAGGGCGATGGAAAATCCACTGGATCTGTATGGTGATTAGTTACTGCTGCAGTGTGGGGTCTTTAGCGGTAGGAGGTTGAAACCAACTTCCTTTGGAAGTTTGATTTTCAAGTCAATGGCCCCTATGTGTACGGCTCTTTACCTCGCAAAAAGTGGCTCCTGGGTGCTTTAACCTCCGGTTACATAGCAATAATTTTTGGGATGAAGTTGCTGGCCCTTGCCCTCCGACCCGATGCAGTCTTTTAACCACCAAGTACTAAGGGTAAAAGGTGTCTTCAGGAATTTCGGTATGCATCACAGTAAACTAAGGGGACATAAAGAAACACCTATACTATATCCTTGAGTTTAGGAAACATGAGGATTATTCTCTTCGCGTAACATTGGAATAAGCACCTAAACTTGACCAAAAAAACAACAACATTCATTACATGACAAAGTCATGTTGCTTAAGTTAAAACATTGGGTAATAACATTGTCGCATGTCTCCTTGCCACGGAGTGATGTGTAGCGAAATTCACGACGTAAATTATGCGTCGACTTTTACGTAAAATAGAGCCAAGAATTTTATGTCCCTCACCCGTAGGATCGAGGTCATAAATCACTGATGTACAGGAACAATTAAAAGGATCAATCTGTAAAATTATGCAGCCATTCATGGCACACGTCTAAAGACTGTCAGCTAGCAAAGAAACTGGTATGTAGATAAATAACATGCACGAACATCAGGTAATGAAGCAAAATTCCTTAGGTTTATGCATCTACGAACTTCTCGAAGAAATAAAAAGAAATACGGCGGCCACACATCCTGCCTTTAGAAAACAAGATGTTATCGAGTCATCCCTCTAAAATCGATATTCCATTAGCAAAATGGTCCGTTAGTGATGATCTATCATTTGGTGGATAATTTAGATATATTACTTATTATACACCTACTTCCGGGTGTGGTCGTGGTTGGTACTGTACAACACGCCTCAAAATTAGTGTTACTTTTCATTCATTTTGTTCGCTCATCAAGAATCTAGCAAGCGTTGGCAACACATATCAGGTAAACAGTGTTGCCATCTGCCGATATCGTTTCCCTTTAAACTTAGCAGCGAAAACTGATTTCTCAGAATCTGCGATAAAATACATGCAAAATACTTATAAACGTTCTGCCTGAAATAGCATTTATCCGGAACCCATTTCAAAGACGTCGATGTCAGCGACCATGCCATCTAACTTTTAAGATTCAGTAGAGCATTGACAGACATGACATATATACATTTTAAGCCAAATATTGTGGTTATTAAATAAGCCTTCATTCGGATCACCAAAACACATGAAATATAACGATGCTATTTGGACACTACTAACATTCCGCCAATCATCATCAAGCTGCCGACCATTCTAAGTGCATTTCCGTCAGAATGGAAAAAACTGTACAGTAAAACTCATTATTGTTTGAAGCGTAATACATTATTGAGAGATCGTTTTCATAGGCCTTGTGACAACCCCTAATGCCGAAACCATTTTTTCTTTTTTTTTCTTTTACAGAATCAATCTAGGAGCAAGAGCCCGTGCTGGTATAAGGCCAGCTTAATCTCAAACAAACAACAACGTAGTAAAACGAGAACAACACGTGATCCGACCTCCAGCTTACTCGGTGCGAAAATTAAAATAAATAGGATTTTTTTATCATTAGAAATAATTTTTCGGTACTGTTTATCTTGCACATTATTTTTCTCATTGTTATTCTAATATACAAATCATAAAATATCCTATCCTATAATTCCTGTATCTTTAACTCGACGCGAAACACCTTTTTCAGACCTTTTTAAAAAGGCTTTACAACAGTGTTTTCCTACTACCACCACCAGCAACAACAAGAACAGCAACAACAACAAAGTAGTTTACAGGCGAGTAAGCGAAAATCAAACAATATCCTAGTTACCAGTTAGTGTGTTTATAAAGACACTGTAAATATCTGAACCCTTTATTATTGTTTGTTTGTTTGTTTGTATGGTATTTTGACGTTGCATGGAACCAGTGGTTATTCAGCAACGGGACCAACGGCTTTAAGTGACTTCCGAACCACGTCGAGAGTGAACGTCTATCACCAGAAATACACATATCTCACTCCTCAATGGAATGCCCGAGAATCGAACTCGCGGCTACCGAGGAGGTACGCCAACACCATACCGACCACGCCACTGAGGCGCTGAAATCATTGTTAGGAGATGGTGGATAGCTACATGGACGAAAGATAATATGAACGGAGGTACAGTAAAAAATGAAAGGGGTTGCAGCTAAGGGCGGCAGGGAGGCTGCAAAGAACCTTTAGTAATACCTACAGAACCCCCTATGGGGGGAGACTCATTGTGCAATTTCAAATAAAGCAGACAAAGTTATAGTATATCTCTGTAGGTGAATACACACGAATTCACACAACTAAAAACGGCGAAAATGTGTGACTGAACAGGAGTCAAACACTTACCCGCAAAAATATACATAAAAAAGGCTCACGACCAAAGTAAACGCGCACATCCCAAACCAACAAAAAATAAAGAGGAAAAACAGCTTTGCCTATTAAAGGTCCGCATATCTGAAAGATATCGGGTGGGCTCCTTAATCCAGATAATGGAAACCAAATGGAAAGATCACTGAAGTGTTTTTAATGGAAGAGGGGTTTCATGCTCTCACAGGCGAATGAAGTGCTGGATGCAAGATATGCCTTTAATATCGGAAGCGATACGGCTTTCTCTCTCTCTCTCTCTCTCTCTCTCTCTTTCAGAAAGAAATGCTGGTATTGCTAGCGTTAGCATAGAAATTGCGATCAAAACCATATCTATCCACATTATATATGTATCCATATATTTACCTTGAAAGAAATAAGTAGATTTATATTTGTACATAATATAATCTACCATTAGACTAGCTCATGTACGTAACAGTTTTTTGTAAATATATATATATATACTATATATCTATATATTATATATATATATATATATATTATATATATATACACACAAATCCCCTATTGCGTACACACACACACACACACACACATATATATATATCATATATATATAATACATATATATATATATATATATATATATATATATATATATATATATCTACGTCTCACGGATGAAGTGGCACAAAAGGTTTGAGGGCGTGCGCCCAAATTGTTTAGTAATTGCAAGGGGATCGAACTATCGTTTATCTCCCTTGAGACGCAAGGTTGGTAATCTGAGAGAGAGAGAGAGAGAGAGAGAAACTGATACACTTATTCTATAACAAGTACTTCGAATTTTTTACATTTACCGGAGAGGTGAATTCGAATAAAGAACAAGTATTTACGCTACGGAATAAGTCCTACAAAAATGACTGGATTACAGCGCAGGAGGAGACTGGTGCTACAATTACAATTTTCCAAATGAAATTTAGTAAACCAAAACTCATGAACATATTCACCGTCTCTAATCTACGCTTACATTTATTTTCTTCTTTGTTTAAAATCACTCTAATTAGCTTTACCACCAGTAGATAGTGGCATATGAAATCTATTTATTCATTTATTTAATATTACATAATATAAATATCAATCACAATTATATTTATTTATCTTTCTCCATACGCCTTCCCATTTTCCTTTTTTCTTGGTCTCACAGAAGATTACTTTGCGTTACGGAATTTTTCCAAGCAAGATCATCGGATCTTTTTTTCCGCTCCACCAGGCTGTATAGTAATAACCATTTCGACAGCCAATCCCATTATGGAATATGGAGCATTGGCAGTAGATAGACGATGTATCCAAATTAGAATATGGAGCACTGGAAGTCGATGGATCTGTCAATTACATCGTGGCATCTCATTATGAAAAACATCTCATTGTTGCACTATTTTGCGGATGTCCTAGAATTCTATAAACACTGACTGTCCATTCGGCTTTGCGCCTCAACATGTTGCGAAAGCATCTCAGTGGCGTGATCGGTATGGTCTTGGCCTGCCACCTCGGTGGCCGCGAGTTCGATTCTCGGGCATTCCATTGAGGTGTGAGAGATGTGTATTTCTGGTGACAGAAATTCACTCTCGACGTGGTTCGGAAGTCACGTAAAAGCCGTTGGTCCCGTTGCTAAATAACCACTGGTTCCATGGAACGTAAAAACGCCATACAAACAAACATGTTGCGAAAGGAGTGATGCGTTGCAGAAAAAAAATAACAATGAGGAAAGTCACTTCCGCTGTTAACACGAGGATAACAAGGCAGACTGCCGTCACAACAACCATGGTCATCAACCAGAATAACACTGTCTGAGGAATAAAACTGGGGAGAAAGAGAATGTCATTAGATATTGATGGTTCATTTCCTCGTTATTACTATGTCGACTTCCTTAGCCTCTTGGAATCTGACTGTCCTGACCAAGTAAGGGCTTTTCCAGAGCACTTCGCATTCCTCTTTGTTTTACCTTGACCAAGTTCTGACCTTCCGCAGCACTTCGACGTGTGTTTCTTAGGTGGCCACATTCGGTTGCTCTCCTTCCGGACAAAAGGATCAGCAATTCTGAGATAACCGCGGAGGGTTGCTGTAGATTAAGCTGGCTTTGAGCCAGCACGGGCTTTCGCCCTGAGGGAAAGTTGTTGAAGGGGATAGGACACCTGATGTGGACATCTGGACTCTCCTCATCCAACAGAGAAGAGAAAATCACTCTCCTATCACATGTTTCAATATATTTTTTTAAATAAAACAAAACTTCCCAACGTCTCCACAAACGCGCTTCAATTTGTCATCAACAGTTTCAGATACAGCTGAATTGAGATCCCTACACCGTCACTGGACTGGATATCAGTCAGCGTAAGTTGCCTTTCATGCAGATTATGATGGGACAGCCATCCTAATGCCATTATCCATGTCAGGTTGGTAGGAAATGGAAAATAGATTGAGGGAGCAAGAGAAGGGTTTAACTCCGTGGGAAGCGACGGATCTGGCTACTGAAAGATGAAATATTTCAAGTGTTACAGAAACGAAAGCATAATGGACTACCGCCAAATCTGATATTGCTTGAGCCATAGACTTTTAGCATACATGCCAAGCACTGGGGTAACTGAGGCCATTCAAGGCTGAAACGGAAACTGACAGTGAAAAGGTTTGAAAGATGTAACAAGAGGAAGACCTCAAAGCAGTTGCACGATGAATCTATTGTTACGAGAAGGTGGGCAGTAAGATGGAACAACGCATAGCACGTGTTTCCGTTTCTTGGATGGCTATATGAATGAAGGGCTTCATAAGACATCTCGCTAAATGAACGATCACTCACACAACGTGTATAATTCCCAATCAGTTCAGGCACCATGAGCAGCGGTATCAAACCACCCACCGACTCGCTTTCCTCACAGATCCACGTAGTAATTAAGACTGTCATCTTCGCAGGCGTTCATTTTTCTTACTCTCTCCTCCAGCTTCCTGATTTGTCATCTTCCGAACAGTTCCTCCTTTTCGTCTTGACTGCTGAACCTGGTGAGTCTATTTCCTCGTCGTCTTGTCATCCTCTGGCGATGCCGTCATCTTTCTGAAGCGCATCATATGGGGGTGTCAATTCAGTCGTTCCAAATTATCATTGTAGCTCTCTAAACGCCTTTGTATTCCCCGTTCGAATATCTCGACAATTAAAATTGCTTCAAATCACCCTTGTGGTTCTCGTATGATCCCGAATTTTGTCTTTTACCTTAAAATCAAATACTATGTACTCCCCTGTGATGTGAATTATATGCCTTCCACTTAATATTAAAGACCAATATATGCCAACCATGATGCAACCGAGTTAAATTATCTGTAACGTGACCCATAAAAAAAATCACAATATTGGGAATGGAACTTAAAACTGATTACTAGAGCAAATAGGTTCACAATGCTAACTTAATTCATGACAATTTTCCTTTAATAGAGGAGAATAGCACTGGGACCTATTAGGCGCCCCCCCCCACCCCTTACTGGGATTTTCCCCTAATTGAAATTGATAAAAAATACATAAATAATAATAAGCGAATATTAAGAATTCTCTCGGTCGCTTTGCATGTGACGTTTCCCTCGTTGGGGTTGGTACCCTAAGCACAATGTCCTCCTCCCTTTGCACTATAAATTCATTAACTATTCATTCAGTACATGTATTTGTTTAATGATTGATTTGTTTATACTTCACCTTAAAGATTTCCTTTTGCCCCCTATTCACTATGTTAATTTGCTTGACGAGTTAGTGGTCATTGAACTTGTTCGGCAAAGATGAAACTCATAATTAAGGATATATCAACAATAATAATGATAACAACAACAAAGGATGAGAGGCGAGTTTATATACGAAGGCAACAATAGCAATATGAGCAGAATATACTGTGAAAGAGAGATTGCATGAGTCCGGATAAACACCTTGCACCTTAGCCACCGAGAGGACTTCCATTCCCCCATCCCCCTTTTTCCTCTCTCTTTTTATCCCCGCACCAGCCTTTCAACCTGTCCGCCTGGCCAATCTTGCACGGCCGCATACAGTCGCGCTGTTAATAAATGCATATCCCTTCGAGTTCTCCATTCATTGGCAAAGTCGCAATCTGCCTTATCGGAAATCTTTACTTTGCGTCTCTTCAAGAATCGAGGTCTTCCATGAGAGCAGCCCCGGCGATTTCCCCACTTTCGGATCATCGTCAACTTCGGAGCCAATTGCTGGGGGGTTGGGGGCAGTGAACTCGACTTCCAGAAGAAGGTAGGGGGCCTGTGAATCCTACTTCCAGGAGGAGACGGTGGTAAGGGCTTACTATACCCATCTGTCTATCGATCCCTTTGCCCGTATAAAATCTAGTGTTGTATAGTCAAAAGATAAGGACTTGTGTCTATTGATCTGTTTGTAGAAAAATGGTCCTTATATACTTTCAACTCTATATACTTTCAAAACGCCAACTCCGAGTAATAAATATAATAATATTGAAAACCAATGTCAGGTGTCAGAACTAAGTTTAGTTTGTTTCTTAATCAAATTAAATTATTATTATTATTATTATTATTATTATTATTATTATTATTATTATTATTATTATTATTATTATTATTATTATTATTATTATTATTACTACTACTACTACTACTACTACTACTACTATTATCGTAATGCGGACGAATTTAAACAGAATAAACGAAAATGCCCATAGAAACGATCGAATACATATATGAAACATATTTGGAACTTTGAAATTTCCCCTTCAAAAGTTCTTAGTAAAAAAATTTATACATATCCTAAAGACACTAGTGGTGCCAATAACCAGAAATTGACAGGTGATACACAATGGCATTCATTCATTGGTGAATTACATACTTAAAATCTATGAAGTTAATAATATAAACAAAATACAGAGAACCGTGAAATTCTAGAAATGAATAAATACAATCATTCTTAGAATAGATAAAAATACAGATGATTATCATATCTTTAAAACAAAAATTTTTAAACACCAACGGTCACAGTGATTAAGAACTAAAGATGAACGAGAGAAAAAAATAATAATAACAAAAATACTTATTATATCTGCTTACCCCTCTTGGATTTCCTGGCAAGACACCGCACCATTCCTAATGAAGATGAACGTCCCTTTATGGCCATCCTTGCTTGTTAATGGCTAATTATATCTCATTTAAGACTCCGCACGTGATAACTAATTAAAACCGAAATGTAAGTGTTTTCCCTGACTGTTACGAGAGTTCATGAAGTCTTAATGCTCACAAATCCAGACAGAGGAGGAAGGTCAGGTCAAACTCCCTTTACTCAGAATATTATTTCATTTTGTCTCAGAGGAAGATCAGGTCAAACTTCCTTTACTCTGAATATTATTTCATTTTGTCTCAGAGGAAGATCAGGTCAAACTCCCTTTACTCTGAATATTATTTCATTTTGTCTCAGAGGAAGATCAGGTCAAACTCCCTTTACTCTGAATATTATTTCATTTTGTCTCAGAGAAAGATCAGGTCAAACTACCTTTATCTGAATATTATTTCATTTTGTCTCAGAGGAAGATCAGGTCAAACTACCTTTACTCGGAATATTATTTCATTTTGTCTTTAAGAGTTTCAATTCTCGCTGAGGAAGGGCTCTGGGCCCGAGTATGAATAATACTAACTTGCGAAATACTATGCAAAAATACTTTTGAGTTACTGAAAACTTCAACAAAACTCGGAAGTCTGATGATGTAAGCGGCAATGGGTCATAATGAGGCCCAAAACGGTTCCTGTTAAATTATGATAACGTCTGGCCGCCCGGCCCCGAAACCAACCCACGACAAATCATAACCTTAAGGAATAATTAAAACATTTCATAACTTTTATTTATGCAACTATATTCACTTGCTGTCATAAGTATACTTTACTGTAGACCACTGAGCTGGTCAACAGCTCTCCTAGGGCTGGCCAGGAGGACTAGATTTTTATTTACGTGGCCAGGAACCAGTAGGTTATACTTAGCAACGGGACATACAGCTTATTGTGGGATCCGAACCTCAGTATATCGAGAAATGAATTTTTAATTTCCAGCAATAAATTCCTCTGGTTCCGCACTGCCGGCAGCGGGGACCGAACTCAGTCTGATAGCGAGTATGCAACCCACTCGTCCAATGAGGAGCTTACATCTTATCATAAATGCTTCATAATACCGATATCTCTCTCTGAGATATTTTGAATTCTTTGCATCGGACACTTTGAATAATAATAATAATAATAATAATAATAATAATAATAATAATAATAATAATAATGACCATTTTAATGTTTATCAATCAACAAACTAGTTAAAGAAAAAAAAAAAAAACGAAAGCTAAATAACACACAACCATATCATATCAAAAGTAAATAAACGGAACGAATGAACGAAAGAAAAAGATGACAAAATTGAACTGAAATGATGAAGGGAAAGGCGTGAAAGGGAGCGGGCCTAATTGCCAGGGAGCAAATTCGGCAGCCCGGCGGCAAGAGATTTCGCACCGCAGCGGCAAGACCTCGGATGTTATCTGGGACAAATATGACACTTGGGAAATCACACACTGTAATTAACACGACTGTTGATATGCTGTCCGGATCTGCGCTGTACAGCCTCGTCTCTCTTCGTCCGGTTCTGTGTCACTGTACGTAATGTAAATGTTATTTTTTTTCTCAGTGAAAATGAGAGAGAAGAGGAGAGATAGAGAGGAGGAGAGAGAGAGAGAGAGAGAGAGAGAGAGAGAGAGAGAGAGGGAGGGAACGATTGTGATAAGCATATAGGCTCATGCTTGAGAAATTGCCTATATCAAGTTAACTTTACCATAACTGGCAAAGTACAGGGGTAAATATAAATATTATATATATATATATATATATATATATATATATATATATATATATATAGAAGAGAGAGAGAGAGAGAGAGAGAGAGAGAGAGAAATAACCAACCCACTCAAGCCTCTCTTAATTCAGGTGGGTGGAATCGCCCCAAGTGGCTGGCACAGAGAGAGAGAGAGAGAGAGAGAGAGAGAGAGAGAGAGAGAGAGAGAGAGAGACAGACAGACAGACAGAGAGAGAGAGAGCTATTGTCTCGGGTTAACACCACTGCAACAATTCCCGTTTTACAGCAGCACTTCGAAAATTTATAACGCGTTCATTTGCAACCTATGCGTTGCTGCGTTTAAAACGCCACGAAGGAAGCTGGTGGAACAGGAGTCGGGGCTGCTGCTGCTGCTGCTGGGGGAGGGGGGAGGGGGCGGGGGGCGGGGGCGGTTTGTTCTTATCGTGTTTATAATTGAACGCCCAGCTCGGTTAACATTTCTATCACCGTGGAAATTCTACGCGTTTCGGTTAGTGACTACCGTTTTCGCTTACTCGGGGAGTAAGCCTACAACGCCTTTGTTGTGGGGGGGCGGTGGGGGGGGGGGGGGGGGGTATTAGAGAAAGGTCTGTGGAAGAGCTAAAAAGGTCTGAAGAAAGTGTTTCGCGTTGAGTTAAAGATAAAGGAATTTCAGAATAGGATATGATTTATTTATTGGAATTAAAATGTAAAAAAAATAATGTTCATGTGTAAAACAGTACAGACTAATTATTTCTAATAAAATATAGCGAATTTATTTTAATTTTTGTTGTTGAAACAACGCTCTATTTGAATGTAGATTTTGGCACGCGCCACCCTAGTAAGCTGGAGGTCGAATACCGCCTTGTTATAATTAATATCACTATAATTTAAAAAAAGCATTCATTATAAATAGAAACCCTAAATGCCGTTACTTTCAATGTTAGCGTCTGTGAAACAAAAGAGGCAATATAAATTAAAAATAAAATCGGTAAGAAATAAAGTCAAACTAGCTTACAGTCAAATACAAGGAGAAAACAGCAATATACGGGATCACAGAAGAAAAAAAGAACCCAAGGCAACGGTGCGGACCACTTTCTAAGCAGCAATACACCCACTCTTAAACAACATGAGCATCAGCATCCACAAGACTGAGGGGGACAAGTTGTGAATGAGAGAGAGAGAGAGAGAGAGCGAATGTAAACCGACTATTGGATAAAAGGGTTTCTTAAGTGCATTAATGGATAAAATGGATTAAGACTTCAGAATATAATGTGATTACACCTTGCCTCTGGTATGAGGGCGAGAAGGGAGTTCCCTCCTTCCTTGAATATTATATAGAACTGAATTCTGAAACTTGGATTTACCTCTCTCTTTCTCCCTCCCTCTTTCCTTAATTGGCTTCCGACATCATCATAGCTGGTCTTATCATGAGCACAGCAAAACCTGAGGAAGGCAATTCTGACAGGGCGAAAGGTATGTGTGTAGGGGCCCTGTGCGTCTGTTTGTCTCTTCTTTCTTGGTATTTTGACGGTGCTATTTTACTATTGTACTTTACCACTTTATGCGCATCGTGATTATCATTTTTCTACTTTTTATCATTATTATTATTATTATTGTTTACATGAGTACGTATGTATATAAGTATACACACACATATATATTCCTATTTGTATACTGCTAACATTTGTACATGTACAAAAGCAGTATTTAGACCATACTGTAATCGTCGTGACTATTTCTATTATAAAGTGCACTACACACACACGCATACATATCCAAAAATCCCACACAAACACACTAAATATAATGTCCATATATAAATATATTATATACTTATCTATATTTGAATTTACTGAATTACTGTATGTAACAATCAATGATAAACATAATCACCAAAGAATCAATTTGTCCAAAGCAAATGACTGCAGGTGTATGAAGAGAGAAACGTGTGAAAATAGAAGGGAGAGGGAGAAATGGAAGTGCTATAGCTAAACCCGTCCATCCACAGTACATATTCATATCCAGCTGTAGCATAATTCTCTAATTCGTACTCGGGAGTCGGATTTCCATTTTTCATATTCAAGAATCGTACACTTTCCTAATTTATCAAGGATTTAGTGTCGTGCAGGTCTCTCATTCGTATTCAACAGCTAAACATTATGCGCATTTATTCTCAGAGTCTTCTCTTCAATTAAACATATTCCGGAATCGCGTACATACTACGCATTAACACCCGAAATTCTTGTATGTTTTCCTTTGTACTAATGAGGCATAGAGTTATCTCATTCACGTTCCCGGTTTTGTTTGTTTTATCTCTTCCATATTCAAGTCTTGTATTTCCTCATTCATGTTTATGAGTCGTAGAGCCTGAATGTGTTATTCAGATTCATGCCATGTCTGCCTCACATTCACAATCTACTATTTTACTCGATCACATCCAGGATCCGTCTACGCCCCTCATTCGTATATAAAGTATCGTGCATAATACTCTTGACGCGTCAACAGCAACGCTACACTGCAAATGGGCGCAGTTGCAACCCGGTATTATTTCCCCATATTCTTCCAGCCATTATGGTAATCTCGCCAAGATATATTCATGGAATTCCCCACGTGGTTCCAGGACGGGAAAGCTAAAAGTTGCGGAGGAAGAGAATCGAAGATGTAGAGGAGGAGAAAGGCCGTAAAAAGAGAGAGAGACAGAGAGAGGGAGAGAGAAGCTGCAGAGAAAGGCCGTAAAAAAATAGAGAGAGAGGGAAAGAGAAGCTGCAGAGGAGGATAAAGGAAGTTGCAGCGGAAGACGGAGGAAGTTGGAGAGATTGAAAAAGGAAGTTGCAGAGAAAAAGAGAGGAAGATGCAAAGGAAGAATTTCCAGAAAAGGAGAACGTAAGTTGCAGCGGATGATACAAGAGGGCCAGAAAAGGAAGCTTTCCTTGAATGGACAAATAATTAAAGTTTCGTATCATCAGTTATCTTGGCTTTATTCACTCCTTAAATCTCCGTTCGGATGACTGAACATGCAGCGGGAGTTGTTGCCGTCTCGTCAAAGAGCGTTTGGTTCAACAAGCTGCTCATTATAAACAGAGGTCAGTGACGACGAGGGATGATCCACCTCTGAACCCAGCTAAAGAAAGTTAACAGCTCTCACTGCCGCCCCTTATGACTCTGAATACGATAGCTTCAGACTCGAATTATACATACCCGCAAGTAGGAACGAAAAAACACCGTATAGGACAAGTTATCTTCTTGAACAGAATGCAGGACGATAACAGGTGAAAGACCAACTTTACAAAGTGTGATCTACGGTCCTCTCTCTCAAAAGACTAAAGCTCCGGTCACTTTCCTGTCATTTAGTGACATTCATATATATAAATATATACATACATAAATATAAATCAACACCCGTCATTCCAGAAACTACTCGAGAGGAAGGATCCGTTTATCGTGGACGCCAGAAGCACGCCAAAGAGGCGTTACAATCGAGAATACCGTTTCCCCAAGATGCCGCTTTGCTCGTAAAAGATCTTAATCGATATCTCGTCGAGATTACACCGTTTCGTATTATCGCTGACGAGGCATTCGGGACTACAATATTCGAGACGTTGACGCTTCCTTGGCCACGACCATTCAACCGGTGTTCAGGATGACAAGATCACGATGATGGAATGGGCTTGGAAATGTAGGCCTGGTCTGTCTGTCTGTCCGTCGGAGGACCCGTCTTCGATTCTAGAAAGAAACGAGGAAGGACAAATGGGAGCGTTTCCTTTTTGACCTAAGCAGTGAATCAGGTACCCAGTTGCTGGGCGATGTCGTTTATTACACTACGGTACACACAGACAGACGAAGAGAGAGAGAGAGAGAGAGAGAGAGAGAGAGAGACCAGGGTAAGTATTCACTGCTCCGTCAAAAATTACCGGGTTAATAAACATTAAGATGATCAAAAGATGATTCTCTCTCTCTCTCTCTCTCTCTAACGAGCGGAAAATCTCGACTGGCGGAGGGTTTCAGGAACCTCGCAAAAGAGCCTAAAACCTAAAATAGAAAGCCAGACTTCCTCAGGAGATGAAAATCTAGATTGGGTCTCTCTCAATCTCTTTCCTGAGCCGAAAGCCTTTATAAAATGGAGTCCCCTCTCTCTCTTTATACATTTAGACCTGACAATGATTCACTTTCAAGACCTGAACATCAACAGCAATTATTCTCTTTAACTTGCAGTTTACTGCTGAAAACAAGGCTCTCCTTCTCCCCCGTCAGAACCACACAATGCAGCTGAACATCTAAACTGATTCGCTTTCTCTCTCTCACAACTAAAAGACGCTAGAAGAAGTTTGGTGGGAAGTGCAAGCTGATAAAGAAGAAAATAAAACGGCGGAGGTAATAAATATAACAACAGCAATGATAATAAGTACATAACAACAATATTAGCCTGTTTAATTATAATAATACATATTAATCGAAAAGCAATGTTAGCTTCAATGTGAATGCGAGCACTTAAACGTCACTCAGTAACATTATTTCTGGCACAGTTTTCTTAAGAATCTGAAACAGATTTCCGTCATTAACATGGTAAGCTTATGGGAGTGTTTGCCGCGGCCTCCCAGCAAGATAGATTTGGCCTCGTGAGAGGCTAATTTATTGGATAACGGAGAAGAAAAGCGGTAAGAGAGAGAGAGAGAGAGAGAGAGAGAGAGAGAGAGAGAGAGAGAGAGATAAATTGCCTGTACATTTTTCTGTAACGCAGTTCTGCCCCACGCGGAAGGGGATTAAATCGTCAAGGCCGGCCCCCCCTTCCAAATCCCCCCCCCCCCCAAAGAAAGAAAGTATGGCACCCACAAGCGCTGCGCCAGCAATGGGACACACAGAAACCGAACCTAGCACCTGCTCCAGATCGCATTTCATCATCAACAGGTTCTTGCGAATGATTCGGAATTTTCATCGTTCAATGCCAAACACACAAGTGGGCCAATCCCTAGTAAGTTGAGGGAGAGAAAACAAACGAGATAATTAAACAGGAGAGAGAGAGAGAGAGAGAGAGAGAAAAACATAGAGCATCAGAGTAGGAAAAACAAAAAGAGCACCTGTCCTGTAGAGAGAGAGAAAGAGACAGACAGACAGACAGAGAGAGAGAGAGAGCATCACAGAAAGAAAAACAAAAAGAGCACCTGTAGAGAGAGAGAGAGAGAGAGAGAGAGAGAGAGGGAGAGGAGAGAGAGAGAGAGAGAGAGAGGGCCAACCTAAGAATAACAGAGTATCTGAGAAAGATAATCACATTTAGAGTCACCATGAGAGAGAGAGAGAGAGAGAGAGAGAGAGAGAGAGAGAGAGAGAGAGAGAGAGAGCTGAACGAAGTAGAGAATCAGAGAAAGAAAAACAATGAGAGCCACCAGTAGAGAGAGAGAAGTAAAAAAAAACTATAAAAAAAAAAGTCACCTGAAAATAAGAGATAGAGAGGGAGGGTCGAAACCTGATACCTCATGAGAAGCGCCCATCAACGTCATTTCCCACCTTCCCCGCCACCTTCCACCCCCTCCCCCCCCCCTTTATATATATCTCCCTGACCAAAAGACTGTCGCCAAAGACATTACGCATATTAGAAGTAACCATCTATGTTTAAACGAACAATGTTCAACCGAAAGATCACCACCCTATGACCACTATTATAAGCACAAACGATCATTAGACTCATTGCGTTGGAAGAAAAATGTTAGATTAAAAAAAAAATAGTTTAACCAGACCACTAAGCTGATTAACAGCCCTCCTAGGGGTGGCCCGAGGGATCATATATTTTCACGTGGCTAGGAACCAGTTGGTTACCTAGCAACGGGGACCGACAGCTCATTGTGGGATCCGAACCACATTATATCGAGAAATGAATTTCTAATCACCAGAAATAAAATTCCTCTGATTCCAGGTTGGCAGAGCGAGGAATCGAGCTCGCGACAACCGAATCGGTAGGCGAGCACGTAAGCCACTCGTTCAACGATGAACTATAAAGGGTGGGTGGGGGGGGGGGGGGGTGGGGGGGGGGGGGGGGGGGGGGAGGGGGGGGGGGGGGGGGGGGGTGGTGGGGGGGGGGGGGGGGTGGGGGGGGGGGGCGGGTTAGGTTTTACATATCCACCAACTGTCATGAAGGGTGAGGAATCACACTTAGTTGGTGCAGGGGTCACCAACATTTGAAGCTAAAGGAACTGAACTAGGAGTTTGGAATGACTAAAAGACAAGGAATCGAAATGAGAACCTGCAATGCAAAAGAAAAGGATATGAATGGACAACTTGAGATGACAGATGGAAAAGGAACTGGATTGGGAATTCAAAATGACTGACAGGAAAGGAACTAAATAAGGAAATTTAAATGATACTGTTTGAAATCTTCACTGCCTCTGAGAAAAAAAAAAGAAAAAAAAAAGGGAAACCTATAATGATAGAAAACTGGAATCATGGAATGTTTGATAGGGGAGGATCTGCACTGGGAACTTGGAATACCTTTAGAGATAGGATACTGAATTTGAGAGGCTGGAATAAAAGAGGAGAAAAGGAGCTGAATTCATCAAAACATTATCACCATTGCAGCAACCAATTCGCTTACAAAATTTTAAAGTATGAATGTGGAAGTGACCGTTACGTTCTTCTTTTAGTTATGGGGGGATGATTTAACTGTCTTTCCGTTTGTCTGTATGTATGAACACGGGCATGTACGTGTATGTAAAAGCTTATATATGTGTGTGTGGGTGTGTGTGTGTGTATACGTATACATCAACCAAGATGATGAGCAAAAGTGGCGCGAATTATCACAGACTGACATTTAACCCATTAGTATAATAGGACTAGGGAGCCTCCTTCATACGCGGACATCTAACATCCCATTTCTCCATTAACATTAGGATTCATTGCCCACCTCATTAACGTGCGTAGCCTCCTTTAAAGTGTAACAGACATTTATGATCCATACGTTTTACACTTTTTTTTCTCGCTAGCTTCGTAAATCTTATTTTTGCCTCGAGCTATTAGGCCTACTAGTTAGTTCTTAGGCTGATTAAAATAAACCTTTAGCCACACACACACACGCGCACACACACACACACACACACACACACACACACACACACACACACACACATATATATATATATATATATATATATATATATATATATATATATATATATATATATATTAGGAAACCCACATAAAGAACACCGGTTTTTGGCAACGGTGTAGCCCAGGTTACACATAGACCTATGCCCACAAACTGTTCAGATGACTAAGTTTACTGATCATTCAAACTTTATTCTATGTGCAATTTCATTGCATGAGTCTAAAAATAACTTTATTATGATAACAAAGTCATATCTACGTACGTTAACTGGAAAAATAATTTCCAGTGATGTGGCCGCAAGAACACTTAATATTGACTTATACTACGAACAATAGGTCTAAACCATTGATTTTTCAGGTATTTCATTTTACTGCCCTTCATTTCATTAATTAAGCACGGTCATTTCATAATAGTCAAAATGACAGGTTTATCGTAACCAATATTTATTCATTCTATACGAGTCGTTCTAATACCTTAAGACATAATTAAAAAGGTCTAGGCTAGCTTTTTCCGCGCCATGTATGTCACCGAAACACACAGGATGACGAGAACTTAATGGTTTCAGACCTTGACTCGATACTATGAGGAAATATTCCAAAACCTGCTATTATAACGAATTGTAAGCAAGGATAAAATAACGTGAATACAGAAAGCAATTTATATGCCAGAAATTATAAAAATACCTTTAATTCACAGTCGCATAACCAGATATCTTTTTATTGACCTTAAATGAGACTATCTTTTGATTTGCTTAGAGTATCTGATACAAACTCGTCTTTCGTGCGCATGTATCGTTTATTATCGATATTAAGCAGTATATTTATAATCTACATAAGAAGGCGAAAATAATTTCTATCTTTATCATAGCAAGCCTACGATTTCTGAAACATTGATTTCCAGTTAATTATGAGCTAGGTATGGTTAGTACCACAGCTACCTAAAACCTACTGTGGTGGTTGGAGAGATGGAATGGACTAGATTCCTAGACGATAGTCTTTCAGTCTGAGAAAACAAAATCTAGATTCGTCAGCAGTACGAGGATGACCGTCTGATAAAGACATACACTAATAGCAAACACCTTTCGTGGATTTTTTTTGGTCAGAGGAAGGTTTCAGCAAACCGCCTCAACAATCAGGAGGTTCAGGGCATTAGCCTAGCAAGCCCAACCACAACTTGTGAACCACTGCTCGGAAAAGGTGTAAAAATCACAAAAAGGTACTCGATTACAATCACACAAGCATGCAAAACACGCACACGTTCATCTTACTGAAGCAGGACGCCGTTGAAGTTCAAATCAGCATTGAAGGAAACGCACATTAACGCAATAACCACAAAATTCAAAACACTACTGACGGCCGCGTCAAGTGATAACCTTATCATCACGGACCTGGGATAAATCCTAATTATCACAGTCTACGGATACCAAATGAATTTCACCGACTCCCGGTTCCTAATTAATATCACGGATTAGTATTATTAATCGTTACTGTTATAATTAGCTGCCTTATGACAGCTTAGTCTCGGCTCTTGAGAGCCACCCGTCATTGAATTAAGCAGACGCCGAACTAATCCTTCATATCACCGCCTCCGGAAAACTTTTATCACAGACTTGGGACGTCTCATTCCCCAATAAGATGGTTTAATTAAATAATCACAATGCTTCTCTACTTCCTAGATCACCTGAAATCTTCCACATACTGCTATAAGATGATTATATATGAGTACATAGTAAAACATTTAATAATTAGGATGCAATGTCTATGAGTTTTTCAACTAAGGATGAGGTCTACCGTAGCAGGTGTTCATAATTCTTTGATGACGTCAGCTGTGGTACTACAGTTTTTTTTTTTCCAATGACTGTATCACTATATTGTTGGAGACAAGCAGTTCGCACGTGCATGTACGTAAACACATAGACTATACATTAAAAAACAAAAACCATGCTCATGTAAAGGCAACAATATATAAAAAAAAAAAGTATGAAGAAAGAACTCCACTAGCATCCAGGAAGTCTGCAACGTGACATGAAAATAAATGAGGGTCTAGGGCGTTGTTGAAACAAGGGGAAAGGGAACCTAAAAGGGAAAGGACGTGAGCCAAGGAACCTGAGGGAAGTGAGGGAAAGCTTCTGTAGGCCTATTGAGGGAGTTTATGTCTGTGGTAAAGTCTAGCGTCTGGCGGTGCTCCCTTATCTGCTGTTATGCATGCCTTACTTTTAGGCCTATACAGAGCGTCGTCTGCCGCCGTGAAAATAACAATACAGATCAATGAACCCAGTAATGCTCGGAACCACAGCTATCCCCGGGAAGGCGGGGTTCCTGGGTTGGGTGGGGTGGGGTGGGAGACAAGTTTTCGTAGTACTTTGTGCTTTGGTGCTCTTATACTATATTGTTTTTCTTACCAGCAGACGTTACAGTTTAACAAAGTAAAATGGGAAATTTATGATAACATATGGAAATTTTAGATAACATATGGAAATTTTATGATAACATATGGAAATTTTATGATAACATATGGAAATTTTAGATAACATATGGATCATTTGTATGCATTCAATTCTGTGTCCATACCTACTTATCAAACTGGAATAAATTTATTCATTAGGTATTATAATTCTGATCGTAATGGTCAATAACATCCAATACATAGTGACAAGAATAACAAGGCGTGATCCGACCTCCAGCTTACTCGCGGCGCATGCTAGAATCTACGGTCAAATAGAGCGTTTTCAACAACGAAAATAAAAATAAATACTTTGTATTTTCTTAGAAACAATTGTTCTTACTGTTATCCATTCTAATGAGTAAATCATAAATATCCTATCCTATAATTCCTGTATCTTTAACTCAACGCGAAATTCATGTACAGAAAGCACCGCATGTCACTGTTTTTTTTTCTCTCGACGTTTAACGTCGAAAGATCTTGCAGATTCGTTTATTTTTCCTTCGTGGCATATATCTTTATTTATGGATTTATCACGTTCCTAACTTTCGTGATTCAGTTATACATATATATATATATATATATATATATATATATATATATATATATATATATATATATATATATACATATATATATACTATATATATATATATATATATAATATATATACTATATATATATAATATATATATATATATATATATATAATAGATATATATATATATATTATATATATATATATATATATATATATATACATATATATATATATATATATATATATATATATATATAATATATTATATAAAAGAGAGAGAGAAAAAAAAGACAGTGACATGCGGTGCTTTCTGACCATGAATTTCTTTTCACTTCAAACAGCTCTGAATCCCTAACGCGCCTCTTTTAGGGAAGAGAGTTAGAGAGAGAGAGAGAGAGAGAGAGAGAGAGAGAGAGAGAGAGAGACTAATTCACATAAGAGGCCCATAACACGTAGGCCTATGAGGGAGACAAAATGAAGAGATCCTAAAATCTCAAGACCGGTTGTCTGAAACGCAGCGCGGTAGTAAACACAATGACAGTCTCATACCAGATAGTCTTTAATATATATACATACATACATACTATATATATTATATATACACATATATATATATATATACATATATATATATATATATATATATATATATATATATATATATGTATATAATTTATATACACACAAGTAGATGAAACTTCTTCAGAACTAACAAACACCTCATTTCCACACTCGCGTTCTATCCTCGATTGCAGGAAATAACGTAAGGGAGAAAATGCTATGTTAATTTGGACAAACGCTATTAAGGGCACAAACGACTTGATTAACAGAGCCCTTGGCGTAAATACTGACGTTTTGCCCCCCCGTACACGCACATACACACACACATTCTCTCTCTCTCTCTCTCTCTCTCTCTCTCTCTCTTTCTTAGTTAGGCCCAAGGACTTTGGATGGGATGACACAATTGACACGACGGGTCAGCCATCTTGCCCATCTAACCGCCCCCCCAAAAAAAAAAAAAAAAGAAAAAAAAAAAACACTTCCAAAAGGAGGCGACAGAAAAAAAGCCTGATGTTTTTTTCATGATTTGTCAGGTTATTATCTGTTTCCATCAAACACTTCCAACATTATGAAACAAATGTTGCGCATAGCGGTGGAATTTCAACACCTCCCGGTCTATTTGTTGCATCTTACCTGGAAATTGTTCCGGAAATAAATTTGTTACAAAAATCTTATATCCTTCATGTCTACTGACCTCTAGGAAGAAACAGCTTCCTGATGTAAATACCGCTCTCTCTCTCTCTCTCTCTCTCTCTCTCTCTCTCTCTCTCTCTCTCTCTCTCTCTCCGCTAACCCAATACACACAACTGACAAATAGAGGGGGAAATAGGGTCCATGAAGATCTCTTGCTCAGCCTCTTTCTCCATCTCTATCTCTTCCCCCGCCCCCGACCCCACCCCCAAAACTAAATTCACATCTGACAATGGGGCAGGCAAGTAGGGTTCCCGAAAAGGAATTTGTTTTTGTTTGCTGTATGTATATATCAACCAGAACTAACAAAAGGACTTGGACACAACTAAGGAAATCTACATCAACAATAGTTCCCTTGAAACTGTACTTTAGCATTTTACCAAAACTTGCTGTTCTGATTTCGAAAGCACTTATTAAAGTCGCGTAAAGCCATAAAAGCAGCAGTAACGAAACTGGAGATGTATGTATGTTTGTATTGCCATAGACAAACAGTATATCGTTCTTAAAGGAAATTAAACAATTTTAGTGAAAAGAAAATAATTTTTTACAAAATAAGCAGTTACGAGAAAAAGAAGAAAGAAGAAGAAGAAGAAGAAGAAGAAGAAAAAGGAAAGAGGAGGAGGAGGAAGGGAAGAAGAAGAAGAAGAAGAAGAAGAAGAAGAAGGAGGAGGAGGAGAAGGAGAAGGAGAAGAAGAAGAAGAAGAAAAAACTTAAGCCTGGTGCAGCTTGCTTTTCGAATACCGAATCGACAAAGAGAGATACAAGACAAAAAAGAGAGATGCTTCCCTTTATGTGAGGGGATTAGTGTTTCTCTTTTCGGATCTATTTCCGGACATGCATATGCAAGCAAATTTGCATATTCCGGATATGACCCCGGCAGAGCTCATCCGAAATACTGATATATGCCTTTGTAGACGGGGGAGCTTCGGACGAAAGCACAAAGAGGGAGAGATTAAGAAGGAGAACCAACTTCAGACGTAATCAAAAGAAGAAGAAGAAGAAGAAGAAGAGAGAGAGCTAAATAACAGACAGAGAGAAAGAGAGAAAGCGTTTATGTATTTTGAGCAGAGTGTTTAGAGATTAAGAAAGACATATAAGCACTTGAGCTTGTAAGGGTTTCAAATTCCAGGAGGGGAAAAAGAAAAAAAAAAAAAAAAAAAAAAAAAGAAGGAAGAGAGGAGAAGAAGGATTGAGGGGAGAGGGGAGGAGGGGAGAGGAAGAGGAAAAGAAGATAGAAGTTTACGAGAGAGAGAGAGAGAGAAAGAGATAAGGGGAGGTACCTCCATTCACGGAAAACATAAAAAAGGCGTAACAATAGCTAGAAGAGAGAGAGAGAGAGAGAGAGAGAGAGAGAGAGAGAGAGAGAGTATTCCTTAAAATTAAAACTATTAAAAAGACAGAGAAACTGCATGAGAGAGAGAGAGAGAGAGAGAGAGAGAGAGAGAGAGA
>NC_087218.1:11852500-11855000 GCF_015104395.2 Macrobrachium nipponense
CAAGTAATAATCATTAATTTCAACTCATTGTCATATACAACTATTATACTCTGATTATCAGCAAGATGTAATAAGGCTAGTAACGCCAACGATAATAACGATAAGTATGACAAAAATATCAATAAATTTGTGACAAACAAATTAATGTAATGATTGATGGATTTAACCAACTTTAGTGAATAACAGTCTCAATATAACGAAGACCTTAAGTAGAAAATCTAGAGATACCTCAACTGGCTATTAAAAGCTCAGTCTTCATTTCCTAAAATCAAAATACTGAAAGCTAACTTTGTAATTACCCAAAGTAAATGAAGGAACATGTAGATTGGCTGGTGTTACGATGCCGCTTGTATGCCTAATAATGCTCGTATTTAAACCTCAACTTTTAAGCAGCTGTATAGCGGAAATTCTCTGACCACAAAGAATTCTCTACCTGATTTCGTTTTCCCCGAGACATATAACCTTCCCTCTTTTAAGTGACGGGTCTATCATTCTTCCTCCTATCGATATGGGCATGAGCTAGTTACCGGACTACTGAATGGATAAATTTCACTGTCGTGAACCTATGGGTTTACTATCGTGCCTACTAGGTTAAAGAGTGCCTCCTTCTTCTTGAAGGTAGGTTGCCATCGCACGATAATGAAACCTTCGGATGTAATTGCGGAAGTCCATGATGCGAATGTTATTTCCTTTATGCAATGCCGGAGGGCGTGTTCACTTGTTAACGGCTAACGCCGACATTCACTCATCAAGAGTTAATTGCTATAAATTATTCCTTCGAGCTCGTACCTTTCCAGAAGGGCCAGGGGAGCTTTAATCTTGATATGATGATCCATTGCTCCTAGGATCAATTAACCGAGCACAAGTTCAGTCGTCATTGACCGCTGCTTTAATGAGATCCTGGCCCATTCCAGCCCGCTTTTACTCGGGTCCTGGAATCCAGGTTAGGGGCGGGGGCAAGACTCCTACTGGAATATGTAAGAAGAGGAAGAAGTAGTAGTAGTAGCTGACAGAGAGAGAGAGAGAGAGAGAGAGAGATACTCACCGACGACACAAGTACAAAATATCCATATTTACCTGGAAAAAGAGAGAAATATGTTAGTATAATATCCTTTCACAATCAATGTATTAGAGAAATAATACACAAACGTCTTCCCTGAAATATAATCAGCAGCAACTGTCATCTAAAATTACAATCCCACTTTTTTTCCACAAAACTGATTTGCATAAACACTTCCTGAAATGTATCACACGAAATGTCTGTGTATTATTAGTCTTTAATTACAAGTTCTAATCAGGTTTCTCTGGGGAAATTACTCTATTACAATAAGCAATATATTAATTTGGTATCCGTTATAATGACTGTCATATATCTATATGTGCGTGTGTGTGTATTTGTATTTGCATATACACACTAACGACATACACACACATATATATACATATACTTAAAATATTATATATTTATATATATATATATAATATATATATATATATATATATATAATATATATATACACACACGCACACACACACACACACACATATATATATAATATATATATATATATATATATATATATATATATATATATATACACACACACACAACACACACACATATATATATATATATACCATATATATATATATATATATATATATATATATATATATATATATATATATATAATTTATATTATACATATGCGCAGTTCCCAAGACAAATCTCTCCTCTTTCAACAGCGAAAAGAAGAAGAATGAATGTTTCCTCGCTGTGATGTATTAAGTAAATTAGAGTTCCGTTTCTTTTAGAGGCAGGGTCTGTATTGTCTCTAAAATGGAGAGAATCGCATTCTGGTTTTCGGGGAAAAAAAGAATTGTTTTTTTTTTTTTTTTTTTCGCTTGGAGACAAGAGAGGATTAGAGCTACGGTTTCTCTGTTCTATTTTTAGAGAGAGAGAGAGAGAGAGAGAGAGAGAGAGAGAGAGAGAGAGAGAGAGAGAGAGAGAGATACCTTTCACAATACATGAGACTAATTTACAAATCGTTTGGCTCTATTTAAGAATTTATCAGACCAGATTTTCCTTTGGAATTCTAGAAATCATACTTTCTCTAGGACAAACTTATAAATCCTCTTACTCTTACAGCATATATCCTTATTTGGCTATCTTTCTCTTTCACACCAATGTCAATCCAAGTGTGTTACAAGGAGTTACAAGGATTAGGATGTCTCAAAGACTTGTTAGTCCATCCGAGGAGACATCGTGTGCTCACTTACCTCTAGGAGCAGGTTTCACGGTTCATTCTCAGTGTCCTCATGATTCTGACTAAGTTTTATTTAAAACTTTTCTACACTGTTGCTCTTTACAACTTCAGGTGGCATTCTATGCCATGCGTCACATATTTTGTATGTAAAGAAGTTCCCACAATGGGATGTGTTGTATCTCTTCAGTACTAGAGAGAGAGAGAGAGAGAGCGAGAGAGAGAGAGAGAGAGAG
>NC_087218.1:11865000-11867500 GCF_015104395.2 Macrobrachium nipponense
CGCTGGAGGAGAGAGAGAAAGAGAAGAGGAGAGAGAGAGAGAGAGAGAGAGAGAGGCAATTGGGTCGTTCTCCCAGCCAGAGAGATGAGTTGAGAGAGAGACAGAGAGAGAAAGCAAGTGTTGCGTTTCATTCCCTGCCAGAGACCCAGAGAGAGAAGAGAGAGAGAGAGAGAGGAACGTTGTGGCGTTCTTCGCCAGACGAGAGGAGAGAGAGAGAAAGAGAGAGAGAGGACGGAGAGAATGGTTAGAGAGAGGCAAGTTGCGCGTTCTTCTCGCCAGCAGAGAGTAAGAGAGAGAGGAAAGCAACTGTTGCGTCGTTGTTTCGGGCAGAGCCGAGAGAGAGCGAGAGAGGAGAGAGAGAGAGAGAGAGAGAGAGAGAGAGAGAGAGAGTAAAAATGATTGAAGAGAGAAGTTCTCGGGGAAGGTTAAGGCCTTACAGGTCACCGAGGAAACATTCCAACGTCAAGACGAATTACTGCTTATAAATACACAACAGGAATTTACTGCGTCGTGAATCATGCACCAAGTATCAGCTGGGAGGTTTGCTTTATTAATAAATTATCAAATCGCTCGTTCACTTATCTTTTATGACGTTGTTAATAGAACTGCAATTACATGTCTGATCAAATTATGCTGATTCATTTCTGGTATCTTACCTTGAATAACTTCAACAGTTGCAAAAGTGTTATTTCGATATTGACCACGGTCCAAAAGTTCTCAGGTGCCATCAATACCAATGTTGCAGTCTCCTTAAAAAAAAAAAAAATTTAATATATTGGTTTTAAAAGAAAAAATTCTGTCTCGAGTGAATTTCCATAGCACCTGTGTCTACCTGATGCTTAAAAGTTACGAGTATAATAAAGATCCAGTAGCACATCCGCTGACACTTGGGTGTTTTTTTTTATCTTGGATGGATCAAGATACGAGACGATATATTTCTAGCAGAATACTTATTTGTATTCAGAAAAATTGTACTAATAGTCCACGGATCCCTTTAAATTTAGTCCCAATCATTACTCGAAAGTGAAGTAAATGAAGCAAACAATCTGGTACAAGAGGACCAGGATCAGTGTAAAAAAAATTAATAAATAACAAAAAATAATATAAAAAAAAGCCACACATCCATTGCACTCACACTCAGAAAACCCTATGATCCATATTATCAAAAGTATGAAAAGGTATTACTGCAGTTCAAAAAATAAATAATAAATGTAAAAACGAAAACAAGTAATAAAAAAAAAACATAAAATCTTGTAAAGAAGTAACAACCGAAATCTGGAGTAGCCTTGATAAAAAAAAAAAAAAAAAAAAAAAAACTTGTATACATGATAAATTCACACAAGCAAAATGGGCACATAATCCCCAAAGCGAAAAGGCAAATGATCATGCTATGCTTGCAGAAGTACCAGCAGATTAAAATGGAACGCATGAACTGAAATTAAAAGAAGAAGAAGAAGAAGAAGAAGAAGAAGAAGCAGGAATAAGAGCGACTTTCAAGCCAAAAAGGCAAATCATAATAGCATGACTCATCATCCATTCATCATGCATTCGTCGTGTCCTTCCCTCATGAATAATAAACCAGCCGATCAATATTTACGTTCTTCGCAGCCCTAAAGTTTCGCGTTTCCATTCTTTGGTGGTGCTGACCTCCTTCGCTCTCTTTATTCCCGCTAAAAAAAAAAAAAAAAAAAAAAAAAAAAAAAAAAAAAAAAAAAACAAAAAAAAAAAAAAAAAAAAAAAAAAAAAAAAAAAAAAAAGCGTTGCTAGATCCAGTTTTGAAGTTTTCTTTGGCAACAGTAATCTAGGGTGCAATTGGAAGCTTTTCTCAATACAAGTAGTAAATATTAGCACTTGATGGACGTCGATTTTTGTTTAGGGAAAAAAGCAAAAATTACTTATTATATAAAAAAACAAAAGAAAAACTTAGGTCCATTTAGAATGATGAACATGTTTCAGGATTTAATGTTAAGCATTCAAACACGCACACACACACAAACAAACACACACACACTATATAATATATATATATATATATATATATATATATATATATATATATATATATATATATATATATATATATACATATATAGTGTGTGTGTGTGTGCATATATTTGCATATAAGTATACTCTCTCTCTCTTTCTCAATCAAATGTCACCACCACAAGGCTTAACATTGCTTCCAAATACATAAATTACCTTGTACCTAAAGGAAAATGCATAAAGAGGTAAAACAAAAAAGGAAGGGTTAATATTTATGTAAAGATTCGACGAGTCACACACACACGCACGCATTTTATTTTTTCTTCTTTTCTTACATACATTTCACCACATCTGTGTCTATAGGCAAAAGACGTGAAATAGCCACATAGAAAAACCTATCAATCACCACCTGGATAATAAAATCAGACATGCAGGGTTAATGGTAGCACAGAGAGCGATGAAAGGAAGGTCTGGACGATTAAGTTAATGTCTAAGTTAATATCTTGGGAACATTAAC
>NC_087218.1:11872500-11910000 GCF_015104395.2 Macrobrachium nipponense
GCCTTATTCACGCCAGCACGGGCTCTTGCTCACAAAGCAGCCCGTATAACAGATTGATAGAAATTAACAGCATGAACATAGCAGCAGATTTTGGGAGTCCGGCGAGAGTGAAAATGGGGAACACCGAGGAGTAGGGAAAGATAAAATAGGTGTAAAATAAAGCGACACTATAAAAATAGGCGACGTTTCTATAACTACTCACAGACTACGATCCGTCATCCTAAGGAGAATAAAGGGAACAGAAAAGGAAGAGGGTGACTGTGAATGGAAGAAGAGAGATGTTTGAAGGAGGAGGAGGAGGAGGAGGAGGAGGAGGGAGGGAGTAGCTGAAACGGTAGAGCCCAAACTCCCTTTACAGAGTGCATGATTTTCGCTTCTCCGGAAGGACGCAGCTAAGGAAGGAAGGAAAGAGAGACGACAATGATATACGACCCAAGAGTTTTTTTATTAATTTTTTTTTTACGATCGCACTAACGATGACGACAGCGAGGAGACGACATAAACGACACCAAGGCGACAATGACGACAACTATGCAGAATCCAATTCGCGATACGAATGAGAGAATTCTTTTGCAAAAAACGACAAAAAATATGAAAAAATAAGTGTAGACAGACGACTTTTCGTCTCAGAAGTGGGGGTCGGGGGTGTTAGCGCCTAGGGACACGGACCCCTGGCTTCTTAGCTAGACTTTAAGGATGACGTTGGAATCAACACTTCTTCTTGAACACAGAAAAAGCTGGTACCCATTAATCTTTGGGTAGATTGGTGGTTGGTAGTCCAAGAGCAATCTATGGATCTTGCAAAACGTGAGAATATATAGACTCACACATACGCTCGAACTCAAGTCTTTCAATTGAAAGGCAAGGACGCTACCTACTAAACCACATAGGTAGCGCCCTAGCTGTTTTCAGTCGAAAGACCTGGGTTCGATCCCGATGTAAGAAAGAAATCTATATCAGTACCACATATGATTGTGTATTAATAACTTCTAACATTATTATAATATATATATATATATATATATATATATATATATATATATATATATATATACACACACACACACATAAATATATGGATGCTGTAAGAGAGAGCTGCTTAGGAACTTTATACTCACAATGAAATGAAAATATAATTGATGCAATACAACAATATATTTCCAATGGAAATATATTTATTTACATATATTTATAAAAATATTTAAATGAGTGTGTGTGTAGAGAGAGACAGAGAGAGGGAGAGAGAGAGGGAGAGAGAGAGGGTGGGAGGGGGGTGGGGTTATTTTACGAGACCAATGATAGGGGGAGAAACAAAACCTGGCAGATTTCCCAGCCTCTGCCCATCATGTGCTGAGAGATCCGCCCGCCGAGGACAGAAGGCGAAGTTATATCCACAACAGGAGATATAATCGAATAAAAGGACAGGACCGATGTAAACACGCTTGAAGACGTCCACAGGCATACACTTACACAGACACGGACAGAGCTCATACAGACCTATATCTGCAAAAATCATTCGCAGACAAGCACACAAACAGGGCTCACGCAAACACATTCATCTTCACGGGATGAAAGGGACATGATGTATTACGTAATCGAAAGGGAGAGGAAGTCATGGAATGAAACGATTTTACTGGATTTTTTTTTATAATATTCACTGCAGTCTTCTACCTCAACGGTATACCTGTATACAGCACAAAACTCATACATATATACGTACACACTCATATATACATATATATATATATATATATATATATATATATATATATATATATATATGTATGTATGTATGTGTTTATTTTTTTTTTATTTACAGGTATCCCGTTGAGGAAGAAGACTGTGCAGTGAATATAAAAAGTTTAGTAAAATCGTTTCATTCCATGACTTCTCTCAATTTCGATTATGTAATACATCATGTCTCTCCCATTCTGTGAAATGAATGGGCTTGTGCAGGCTGTTTTATATAATATATATATATATATATATATATATATATATATATATATATATAATATATATATATATGTGTGTGTGTGTGTGGTGTGTGTGTGTGTGTGTGTGCGTGTGAAACAAAATGCGAATTATGACAGTTAATATGGAAGTGGAAAATTCTGTGACAGCCAGTTCTTATAAGCATTAGGAAGTAAATATGAGAGATAATGGCAGGATTAAAGAAAATGCAAATCACAGAATATCTATGCAAATTATTGAGAAAGGAAACTAGAGTGCATATGGAAGCCAAGGTGGGATGTTTGACCACCTCTCATTTACAAAAGAGGACGACTGTGGACTGTGCGTGATGAATGAAAACGATTGAAATACAAAAAAAAAAAAAAAAAAAAAAAAAAAAAAAAAAAAAAAAAAAAAAAAAGCATGCTGAAGCTGCTGAGATGAATCGTTAATATAGTTTATATGGTATAAGAACATCTGAAAGGCGAGAAATATGTGGAGTTACGTATATAAAATTGTTAGCGTAGATAAAAGGACAGATTAGTGTGTCTTGGGATAGAATGGAAGATACAGGCAGGTGGAGGATTTTCTAATCCGTCACTGACAGTTGGGCAGACGAAGATACTTTGGAAGAGCTGCTAAGATTGCTAGGATAGGGGACTGAAAAGCCCTACAGTTCGTGCAAGATAAGAGTTGAATGGCAGTATGTGAGAAGTAGGGTTCGAAACCAAAGGTAGTTACAGCAGTAGCATTACGATCGTGACAGTAGGCAGCGTTTTGTTTTTACTCTGGAACCAACTTCTGTTAGGTTTAAAAGCTATAAGTTGGAATGCGGCGTAAAACAAATATACATAAGCAAGTTCATACACATCCATATATATCCAGTGTAGCACGAAGGAACACGCACTTAAGAATATCCTTAAATCCACCGCCCAGATTTAGAGACTGTAACCCCGCCCCCCTCCCTCTGCTTTTGTATATAAAGGCCTGTCAACCTCTTTTATATTCAGTGTGATCTTGAAAATGTTGAATATACGACGAAAGTACTTGTTCCAGGTCCCTGTTTCATTTACCTTTCTACCGTGGATTTAGGGAGATTTATAGAAGTAGAGAGAGAGAGAGAGAGAGAGAGAGAGAGAGAAAACTATTCCGACACTGAATGCCGACGCACCTAAAAGCTATAAAAAAAAAAAAACTTCGACTCATTCTTGTCCTGGGGCTCAAACCCTTTCGCAGGCCGGCTCATTATCACACTTCACAATCCATTCACTTCAAAACGACTCCCACTTCACATTCAATGTGAACTAATCACCAAATCCTTGAGATTACAAATGATCCATCCGCTGAAGGGTCCTATGGAAGATTTGCGCCTCTCTCTCTCTCTCTTCTCTCTCTCTCTCTCTCCTTTTCGAGTTTTGACTTCGTCACTCACTATGACCATCCAAGATTGGAAGATGCAAAATATAACCGGAAGATGTACTAGCAACTCCTCTGGTAGAACATTAGAGGGTGCCTCACCACTGGAGGGACCTGGGGGCGAAACCCGAACAAGATGTAAGGTCTGTAAGGTAAGGGATTGGTTGGTTACTTTTTACTCTCTACTCGCCGGCCTCACTGTGACCCATGTCCCATATCCCCTCGCAAAATCGGTGTAGACTCTTACTAAATCCGATCGCTTTCTGGATCTCGTTAGCCAGGTGCTAGAATGGTTATCGAAGCTGGAGATTAATATTTAGCCTTTGTTAGAATGGATATCGAAGCTGGAAATTAATATTTAGCCTTTTGTTAGAATGGTTATAGAAGCTACAAATTAATCCAGCCTTTTTCTAGAATGGTTATCGAAGCTGGAAATTTATATTTAGCCTTTTGTAAGAATGATTATGGAAGCTGGAAAGTAATATTTAGCGTTTTGTTAGAATGGTTATCGAAGCTGGAAATTAATATTTAGCCTTTTGTTCGAATGGTTATCGAAGCTGGAAATTAATATTTAGCCTTTTCCTAGAATGGTTATCGAAGATGGAAAGTAATATTAACCTTTTGTTAGAACGGTTATCAAAGATGGAAAGTAATACACACACAAATATTCACACACAGAGGCAAACTTATAAACCTTTTCGCCATCAGAACATCACAACATCTTGAAATATATAATAGGCGTTGGGGAAAAACATCTTAAGAGAGATACGAAACCTTCCAGGTTACCTCTCCTCTTAAAATGATTCCTTCCCCTAAATTAAACAACCTAAACCATCCCTCACCCCGCCCCCAACCAAAAAAGGGACCTAAAACCCTTCGAAAAGAAAACCGCTCGTCAACATTTACCTTTGAAAGATCACCCACGAAAAACAAGTCAAGGGTGAAATATGACCTTCATTAGATCAATTTTTTTTTGTCCTGTGCCTAAATATCAGCCCACCATTTCTGCTCAATATATATATATATACTATATATTATATAATATTATAATATAATATAATATTATATATATATATATATATCACACATCTTGTTAAAACTGTAAAGAAAGCAACAATGATTATTTCACATTATTTGTCTATTAATTTTTCAAACACTATCTATCTATCTCATCTATCTATCTATATCTATCTATCTATATATATATATTATAATATTATATATATATATATATATATATATATATATATATATACAGATAGAGAGAGAGAGAGAGAGAGAGAGAGAGAGAGAGAGAGAGAGAGAGAGAGAGCCATGTCAATCATGACTAATTTACAGTAAATATGTAGCAAAAACCAATGGACATGTGATTTACCAATTGTACATCAGGTAAATCTTTTATTAATAGTTCCATAAACGAGTAATTTCACTTACACTGGTGGAGTTTCAGCAGTGAGGGTGACTTCTCTTGATGTGCTTTATATATTAAGTACAGTTGGTTTTCTCTCGTTCCTCTACTAATTCGGTTTGTTTCTTTCGTGATACTGAAAGAAACTGAGTTGTTTCGCACGTGTTTGGTTATTTGTTTGTATGTTTTTACGTTGCATGGACCCAGTGGTTATATACAGCAACGGGTTTCTCACGTTTTGCTAAGGGAAATTGAGTTGTTTCTCGCGTTTTGCTATATGAAACCGTGTTGTTTCTCACGTTTTGCTAAAGGAAATCGAGTTGTTTCTCACGTTTTGCTATGGGAAATCGAGTTGATTCTCGCGTTTTGCTATGGGAAATCGTGGTTTCTCACGTTTTACTATATGAAACCGTGTTGTTTCTCACGTTTTGCTAAAGAGAATCGTCATGTTTCTCGCATTTTGCTATGGAAAATGGTGTTTCTTCTCAGGTTTTGCTATAGGAAATTGGGCTGTTTCCACCGTTTTGCTAGAGGAATTAAACTGTGTTCGTTTCTCACGTTTCGCTAAAGGAAATTGGTTTGTTTTATTGATAAGCTTATGACATGTGAGTATTTTCAAATTTCAATATAAGCCACTTACTCTCATCCACCTACTGAGGAGTGTTTTATGTTTTCTGACTTTCATCCATCGACTGAGGTGTGCTGTAAGTTTCAATATGATTTGGTATTTCAAAACATACTAAGTAAGTCAATCCTTTACTCAGCCTTCTCTTTAAATGGGGCCCTGTGTTGGGACAATGGAATAAACACTCCTGAAAGAAAGGAACGCTGAATATTGTACAATATTTCATATTGTTTAAAAATTTCGATTTAATTATGTTTTCTCCACTACCTTCACCCTTCCATCGAATGTCTACATATCAGTATAATTCTTGACCGTTTTATCTTTCATTTTTCCCATTTCCATTCCTACCCTTCTTCCTCTTTCCACCTACGCTCTCTACGTCCACTTTTCCCCCCTTCTCCAATTCCAATCAGTTGTTTCCTTTCCGAGAGCGTCAGGAGAATTATTAAATGAATTAGCTGATAACAGCAATATAAAAGGCAGCACAGGAAATCCATAAGTTTTTTCTTTTCTAAATCTTCAGAGAAACTCGAAATCGGGCACATTTATGTATTCACTACTTTTCATGATTTGATAAGCAACGACAAAGGATGGACACAAACACATCAGAACGATGTATGTATAAGCATATAATGCATATGCATACACATATATGCAAAGTATATATACATAAATATGTGTGTGTGGCTGTGTATGTGTGTGAGTGTGCGATTTCAAAGATATTGCAGATAACGAACTGCAAACCGAGTAATAAAACATCCAAATAAAGGGACCGGTTTGTTGAATGCAATATCACGAGCTACGAGGAAATGTATACGAACTAGAAATTTGAAATCCTGGAATAGACTAAAGCTGGAACGAGGTTGCGCTGCTGCAATTAGCCGAAGGCGAATGAACGAAGCCGGTGCCAGAAAACGAAACCTCGGGGAACAGAACGGTTATGTTATGCTAGATAACACAAATAACCCTGCTTATGAAACATAGATTAGATGTCATTCAATGTATTTACTTCTTTTTCCAAGACCCCATACAAATGTAATTACGTATAATATTACAAAAGGTCAAAACACATAAAAAAGTGTATTATCCTAGGGCTTATGAGTTTGTTTGTATGGTGTTTTTACGTTGCATGGAGCCAGAGGTTATTCAGTAACGGGACCAACGGCTTTACGTGACTTCCGAACCACGTCGAGAGTGAACTTCTATCACCAGAACCAAGGGGTTATGACAGAAACAAAATTATTAACCTCCACAGCATCAACTTCTGACTAGCAACTTTCCGTCTCTTAAGAGCCAGATATATTGCCACTTCCGGCGTTAAACCTAATGCGTTTTTCTAGTCCAAAGCGCGAAGAAGAAAAGAAACAGTAAAGTTCTCGATTTACTAGAGGCCGGATTACATGAGGGCATTAGGTCAGCTGTCGTCTTATGGGGAATATATATATGGGATTTTGGCTCAAGGCCGAGTACTGTGTCAAATGTTCATGCGTAAAAACGTGTAAATAAACAGAAACACAAGCTTATTTTTCACCTAATTTTCGTCATTTTTTAAATATAGAAATAACAATTATTGTAATATTCCGGATCTTAATAAAAGAAATGAACAGCTAAAAATCCCACGATTACAAAAAAAAAAAAAAAAAAAAAAAAAAAGCAGACGTGGCATGGTAGAATACTTTTTTTTCTTTTTTTCTTTCTTTTTTGTCAAGGAGGAGAAACCGTAGGACTCCAGACGAAACCCATTCAACGCCGCCGTTGAATAGAGCCCAACCTTTGGAGGCAGGCCTCGGCACAATAGACAACGCTATAACGAAATTACACGGCACTCAACTTTGGCCCTGGATGTTTCTCATAGATGGAGGCAACGGGGAAGAAGAATGGATTGAAAGATACCTGTATCTAATTCCATTTCCCTGAAGGGTGTTTTGTGTATCCAGTGCCTGCTCATCTGAGGATGTCTCCAGTTCTGGTTAAATTGCGAATGCTATGTATCCAATCCTATTTCTCTTTGAGATCTTGCGGACGTCGAATTCAAGTCCTTTTATAGCGATACGTATCCAATTCTAGTTCTTCTCCTGGCGATGCAACAGGCATCTCAATATGGTTTTCAAGGATTTATGTATCACGCTACAGTTTTCGTGTGGTTGTCTTTCATATCGAAAGGCTTATTTTTAAAAAAAGACATTGTACATCAAGTCCTGGTTCTTTAATGGTATAAATGTAGGCAGTCCTAGTTCTGTTTTTACGCATACATGCTCTCTCTCTCTCTCTCTCTCAAATGATTTCTCGCCATAATTATGAAAAGAAATATAACTACTGCGTCTCGCCTATAATGTACATCCATGCATCCACACTCATAAACACTACAAGAATATTCAGTAGCTTGAGTATCAATAGATCTGTTTCCCGAAATTATAAACCTATACTATATACTTCTAAGCCATCAAGGTGACGAGGCACTACAAAGAGTTGCCCTTTCATATATAGATTATATATATATATGTATATATATATATATTATATATATATAATATATATATATATATATATATATACTATATATATATATCAGTCATATCACATTACCGTGATTCATATACAAATGTCCTTTAATATCTAATTCTCTCTACCTCGTAATTAATATATTTTCTATATATACATAAAATGTACTGAGGATGGCAATGAAGTTTCTGTTCTGCGAGGTTTGGCGTCATTTGGTGGTAACCTATCCAAGTAGTGGACCAGCCAAATAAACAACAAACGCACTATATATATATATATATATATATATATATATATATATATATATATATATATACATATATATATATATATATATATATATATATTATATATATATATATATATATATATATATATATATATAATATATATATATATATATATAAGCTAATACCACGGGAAATGATAGCCAGGAATCCAAGCGCTTTCGTCTTTATTCAGACATCGTCAAGGAGCTACTAAAGTACAATCGGAGAGAGGAAGGCCTCAGGTACAAACAAGATCAGGAATACCAGATGGTTAATTATCAAAAGGGTAAAAATAAAGGTATAATCCAGGATTATCGGATATCACACGGTCACAAACTTAAACAGATTCTGACCCTAACCGAAATTACAAAGTATCTTTACAGTCCAAAACATGTAAAAACTGAATATATTAATTTTGTTGCTTATAGTTTATCTACAACTTTTTTCATTATGAAAGCATCAAGTTTAAATAAACCAAGACTTAAATTTAGAACATTTCTATTATTTGACTTGATAAAACAAGATTTCAATGATATTCCTTTTAACTGTGTCATTACATGGGACTAAGGCTCTTGCTTGACTCCAGTTAATAGGATGGTCTAAATCTCTATATGTACAAATAATGCATTCGATATTTGCCCAGTTCTCACAGAATATGATGTGCTTAAGACGCGGTGTGAAAGAGATTTGCCAGTCTGTCCGTAATAGATTTTATCACACATTTTGCAAGGAATTTCATATATGCAGCCTGGAAGATCTTTAGGAGAATTTTTGATTACTAAACTCTTGACATTAATATACTGAAAACAACATTTATGTTAAAAAGCTTTAAAATTCTAGGAATATCTAAAAACCTTTCATCATAAGGTAATTTAGAATGTTATGCTTACTAAATTCAAGTTGTTATTAGTTGAATAAAATGTTTTTTCTAGCTCTTTTCCATGCCACATCTACAAAAGTCCTTGGGTATTTGATTTTCAATGCAATATCATAAAATAGTTTTAATTTCAGCGTCAATAAACTGCGGGCTACAGACACGTAAAGCCTTAGGAACATACCCAGAAAAAACAGAGAATTTAACATTTTGATGGTGATTGGAGTAGTAATGAACAAAAGAGGCAATATTAGTTGATTTTCGAAAGACTGAAAAGGTGAAATTTCTATCATTTTCTATGGACAGTACATCAAGAAAATTCAAATTACAATTTCTTTCTTCCTCTACAGTAAATTTTATAGAAGGGACTAAATTATTGAGATTATTAAGGAATTCCTGGAGGTTTTTCGTGAACTGGCCAAATACAGAAGATATCATCCACGTATCTAAACAAATAACTTTTTGGGGCAAAATTCTTGGTAAGAGTTTTTGTCTCAAAAAATTCCATGTAAATATTGCTAAGGGACAAGGAGATAAGGGATTACCCAATGGCCATGCCAAACTTTTGTACAAAAAATTCCCCATTGAAACAAAATTTACTATCTTTGATACATAACCTTATGAGACTAATGAGATTTTCTACACTTAAGGGAATGTCATGACACTCTAATTCCTCTTCCAAATATTCAAGTAAGTCATCTACAGGCACTTTTAAATAAAGAAACAACATCAAAACTAACCATATTAAAATCATAATTCAAATTTAAACTATTCAATTTGTTTATAAAATCAACATTGTTTTTAACATTCGTGTTAGAAATATTTCCTACCAAAGAAGTAAGCTTTGGTGTGTTTAATGGTAACCTGGACTGTGTCGACATCTCAAAATCGTTTTGTTATTTAGAAAAATTGAATCAAAACCTATGCCCTGATGATATCAATATTTGTAAAGGTATTGTGTATGGTGCTATGAGTAAACCTTCTCCCCCTAATGTACCCGTGAGATTTCTCCAGGCTTTAAGAAAAGAAATAAAGAAGACGAAACAGTGAAGGTGACAAAAGCAGATAAATCTAATGCAGTGGTAATTATGAATAAAAGTGACTATATAAGTAAAATAATGACATTGCTAAATGACACTGATACTTATACGAAACTGAGGTCTGACCCTACACAGACAGTTAACTCCCATTTTAATAAACAAATTAAATCCATTTTGAAGTGCTTGGACCATTTAATTAAACAGTTTACACCGCAATGCGCCTCCCTACCTTACATTGATGGTTTAGTCAAGACACAATAAAATCAATAACCCTATCAGACCAATCATTAGTTCAGTGGCTCAGTTTCGTATAATTTATCTAAATGGCTTGTAAATATTCTTACTTCTTTGGTAGGAAATATTTCTAACACGAATGTTTAAAAAACAAGTTGATTTTATAAACAAATTGAATAGTTTAAATTTGAATTATGATTTTAATATGGTTAGTTTTGATGTTGTCTCTTTATTTACAAAAAGTGCCTGTAGATGACTTACTTGAATATTTGGAAGAGGAATTAGAGCGTCATGACATTCCCTTAAGTGTAGAAAACTCTCATTAGTCTCATAAGGTTATGTATCAAATGATAGTAAATTTTGTTTCAATGGGGAATTTTTTGTACAAAAGTTTGGCATGGCCATGGGTAATCCCTTATCTCCTGTCCTTAGCAATATTTACATGGAATTTTTTGAGACAAAAACTCTTACCAAGAATTTTTTTGCCCCAAAAAGTTATTTGGTTTAGATACGTGGATGATATCTTCTGTATTTGGCCAGTTCACGAAAACCTCCAGGAATTCCTTAATAATCTCAATAATTTAGTCCCTTCTATAAAATTTACGTAGAGGAAGAAAGAAATTGTAATTTGAATTTTCTTGATGTAACTGTCCATAGAAATGATAGAAATTTCACCTTTTCAGTCTTTCGAAAATCAACTAATATTGTCCTCTTTTGTTCATTACTACTCCAATCACCATCAAAAATGTTAATTCTCTGTTTTTTCTGGGATGTTCCTAAGGGCTTTACGTGTCTGTAGCCCGCAGTTATTGACGCTGAAATTAAAACTATTTATGATATTGCATTGAAACTAAACAAATACCCAAGGACTTTTGTAGATGTGGCATGGAAAAGAGCTAGAAAAACATTTTATTCAACTAATGACAAACTTGAATTTAGTAAGCATAACATTCTAAAATTACCTTATGATGAAAGGTTTTAGATATTCCTAGAATTTTAAAGCTTTTTAACATAAATTGTTGTTTCAGTAATATTAATGTCAAGAGTTTAGTAATCAAAAATTCTCCTAGAAAGATCTTCCAGGCTGCATATATGAAATTCCTTGCAAAATGTGTGATAAAATCTATTACGGACAGACTGGCAAAATCTCTTTCACAGCGTCTTAAGCAACATCAATATTCTGTGAGAACTGGGCAAATATCGAATGCATTATTTGTACATATGAGAGATTTAGACCATCCTATTAACTGGAGTCAAGCAAGAGCCTTAGTCCCATGTAATGACACAGTTAAAAGGAATATCATTGAATCTTGTTTTATCAAGTCAAATAATAGAAATGTTCTAAATTTAAGTCTTGGTTTATTTAAACTTGATGCTTTCATAATGAAAAAAGTTGTAGATAAATATAAGCAACAAATTAATATATTCAGTTTTTACATGTTTTGGACTGTAAAGATACTTTGTAATTTCGGTTAGGGTCAGAATCTGTTTAAGTTTGTGACCGTGTGATATCCGATAATCCTGGATTATCCCTTTTCAATTTTTACCATTTTGATAATTAACCATCTGGTATTCCTGATCTTGTTTGTACCTGAGGCCTTCCTCTCCGATTGTACTTTAGTAGCTCCTTGACGATGTCTGAATAAAGACGAAAGCGCTTGGATTCCTGCTATCATTTCCCGTGGTATTCGCTTATTTATGAAGTCACGTGCATGCATACTGTGATTTTTTTTTTAAGCATATATATATATATATGTATATTGAGGTCTGTTATTTTTCTCTCTCTCTCTCTCTCTCTCTTCTCTCTCTCTCTCTCTCTCTCTCTCCTCTCTCTCTCTCTCTCTCTCTCTCTCTCTATATATATATAGATATATATATATATATATATATATATATATATATATATCTTAAATTAAGAAGTAATTCCTAAAGCTATTTCCACCTCTACTTATCATTATTATTATCATTTTGATTTTGAATACTTCTATTCATATCACCATTTCTATAAAAAGCAACAGTAAACAAAACTCTCGTCATTTCTATAAAGAGCAACGATAAACAAAACTGTGCGCTGGGCAACTTGCCTCACACAACATGCCATGAAGAATTCAGGTATAATCTCCCACACGGGAACAGACTGTTGTAATGCTAGGCATTTGCAGGTATAAAAGGAACTGCAAACTCAGGGTTTCAAACTCTTCACATGTCGACGCTTAAAAAAAAAATCAATAAATAAAATAAAATAAAATTCTAAAAACGGGAGAGTTTCTCTTTTAGAAATACTGACATCCAGTCCTCCGGCAGGTAATTAAGAACGTGATTGGCATTTCTGAACTGTTTTATGTGATCGCAGTAATAAGTGGTACGAGCAACAACCTGAAGGAGTGATAGAAAACGATCAGGCAAAGATCCTCTGGGACTATGGTATCAGAACAGATAGGGTGATACGTGCAAATACGTAGACCAGACGTAACGTTTATTGACAAAATCAAGAAAAAATATCACTCATTGATGCCGTAATACCATGGGACACCAGAGTTGAAGAGAAAGAAAGGGAAAAAATGGATAAGTATCAAGGCTTGAAAATAGAAATAAGAAGGATATGGGATATGCCAGTGGAAATTGTACCCATAATCATACGAACACTAGGCACGATCCCAAGATCCCTGAAAAGGAATCTAGAAAAACTAGAGGCTGAAGTAGCTCCAGGACTCATGCAGAAGAGTGTGATCCTAGAAACGGCGCAGATAGTAAGAAAAGTGATGGACTCCTAAGGATGCAGGATGCAACCCAGAACCCCACACTATAAATGCCACCCAGTCGAATTGGAGGACTGAGATAGACCAAAAAAAATTAATTAATAATAATAATAATAATAATAATAATAATAATAATAACAACAACAACATAGGAAGGAAGTAGACCCTCTTTTAAGCATGTGCGAATCTATTCTATATCGAATTTTTAAAATATTTTTTATAATTACAAATTTTATTATAATTACTGGTCGATACTGACGAGCGGGAAAAGCGAATTTTAAGAAAAATTTAAAAAATTCAATATAAAATCAATTCGCACACACAGCTGTCCTTTTCAACAAAATAATAATAATAATAATAATAATAATAGTAATAATAATAATAATATGCTGGAAGTAAACCTTATTTTAAACATGTTTTATTAGAAGTAATTGCTGCCTCAGCTGCGTTAATTTTTATATAAAGAGAAAACAATAATTAGAAAAATAGAGAAGAACCTTCATAAAATTAACGCAGCTGAGGCAGCAATTGCTTTTAATAATAATAGTAATAATAATATAATAATAATAATAATAATAATAATAATAATAATAATAATAATAATAATACAAGAGTATCTACGTTGAAAGCAAAGCCTTAACAATAATAATGGTAGCAATAACTTATTTTAATAAGTATACAGGAATAGCCAGTGACGTCTGCAAGCAACCTTGGCCTAAAACACTGAGAGACACACACGCCTGAGTAATGTATAGCAACTGCGATGTAACAAGTATCAATATTCGGGGGTCCTTAATGATTCACAGTTTCGCACGTCCTTGCGTGGCCGAGCTGCTATAGCATAAATATTGCTGAATAACACAACCGTTCTGCATCACGACAGTTCTATTTTTGCATTCCTCCTGAGCATCATCAAGAATAGGATATGTTTATCTGTCTACACACCCACACACATATATAATATACATATGTAAATGCAATAGCCACATTGCCCTCTTAACTTCTCTAATTCTTTGCTCTCTCTCTCTCTCTCTCTCTCTCTCTCTCTCTCTCTCTCTCTCTCTCTCTTTTGATACGATTGACAATACAAAGCCTCGAGATCCAACTTCAAAGAAATATGAAAGAAACCATAGATATCCGGTAGCGACGAGGTCACCTTGCCGACCTGTCCTGGTAAAAATGACCAGTAGATTCTACATACACACCACACACGCAAACAAATATATATATATATATATATATATATATATATATATATATATATATATATGTGTGTGTGTATGTGTGTGTGTGTGTGTGACGAGTATGTTTGTGTACACCGATGAACTGTTTTCACTTGCGAGAGAATGGCCTCAAAAGTTGTTTATCCTGTCGATCTTATTAATTATCATTAGCCCATCCTCTTTTTCTCAACTCTGGCTGCAACCCACCACAGTCGACTAAGAACACCATAACGAAATGACCCTAAAGTACTTCGCCTCGCACGGTGTCCGTAGCCTGGCCCTCTCTCGTTGGAGAGGCCAATAGCATGACCATATGCCATCCAATGAATCAGTGACACGTCTTCTAATCGCTACAATTTTGGTAAGGTTTGACAATTTCGGGTTTGGTCAATACTTGGAAGGGTAACACCGGTCCACCAAGACCAGATAACAACAAAAGGGTGGATCGTAGGGTTATCAATAGCCAGGTCTCAAACAAAAAAACAATAATAATAAATAAAACTCACTTGCAAAATACCTCAGCAGTCGAGTGTCAGGGCAATGGGTCATAATGAGGCTCCAATAATGGTAGAAAGAGAATCCAGAAACAAAAGAACAAAATTAGAACAGCGATGACATGATTTTTCCAGCGTCGCTCAATATACCTATTTGGAACCAGCTTATAAAAATAACTAAAACAATTATTTATTACTTTCTTCCTAGTAGTGAAGCTATGATGGACGCGAGCGAATATTTTTTTAAAACAAATCAACAAATAGAAAATCTGTTTTCCCACACATACCTTGTTTGTTACTGGCAAGCAAGGTCAGCATTTGATTGATTTCCAGAGGAGAGAGAGAGAGGTAGAGAGAGAAGAGAGGAGAGAGAGGTGGGGGAGGGGGGGGAGGGGTATGTGGAGGGGTAAGTCAATAAATAGAACATACAAGCAAGCATAGCATTTGATGGACTTGCTGAGAATAAATAATAAACGAGAGAGGACAGGGAGTTCAATAATAAATACACCTTTGCTTAAACAAAAATCTTTTGTAAGTTTTTATCTTCCATAAAAAAAAAAACAGCAGGAATCACAAGCAAGCGCAGTTTTGCGCAAAGCTGCATCGATTTTGTTTTGACAACTGTGAATGTTTCGAAGATGTGGTTCAGGAAGAATTTCCGACCTGTCTAAGAAAGATATCTATTTCATTTTTACTTTTGTAAACTGAAGATTCGTCCTGAGTGTTTCGCGAGTATTTCGTTTATAATGAAATTCTGCTCTAAACATATGGCTGGTATCTGCCCCGATTTTCCTTTTTTGTTAAGGCAGGAGTTTTGCTATTCTTTCAAATGTATACATAATTATTTTTACCAAACTGCATGCAAAAAAAAACAAAAACAAAAAAAAACCCCCTCATACGAAAAAAACCTGACTGCTGAAAGTTTCTGAAATATGTAACATGACAGCACCTCACTTGCAAATATAAAAAATGCATGTCATTTGCCACTTAGTTTTTAAAAGTGCATGTCATATACAGTTTAGTATTTAAAAATGCATGGCATTTAAAATATATTTTTTAAAAATGCATGTCAATTACAATTTAGTTTGAAAAAATGCATGTCATTTACAATTTACTTTTGAGAAATGCAGTCATTTACGATTTTTTTTAAATGCATTTCATTTACGATTTAGTTTTTAAAAGTGCATGTCAATAAAACAACTTATGTTTTTAAAAGTGCATGCCATTTACGATTTAGTTTTAAAAAATGCATGTCATTTACAATTTAGTTTTTAGAACAGTAGTAACTGACAATCTAGTCTTTAAAATGCATGTCATTTACAATTTAGTTATCATACTGATACGGAGAAACTGGTACTTTCTGTAACGTAAAAACTACGAATTCGAATAAAAATGATGAAAGGGTGAACCGGAGGCCAATGTTGTATTCAGTTATTGCTCTCCTGTTTCATACGTAAAACAATTACCGATAATTTTTTTTATTAGGTCAATTACCTTTTTGCAAAGCTAATAGTCTCATTGTCCAATTTCCCTCAAGGTACTTTAATCCTCTCCTACATTTGCTTGTCCTCTTCAAGCAACTGACTGCGACATTTTCCCTTCCCATAAGTTCCTAATCTTGTGATTTCATCACACAGGGCGATTTTGGACTCATAATGCCACCAGAAAACAAGTTACGAAAATTCTGGTAAACTGGGCGGAAAATTTTAATTGCTCTTAATGCCAACTTGGTAACCAAAAGCGACTAATCAAGAACAATTCCCAGCTGGTTTCTTGTCCTATTTTAACCGTGAATAATCTATATAATCTCTAGATTTCAAAGTTCACGCAAGAATTAAAGCACAGCTATATAGTAATTCGCTACTGAATTCTGGAGTCTAGCTTTCAAATTTCACGTACAAATAAAGTATAGAAATTCGCTATTGAATTCTGGAGTCAAGCTTTCTAAGTTCACGTAGGAATTCAAGCATGGCAATTCGCCACTGAAATCTGGAGCCTAGCTTTCAAAGTTCATGCAAGAAATTAAGCACATTAATTCGCTACTGAATTCTTGAGTCTAGCTCTCAAAGTTCATGTAAGAGTTAAAGCATAGTAATTCGCCACTGAATTCTGGAGACCTAACTTCCAAAGTTCACGTAAAAATAAAGGAAGAATTCAAGAACAGCAATTCGCTACTTAATTCTGGAATCTTGTGCGAGGTGCAGCAGTTGCAATGAATTCCTAAAAGCCGAGTGACAGAATAATGTTGAATTGAAATTAGGCACCACATCATCTGCTATATTTATTCATTCTGCTTTTACCTTATGCCGACCGGTTCGGATTTCGGATTCCCACCTTTTTTCTTACTATGGGCACCAATTTTTGTCTGTGGAAGCTTTGGAAATTAGCGGTCTATTAGAATAGTAATAATAATATTGATGATAATAAAAATCCGCAATTATATAGTAAAGTATATTATTGTTTTTTATTTTTCATTTTCCATAGTAATATAATTTACTATGTAACTAGATTTTTATCACACTGTTTTTCACGAGATTGTGAATTTCATAACAACAACAACAACAACAACCATAATAATAATAACTAAGTAATAATTAATAATAAAATAATAATTAATTAATAATAATAAACGTTCAAACATTCAAAAGGTTACGGGGTTTTTTCGCAAATATATGGTCTTGGAGGAAGTTTCCACTGAAAGGTCAAAACCAGCGACCTCCCGCCGTACGCTTTCATATATCCCAGTATTAACAAATATCCAGAGAACATAAATGAAAATCGTTGTCGAATATGAACAGGCATGGACGCGCTCACAGTGGTCTTTGTCTTCTCTGCTTCCCAAACCTTTATGGGCAACGGTTAATTGCAAAGTACAACCACACCAGACAACCGCAACAGCCGATGATGAATTTGAAATTTAAATGCTGGCTGGTGCGTGAATGAATTTTTTACATTTTTTTACTCCATATACATACAGACAGGAATATATATATAGAACATTAGCTATACAGAGAGAGATTATATTACATGTATAGATTATATTATATTATATAGATATATATATTATATTTAGGTTATATATATATCTATAATATACATATACATATATAATATAATATATAGTATATCCATATATATATATATATATTTAATATGTGGGTGTGTGTGTTGGTGGGTGAATCTATGTTTAATATATTATATATATATATATATATATATATATATATATATTAGATTATACATATATATATATAGTATTAAAGTTTACAATTATATACTGATATTATATATAATAATATATACATAATAATAATAGTATATATTTTATTTACACAACAATCAAAATATATATATATATAATATATATATATATATAATATATATTATATATAAAAGATAAAGATAGTAATTATTGATTTATATATCTACAAACTAATATATGTCCTTAAACCCACGACAAAGGTAAAGGTTAAGGGGAACTGGGAACTTTGAACAAGTACTTTTCGGCCATCCTTCTAAAAAATGGATTCAAGGATATTCTCAAGCAATTGTTCCTTCGTGCTACAAATTGGATAAAGAATATGTAATTATATAAAGCGTAATTTATTTTTAATCTTTTCGTTGCTGAAAAGCGCTCTATTTGGGGCTGTAAAATTTTCCAGCAACGTTGCCGAGTTAAAGCTGGATGGCTTCGGGATCCCCCAACCCCGGTTACTTGTGGACCATGGGGTACCATTTAATATGAAGTTCTCTATCTCGTACATTTCAAAAGTTTTGGTAAAGTTTAAATTATTATCGCTCCTTTGGCCCTCTTTTAGGGGTAAAGGGCAAGGGCCTTTGGCAATCTACTCGTCCCAAAAATTGAAATCCACCTACCTAAAGTCCCCACCTAGCCCAGTAGTAGCCCTACAATTGGGGAACAGTTTTCGTAGGACTTATCCCACGACTCCATTAAACCGGGACCCAAAATCATCAATCTATGGAAGTAAATAAACGAGTTGGAAAAATAATACAAGCCTTTAAAAAAAACAGATGAGAGAGAAGGAGAAGGAGAGAGTGAGATGATTAGGCGCGATGGAGAAGAGAAGAGAGAGAGTCTATTAGGGAATATTGTCTCCCAAGTCAATATTCGCCTGGGTAGTAACAATGTCTCCAATTTGCCTACAGGGAAAGAAGAAGTTTCCATCACTCCTCCGCCCCTCTCCTGGAATTGGGAATGGAGATAGTCTATTTCTATTCCCGCATCCTGGAATCTGGATTTGGAAGGCGGGGGGTTTTTTTCTATCTTCGCCCCCCTTGTAAACATACAATTTAAAGATATTCATTAATGGCTATCGTTTATTTATTTGATGTTTTATTTTTCACGACCAGTTTTCACGGCTCGTAATATTCCGTCAAGTGGTGATAAGGAAAAAAGCATTGGTCCGGATGATAGAGTCAACTTTAATGAGTGAAAGGAACAATGAATATCTACGGACAATATTTAGAATTAGCCGATATTCTAAGCCCGTCTGCCTCCACGTGCATCTGTGATTTTTTAAGCACACACCCAACAAATATATATTAATATTAGTAATATATAATTATATAACGTTAATTAGATATATGAGTCATATCACATCTTTACCGTGATTTCATATACATGCATCGGAAACTACAAATGTCCTTTAATATTTAATTCGCTCTACCACCTCGGGAATAATAATTATTTTCCATAATATGTTTAACCGAAAACCAATTTCTATTAATCGACTAAAAATTCCCCTTAGGTTAAACATATATGAAAATATATTTTCCAATTCGAGGTAGAGCAAAATTTTAGATATTAAAGGACAATTGTGGCCTCGATAATATAAAATATATACTATATATATATATTATCATATATATATTAATATTATATATATATATAATATCTATATAATAATGTGGTGTTGTGTATACACCACACACATGAGTATTACGTGCATAATTACGTGTAAAAATGCAGTGAGAATTCTCGTACCTTGGCAGGGGGCTCATTACCATATTAATCATCAAATGCACAAGAACAACCTTGGTCGCGTGCCCCAACGCCAAAACTAACATCTCGCAATAACGCGATGGCACTTAATAACATTACTTCTTACACATCATTATAATGGATTTTCTCTTACCATCAATGACGGCATCGTAGGGACACTTTGAAATACATGTTGTTATACATTGAATCGATGTATGTACTTTCTTTGCAACAAATATAGCCTACGGGTCATGCATTCCACATCTACAAATAACTACGACCAGGTCTTCAACAAGAAAATGTTGATCAGCCCACCATAAATAATATACAATATTGCCGTCATTTTCCAAGGACAGGTAAATTAAGCAAAATAATGGCCAAGGATCCTCATAAAACTCTCGGGTGAGCGTCACGCTGATCATAATTTTAATAATAATGATTCAATTATGTTGATATCTCCCTCAACTCTAGTTATATTCATCATCATCATCAGAAGTATTAATTAAAAATTTAGAAGATTCTAAATATATCTACACATCTCGAGAATATGATCAGTGGAGAATATTTACCTTGCACAGTGGTTACGATATAAAAACAAAACGACATATATTAGAAAATATCTGCACAATAAACCAATGAAAACTTCTTCAATGACAACTATATTAATAGTAATAATAATAAATATCCTTCCAACTAATGAATAATCAATTTTATTTTTAATATTAATAATAATACATAAGGCAAGAAACACTATTCTGCTCCAAGCAAAATTCAACCCTAGCTGTACAATTTAAGCGAGGAGGGTCATTTTTACGTGATTATGATTACCTACATAATGACTGTAATGATAATGATTACGAACGCATTACATGGCCCTACCTGTACGAGCGACCTTCACGTAGCATGTTTTAAAGCCGTTTAGCAGTACATGATGGCTCTAATTACTTGTGTAGGCTCGGCCTAGAAGGCTGTACCATTAAGGAACCAGGAGGGGGTTGGCCCAATAAGGGTGGGTTGGGAGAGGGGTCGGGGCCGCCGAAGAACCCCTCTCCATGATTCAAAGTGCAGCGATAGGTAGTTCCGCAATTTGACCCAAATTGTTGGTGATGTAGGGTCCTCCACAGAAGTCTGCGTACGAACGGGGTAGGGGGTGGGGGGGGACAGGGGGGGGGGGGGGGGGGGGGTAGCAACGGGGGGAACTTGTCTAGGGGGGGGGGTGATAAACAAAAAGGCCCAACCTTAGGGGGGACTTCGTCTTCTTCACCAATATTTTCCTTGCATAATTTTTCAAGCATCAGGACCAAAAATACATTATTATCGTGTTTGGTATTAAAATATATTACAATTCATGGTCCAAAACATTCAATATTATTATTATTACTATTATTATTATGTTTTTATTCCAATTATATCAATTCATGGCTCAAAATATTATTATTATTATTATTATTATTATATTTTGAATTCCATCCAAAGTTTAAATTTATATATTCTACCTAGAGCCAGCACGAAAACCTAAACGACTTACTTCAAAAATGAAAAGTCAAGGCAACTCAGCAAAGAACCAAAGAGAAAAAAGATAAAGCTAGCTTAAGTAAATGATGAAGCATAATCAAATAAACAGCACAACTTAGGAACGTAAAAACTTCAGTGGGATTGGGGGGGGGGGGGGGGGCGACAAACGTAGGCATTAGCCACCGCCCTCCAGAAGAAAACAGATGACTGGAGCGGAAGAAGAGGCCATAAAACGGAAAGGTTGAAAATATGAACAAAAGTTTTTCGGGAGCAACTCTGGGAGACGAAGCGAAAACCGGAATGGGACCTGGATAGGGTTCTTGAGGTTGAAGGGAAGAAAAGGCCGCCAGAATAGGGAGGTTGAAACGACACACTACACACACATGTTTGCCCAATGGTCGGAAACTCAGGATGACGTACGGTTTTCCGGGATCCTGGATGCGGCCACTCGGGTCTCTCCCGTCTCCTCCCGACCCAGGTACTCTGCTGAGTGGGATATGGGTCTGAGACACTGCTCCTTCTGCTGTTTGCTTTTTTTTTTTTTTTTTTTTTTCGGACTGGATAAAGGAATTAATTATTCATGTAAAAGAAACCAAACCAACACACCACACCACCCACACACACACACCAACACAACACCACATATAATAAGTATATATATATATAATATATATATAATATATATAGATATAATATATATATAGATTATATACAATAGAATATATGTTGCGTGTGGTGTGTGTTGTGTGTGTTTTTGTGTGTGTTTTGGTATTTCTACAATATGATATAACTTCTTTATCAGTCCGAAAAACAAAAAAAAAAAATAAAAAAAAAAAAAAAAAAAGCAAAGCAGAAGGAGCAGTGTCTCAGACCCATATCCCACTCAGCAGAGTACCTGGGGTCGGGAGGGAGGAACGGGAGGAGAACCGGAGTGGCCGCCATCCAGGATGCCGGAAACCGGGAAAAACCTTATCAGCCTGAGTTCCGACCATCGGGCAAACAGAGTGTGTCCTTCAACCTCCCTATTCTGGCGGCCTTTTCTCCTTAAACCTCAAGAACCCTATCCAGGTCCATTCGGTTCGCTTCGTCTCCAGATTGCTCCCGTAACTTTTCATATTTTCACTTCCGTTTTATGGCTCTCTTCGCTTCCAAGTCATCTGGTCTTCTGGATGGGGGCGGTGGCAAATGCCAGACGTGTCCCCCCCCCCCCCCACCCCCCCCCCCCCCCAACCACTGAAGTTTTACTACCTAAGTGTGCTGTTTATTTGATTATGCTTCATCATTTCACTTAAAAGCTAGCGATCTTTTTTCTCTTTGGGTTCTTTTGCTGAGTTGGCTTACTTTTCATTTTGAAGTAAGCGATTTTAGTTTTCGTGCTGCTCTGGTAGAATATATAAACTTAATGATAATAATAATAATAATAACTAATAATAATAATAATAATAATAATAATAATAATAATTATTTGCACCATGTAAGTTGTATATAATTGGAAAAATAAAACATAATCAATAACAGTAATAAAGAATAAATTATTAAATGTTTTTGGACTGATTGTAATTATATTTTTTAATACAAAAACACGATAACTAAATGTTATTTGTCTGATGCTTGAAAATATGCAAGGAAAAGATTTGTTGAAGAGAGAACTGGAGTCCCCCCCCCCCACCCCCTACCCGGAGGAGCCCAAAAGCAATTACGGTTGACAAACATATATAATATAAATAATATTATTAATATATATAATTTTATATGTAATATGATGTTAATATATATTATTATATATATATATATCTATATAATAGATATATTAAATATTATAATAGTTTGCTGCTTTAGATAATGAACGTGATATGAAGAAGAGTAAGGGGAATCAAAATTTAAGTTTCAATAACACACACCACACCCAAATAGAGATCATATATATATATATATTATATATTATTTATATATATATATATATATAATATATGTTTAACCTTGTGTGTGTGCTGGTGTGTGTGTGTGTGTGTGTGTGTGTGGTTGTGGGTGTATTGAAACTTAAAAGTTTTGATTCCCCTTACTCTTCTTCATAGCACGTTCATTATCTAAAAGCCAGCAACTATATTATATAATATATATATATATCATATTATAGATATATATAATATTTATCATAATATTATTTATTAATATTATATATTGACATATATTACCATTAAAATTAAAATTATATATAATAATATATTTATATATATATATGTTTGTCAACCGTAATGCTTTTGGCTCCTCCGTCAAAAAATTCCCACGCAGCATCTAATCTACGTATGTTTGATCTTAGACAGTGACGACCAGGTAAAAGCTGTTACCGCCAGTCCACTGCGATGGAAAGCAACCTGGGAGATGACTGAAACGCATGACGAACTTGGAAGAGAGGTACTTCAGTGGCGCCATCTAGGAGGAGTTCTACCTTGAAATAGGATGCTTCAGATGAGTATTGGGGCCCTGAGTGGGGTGTTTTATAGCATAAGTGTACCACGAGTCAGAGGGAGCACTTAAAACTCCCTCTCACCGCTCTATCCAATCTGTAAGATTGATTGCCCCATTTTCTAAGTGTCTCCAAACCCTGGATTTAGACCATACGACGGATCATTTGACTTCAACGTAGATCATTATTAAGGATATATATTACATTCAGTCTTCCTATTAAAGCAATCCCACCTCATTTTTAGGTTGTCTGCCATACAATTCCCCTTCCGAAATTCTTCACCATTTATCATAGGCCGATAGACACTTTCTCCCTCTTATGGCATTCTCCAACATCTGTATTTAGGCCGTTAAAATTATACTTCCTAATCCAGGACTTTTTCAGTCATTTCAGCAAATAATCAAGATGAACGCTGCTCTGTTCCCTCTCTTTCTCCCAGCCACAAGAAGACACAATGTCCCTTTTTTTTCTTACTCGTCCGTCAAGAAATGGCACCAAAGAATTTCCTTGAATACGATCGACATCATAGAAACACTTCAGGCGTTAAACATCAAATGAGATAGAACCAGCGTATTGAATGCAATTATGACAGAAAGAAATGGAAGAGTGGTTTAGGCCACTGCTTGCAGGGATGGAAAACCCACCATGCAAGGCAATAAATAGACCTGCTGAGAATAAGGCATTGATACTAAGGCTGTTTATAGCTGGTTATTTCTCTACTTCTACGTCTGTTTGTTTGTTTGTGTGTGTATGCGCAGGAGTCCCAGCATGGCAGGTAATAAATAGACGTGCTGAGAGAAAGCAAGCCCCTCCCCCCCGGGGGCATCTCGTTGGTGCAGAGATTAGCTGAACAGATGACATGGGACATGGGCCCAGACGCAACCGCATGACGGATGGTAATGCATTTACATAGAGGCAAAACTTTATTAAAACTGCAAATGAATAGTAAGTGACGCAATTCATAAAATTTGAAGATCAAATGTCGTTAGGAATGTATGAATACGTATAAACTTAGTTTAGGCATCGAAGAATTAAATACGAGTTAGTGTGAATTACGACGAGCTTTTTTTCAATGTATTTGATAACGTCAGTATCAAACATGCACTGGATTCTGTACCCAAACACACACAAACTTATTCTATGCATGTGGGTGGGTGTGTATGTGTGTGTTTGTGTGTGCTAGCGCGCAGGCGCGTACACGTGTTATGGCGAATCCCTCTCGCCTATTTCTCTGTTCTCATCCCAAATAAATCCTAAATCCCCGGCAGAGGCTTAAAATAAGGCGAACATAATCGCATATATGAAGCCTATCGAACAGAATGAGGTCTCGTGGTCCGAACGGTGGAAAGTTGAGGGCTCGACCAAAAAATATAGTTTTTCGTTAAAATATTAAAAAAAAAAGAAGTTTTAGGAATCACAATGTTTATTTCATAAATAGAAATAACGGCTGGATTCAGAGAGACGGACTATTATAGTGAAGTTGAACTGTAATATCTCTGTACTCGGTAAACCCATCTCTGTTTATTTCTCCGCTTGTCTGCACCCTCTCTCTCTCTCTCTCTCTCTCTCTTTCTCTCTCTGTCGCAGAACACCTACTCCATTCTGCAACTGGTGACATCCCAACACCATTACCTTTGCTGGTCTCTCTCTCTCTCTCTCTCTCTCTCTCTCTCTCTCTCTTCTCTTGCTTGGGAGAACTACACTGTCTTGGAGCAGTGCAAACTTCAAGGTCACCCTGACCAACCATCTAAAAATAAAAACGAATCACACACAAAAGATTTTTCAAACAATGTAAAACAAGTCTAATTTATCATTTCATGAGCGGTTATGGATCTTTTAGTCCCTAATGCTTCTGAAACTATTGATTCCAAAGAGAAATGAAAATGTCGATTAAAGCAATCATGTCGACTACACCCTGGCAGGCTTCATTACCCATGTGCACGCTTTTCACTTAATACTAATAACAATGATGAACGAAATAGTAATAAAAATATTATCATCATTATTTTTTTTTTCTTGGTCTATCACAGTCATGCTATTCGACTGGGTGGTATTATAGTGTGGGGTTCCGGGTTACATCCTGAATCCTTAAGAGTCCATTACTTTACTCACTGTGTGCGCTGCTTCTAGTAAGTAGCACAATCTTCTGCATGAGTCCTGCAGTTAGTTTTTCCAGGTCCCCTTTCAGAGATATTGGGGTCGTGCGTGCCTAATGTCCTTATGATTATGGGGAGTTCCCACCGGCATATCCCATATCCTTCTTATTTCTATTTTCAGGTCTTGTTACTTATCAGTTTTTTCTATCTTATCTACCCTGGTGTCCCGTGGTATTGCGACATCAATGAGTGATACTTTTTTCTTGATTATTATTTTATTATTATTATTATTATTATTATTATTATTATTATTATTAATATTCAGTAGATGATACCTATTCATATGGAACAAACCCACCGGGGGCCATTGACTAGAAATTCAAGCTTCCATAGAATATGGTGTCCATTAGGAAGAAGTAAAAGGAAATACGTAAAGGATGATACCCCACTTATTTTAAAAGAATAATAATAATTAAATTAATAAAATAATAAACAGTTGAAATGTATTGTAATGCAAGGAGAATAGTATCAGGGAAGTAATGCATTGTAATTTTGCTTGAACCCTTTGCTTGTGAACTGAAACTAGTGACATTTTTTTAGAATTACATTTACATAGCTACGCTTTCTTCTAAATAATACTCCAAGATTTAGTACACAAGACAAGGTTCTCATTACCTTCACCTTAAATGATTAGCATTGTTCTACGTAGTCTTTAATAATGAAAATAATGACAATAGCAAAAACGTTAAGCACAAAAACGGTACTAATAGTAATCCAACCACTACGACAATTAATAATAATAATAATAATAATAATAATAATAATAATAATAATAATAATAATAATAATAATAATATGTATTTTGGTAGAAGACCCTCTTTTAGGCAAATTAAGCGAGTTGATTTTATATATTGTTTTTTCTATTTTCCTTATAATTCGCTTCTCAGGCTCAGCGATGTTTCTGAGTAACTGGCCAATATTCATATTGGGAATTTTCAAAAAATGTAATAATAATAATAATAATAATAATAATAATAATAATAATAATAATAATAATAATAATAATAATAATAATAATTTGTATAGAAGTTTCTATACAAAATAAACGCGGCTCAAATAGCCATTACTTAGAAAAAAAACCCTGTATTAATGAAGGTCTTCTTCCAGCAAATAATAATAATAATAATAATAATAATAATAATAATAATAATAATAATAATAATAATTATGCACAGCATTGAAGCAATTTGGCACCAACAACAGATTCGTGCAAGAAGTTGCTATAGCATCGACTCCTCAAGTTGCTTTGTTAAATTATGGTTTTTTTTCTAAAATAAACACGCCAACTTCTTGAAGGATGACATATCAAGAGAACGAGGAAACACAGAAGCAAGAAGAGAATTCCAAAGCTTGACAACAGAGACGAAAAATCATCTGATAAAAAAATAAACCTCATCAGTGAATAAATAAATAAGAGAAAAATTTGACAGGAAAAAAAAAAAATACTAAACAAATAAATAAAATCTTCCCGAGGAAAAGAATCATACGAGAGTAAAGTTTTCCACTTCCAACATTAAAAGTCCAATAAAATAAAAACGATAAACTTTTTCTGAGAAGTTCAACAAAAATATGTATATAGAAGGCGAGGGGACGGGGGGCGATGCCGAGGATTCTATTCCCAAAGAGGGTATAAGGCCATATACCCTCCCCCCCGCCCCCCCCCCCCTATAAAAAAAAAAACCATACAAGTTACATAAGAGAAATGGAAATCCTTCTCTGAGTCTTATTGAATAAGGTAAAATCTTTCAAAAACATATTTTAATATTTATCTTTATTACAGGAATTTCTTAATATTAACGTAAAAAAATTAACATACACAAGAAAATAAGCATCTTTTTAAAACAGTAAAAGTATGATATATCCGGTATTGATAAAATGAATATTTGCCAAGGATAGCCTTAAAATAAAGAAATAAATGGTATGTTTGTCAAAAAATGAAATCAATATTAAAATGGAAAATGTTGAATGCTTATACAAGTCAAATGACTGTCCTATTCGGGAAAATAATGAAACATGAGCGACTTGAAATATTGATTATAGAAACAGTGTTTAAAAGAAGTCGCAAAATCGCAGAGATAGAAATAGCGTCTCAAAGAAGTCGCAAACTTAAAATGGACGCGTTGCTTACAGGATCCTTTTCTATAAATATATAGTACCGCTACCACATCATTAAAATGCTGAAGGGTTCGAATTCTAAAACACAAAACAGAACCCCATTTTTACAAGCGATCATCAAGCTACATCTGGACGTTATCTAACAGAACGAACTGTTACAGGGAACATCCAATATCTATTTATATATGCCGTGGTCTTTATATGCGTTTGGATGCTAATAAAGAAAAAAAAATGAACCGCATATTTATGCCAGACTGTCATGCCTCACATTCCGACGTTATATAACAGCGGGCGCCGTTACTGGGGAAAGGGACAATATCTATTTTCATTCCGTTTTCTTTATGACTCGGGGCTTATCACACTAATGACCGTAACGCGACCCTTGTCGTTGTATGGAAAAATGGTCCGTAATGACATAACCTTGGTCTAAAGCTATGTGGCCTCCTTCGGAATCCTGCTTCTGCACCCACCTACTTTTTCCCTCGCTTGCATTAACAACTTTTTACTCTCTCTCTCTCTCTCTCTCTCCATCTGCGTCAATCTACATCGCATGACGTATAAAAAAAAAAGCCACAGATGGCAGAGAGCAATTCGCAAATGGATTCCCTCTCAAACTCAAACTCATTCAATAGATTAAGGCCCTCCCCCTTTTTTTTATTTCTTTATTTAATTCGTATTACCGAAACCTCCTGTGTCTGACCCTCCCTTGCACCTAATAATGATGATGATAACACTGACGGCGATGGCACGTGTCCATTCAGTCACATATTCTTCACTTTTTCTATCTCTACACATGGCCAAGTGGCTTCTTTTTCAAATGTCATTCACTTACAATTTCATTTTTGTGTGTGTTCACCAAGAAATGAACCCATTGTGATGTCACGAGAATCTTTAAATGTACTCACTTCTTTACTTTTATATATATATATATATACTCTTATTTTTTTTTCATTATTTTCACCTGCAGTTATGTTATGCTCTTGCTGTCTATATTTTAAAAGTTTGTGCAAGTTTAAGAACTATATTTTATGAATGTGACTATGAATAATATTGACGTTCATAATATATCCCATAAGAATCTGAGGACTTTAATAATAATAATAATAATAATAATAATAATAATAATAATAATAATAATAATAATAATAATAATAATAATAACTAATACTACTTGCAAATTACGAACTTTGTTCAGGACCTGGGAACCCCTAAAAGCTACTTTCTTTGTTCATGACCTGGGAAACTCCAACAGCTACTTTCTTTGTACATGGCCTAGGAAACCCAAAAAGTTACTTTCTTTGTTCATGACCTTGGACACTCCAAAAGTTCATTTCCTTGTTCATGACGTGGGAAATCCAAAATGTTATTTTCTTTGTACATGACCTGGAAAGCCCAAAAAGTTACTTTCTTTGCTCATAACCTAGAAACCACCAAAACCTACTTTCTTTGTTCATGACCTGGGAAACCCCAAAAGTTACTTCTTCTGTACGTGACCTGGGATTCTTTATTCATGACCTGAGAAACCTCAAAGGTTAAAGTCACAGGCGTCTGTACTGATGAGTTTGGCGTCTGTCTTAATCTTCCCGTCATATGAACAGAATAATATTTATCGACTTCGTTACATTCGTTGCGTTGAACGTATAGTAATTTTGTAATGGTCTCAGCGGCGGATAATGATATAACCGTTGCCATCCCAGACAAGTATAGACAGACAAAAGGAAAAAGGGTGGGGCTTGACAACGAAGAAAAAAGTACAGCACAATGTCCCAACTTTACCAGAGGAATTTGAACATCTCATGAATCTTACGCAATGGGAAATAAACATTCCGATAAATGCCGTCACTGTGGGAATCGCAGTTGCAACTACGTTTTAATAAAAGCTTTTAGTGTCGTTATTCCCGTTATTGTAACCATGCACGCACGTGATATTTATCAAAATTCCTTCATCTTACTGAAGCATGCATCTACAGAATGGATCGGGTGTCTGTAACTAATATAGCTAGACGTCAAATGACCGACGGCGAATCAATCAAATCCAGAGAACAGAATGCTATTTGTGATAATTAAAAATAAAAGGGCAAAAGAGACGAGCTGCAAAACACTTCGAAAATTAGTTCTTGGAAGAAGACAGAAGCCTCAGCAATTAATGACCTTTCTGACGTTCAATCAAAATGCTTTACCAATTATCTCTCTCTCTCTCTCTCTCTCTCTCTCTCTCTCTCTCTCTCTCTCTTCCAAGGCTCTTTAACTAGGCACTGCTATGTGATAAAATATGCAGCTGTAAAATAATAAGATCAAAAATGCCTTCATAATAATTCAACTCCAAAGCCCACAATATACCCCCTAGCCTCTCTCTCTCTCTTCTTGCTCTCTCTCTCTCTCATCGTTCTCGGACTCTCGTCTCTCTCTCTTTCCAAGGCTCACTCTCCAGTCAAGGAGAATGGATATGATAACTATATCTTGACTCGGCTGCGTAAGCTGATGCCTATCAAGACGATATAGACGATGTCAAATAATTTTATATATGTCTCTCTCTCTCTCTCTCTCTCTCTCTCTCTCTCTCTCTCTCTCTCTCTCTCTCTCTCTCTCGTGTTGCTGTTTTGTAATTGTGGATGGGGATGATTTCCTGTACAGAATCTCTCTCTCTCTCTCTCTCTCTCTCTCTCTCTCTCTCTCTCTCTCTCTCTCTCTCTCTCTCTCTCGTAATTGTGCAGTGGCTAAGACGCTATTCTTAACGTGGGTGGGCCCGAGTTTTGATCCCAGCGCAAGAAATGAACAATCTGCACTCACTCCCTCATCCACTTCTCACTGTGGCCTTTTTTGCCCTTAGCAGTGGTCATTCAAAGGATCTGGGCTGCAGTTACAAGTGAAGATATCATAGCGAGAGCGAAACAGGAGGAGATGAAGTCGCGCGCCGATGTGGTTTGCAACTGGGAGTTGAGAAAAGAGGCTGGAGGTGTTCATGGGTATTTAATGAACTACTGACAATAGCAGACATAGTGAGGGACTACTTATATATATATATATATATATATATATATATATAGATATATATATATATATATATATATATATATATATATATATATGTGTGTAATATATATATATAATATAATAAATATATATATATTATATATATATATTTTTTTTTTTTCTATTTGAAACGGAGAAGATATCTAAGAGGTAATCACTCAGTCCCGCTGAGAAGGAACTACTCGTCCGACATTCAAAGTGAAACCTAATAAAATTCTAATAGAAGCCTGGCTTTTCCCTAGAATATTCTTAAAAAAATAAACTAAAACCAAACCTGACGGCCGTCTCCTGCCGCCTCTCGTTTTAAGAAAGGCTATCTCTATTCGTTATTCTGCACAGAAAAAAAAAACTTAACCAATTGACCCAATTTTGGTTGTCTTCTGAAGGAATTGGAACATTTCTCAGATATATGAGTCTCTCAGAAGGTGGGAAACCTACGTGCTAGGAATCCAAGCCCCTGCCGTGAAATCTAAAGTACATTTTTTGAAATATATGGGCTGTTTATTTTATTTCGTTAGTTTTTGAGTTCACACGAATAAAAAAAAAGGTTAGATGCTTTTTACTCCAGTTAAAATAATTTCATATATAAAATAAAGACGCTGTTTCATTCATTGCACTTTTACAAGTTGATAGTTTTGTGCAAGAATTAATAAAGATCAATGCTCATAGAAAGTAAACAAATGAATAGAATAAAGACAGTATAAACTTGACTAAAAGACTTCCGAACACACTCAGACCGTACGGAACACTCCCACAAAAGGCCAAATACAATAATTCATCCCTTCCCAGTCAGACATTCGAAGCCATTTTCCTTGGGTCCTATAAACATCTTTCTTACAAGGGGTCGATCTCCGGCTTCCTTCGGGGTTCGAACGAGATGTTTCGTCTTATCTACAGAGCCTTTTTTTTTATTTTTTCATAAGACTGAATAGATTAGGACAATGGGTTACTTTTACAATCACATTTGCCTCAAACGCCTCCTGTAACTTGAAACGTTAAGGTTATGGGCGTTTATGGTCCCAGCTCACTTATATGAGAGATATAGAAGGGCGAGCGCTGTGAGAAGGTCAACGTGATTAAGGCCATGCCGAATCCGTGCTCGAGTGGCAGGTAACTTGTCGTAATCGAGTGATCTTCATATAATCTTCAGCTGAGAAAGGGAAATGTCAGATGCTCCAGTTAATCTGAAGTCCCAGCTACTTCTGTGCTACGTTCAAGTGGATTTTATCTGCATTCCTTTCTACTTATCTACCTGTTCATACATAAACACACGCGTCCATACACACACAAACACACACACATATATATATATATACATACATTTTTGTCACGTACACACGAGTGACTTTTTATATATTCACAAATTAGGCGCCACAAATACACTTTAATACCCAGTTCACGATACCTCGGGAATACCTTATACCCAAGGAGAGTGCTGTTAAGAGCTTCGTCCGCAGCTAAGTGGTCAAAGTCACTATCTGCCGTAGTCGAAATCCTGCCGGGTACGAGGCATTTTCAAATTTTCAATTATAATTCCCTAGTTATAAGTTAGTCACAAGGCATAGCGACCTGGATAATAACCGATATTTGGTCTTAAGATATATTATATATATATAGATATAATACAATAATATATATTATATATATATATATAATATATATATAGAATATATAATATATATATATATTCGATAATTATATATTATATAAAGATTATTATAAATTATATATATAGATATAATAAGATTAGATATATATATATATATGATACAAACAAATAAAATACAGGACCCCCGTAAATCCACCACGAAGGAAAGGAAAAGAAAAACGAGGTGGAGTTAGTGGAGTTACAAATTAAAGGTCTTTTCGGATTCTTGGTTTCTTCTCCTTTACTTAGCCCTAAGTATAAAGGACAAGAAAGTCGAAAGAAAAAGTCTTGTAAAGAATCAATCGATTCCCACCTTTCCTTCATTTGGATTTATAGATATATATATATATGATAGATATAGATAATATAATATATATATATATATATATATATATATATATACATGAATAATTATCACATCGAAACCGTGATCCATGTTTAAATATCAATTCAAGCTACAAAATGTTCCTTTTAATATCTAAATTCACTTTACCTCCCAAATGATATATGTTTTCATTATATGTAACCGAAGGGGAATTGTTTTTTAGTTGATTGAATAAATTTCGTCCCACCATGGGATCGAACCACCGTCCAAGTGGGAAGGCGGGGACGAAAATCAGGACAGGTCAGTGAACGCTATCCCAATCAGCCAACAGATAGCGTCACTGACTGTCCTGATTTCGTCCCCGTCCACGTGGACGGTGGTTCGATCCCATGGGGTGGGGGGACAAAATTTATTGATCAAACTAAAAAATTCCCATTCGGTACATATATTGAAAATAGATCATTTGGGAGGCTAAAAAGTGAATTTTAGATATTAAAGGACATTTGTAGGCTTGGAATTGTTGATAATATATTATATATATATTATAATATATAATATAATATAGATATATAGAATGATTAATATATATATATATTTAAATATATATAGTATTAAAAATGGAAATACGTCAGGAATACCGGGTAATGCAAAGTTAAAAAATTAAAAAATATACAAAACTAAATCCCCGTATGAGGAAAATAACAAAAAGTCATCCGATACCGTACTCTCATTACACTGACGGAGGGGCACCGATGCCCCGTCTTGCATAACCTCCTCCTAATGAGCCCGGATGCCTTGCGGCTAAATGCTTTTCTTCTTCGAGAGCCACGCGATGCATTCCAGGCATGACAGAAACTAGTATGATCACATGTGAAGTTCATCAAGAACGAAACTGCATCATAAATATGAAAGTCTACTTATCGTCATTCGTCATTGGAGAGGAAACGATCAATCGCTGGTGTAATGTTTAATGACAGCTGAGCAGTTGCTAATCTCCTTAATGAAAGGACTAGTAGGGAGGGGGAGGGGGTTATTTGGCCTTGGGGGATAATAATCCCATTGGGGAATGGGAATGGGGTAAAATTTAATGGTTTGTTTATACCACTAACGGCAATCATGAGTGAACTTCCTTTGATTTTTACTTTACTTAGCACATAACTTCATGTTTCGGTGGCCTGCCTCTATTTAGGTTGGAAATGGTTTAATATGTAGAAGCCGAAACGTTTCTGTGAGATAAAAAGGTTTGATTGTTCCTGATAAGGATCAACTTCCCTCAGAATAAATCTCAGGCAATCACTTTTTTAGTTTTCTGTAAAGAACAGCTATTGAGAAGTCTATTTGTTCTTCGAAAAGATGAAGAGAAAGTCATTCACTTATGGAAATCTCAATAAGTAACTGACAACGATGAGCCCCTTACGTTGCATATAACTGGAATGATGAGGAAAACAGTAAACAAACTAAATAAGAAAAACAATACAGCTTTGAAAAGTGACACGACACTGGTTAAAAAAATGAAAACAATCTGACCCAAACTTGCGTATGTAAGAAGTGAGAAGACAAGGATGGAATCTATCAAGTCTTGAAGAGCGTGATAGCAGGTAAGTGAGGAGAGATACAGGAACAAGAAGAAGAAGGAGCCCGGCAGTTACGTAACTCGCAGGTAAGAAGAGGAGTAAGTGGGCCAAGAGAGAAACTAAGACGAACACGGAGACGCCTGCAGAGGAACTCATTAGTTTTCTCCTTGACTTCGTAAAGAGGATGGTTAATGGGTGACAACTAATTCCCATCACTTCACCTTATCCTTTCCTCTCCGTTCTTCCTGAAAGAAGGGATGGGGTCGGTTTGTGTGTTGGGGGGGGAGAGGGGAGGGGGGAGGGGGGGTTTAGGGGAAAGGCGTAGGGAGGCAAAACAGTTGCCAAGAATTGCATTGCTCTAAACATTTTCCTCCTCCCTTCTGTTTGGTGCCTTCTTTTTCTGATGTACGATTTCTTTAGCAATGCTCTCTTCCAAAAAATGTTAACGGGGGGCCATTGCCTAAATGATGATATTTAGAGTCTTTTGTTTATGTCCTCACGGTCATCCCCAACGGGCTTGTGGTACTAAACACGCCGCAGAGGTGGTGGATACATACCGGTTCAAAACCCTTGGGAGTCAGTATCTAGGAAAGATCCAAATTTGCCTAACTTAGGGAAGCATCTTCAGTCCAAGCCCATTTAATTGAGGCAACGAGGGACACCAGCCCTCTGGATAAGCTCTTCAGGATAATCACAAAAAACGAAAAGTTACCCTTTCCTCCGACTAGTCTGTCTACGTAACTGCAACTCAGACGTCACTCTCTCCCCAAGCTTCGCCGCCCACTCTACCCAAGCATGAAAGGAGATGGGCGGGCAGAGCATAACTTCAAAACAAAGGGGCTGCCAGAGTAGTAACTTCAAAACATCTGCGGCGGGAGGAGGCGCACTGGCTTCCTTACGACTACAAAAATGAGACTTTCATCTCTTTCTCTCCATCTCTTTTCCAACAGAAAAGGAGAGAGAGAGAGAGAGAGAGAGAGAAAGACCGAGAGATGACCGGACAGAGAGAACCGACAAGAGAGAGAGAGAGAGAGAGTCTCTCGCAGACTTAATACCTTTCAAAACATAAGGAGATTCACTTAACTCTCTCTTTCATACCCGCTCTCAATGAGGCGCTAAAAGCCAGCAGCTATGCAGAGAAAATCACACACTGGATAATATTAATTTTAAATCCCGGATTTCTTTAGCCTTTGTCTCTCGGCTTTGCTTTTTCCTCAGTGAGATTTCATCTCTCGTTTTTTATGTATACCAACTATATTATTATTTTTAACTCTTTTTCTTCTCTCTCTCTCTGGCCAACAAAAAGGAACCATTTTTAATGCGATCACCTCGGTTCGCCAATAGCAAAATTGGCGGCACGGGCCAACTTTTCCCTTATCAATCCATCACCTCTGGTGGCGAACAAAAGAGGGCATCATGGACCAGGTCTTTATTCAACATGGTTGTGGGTTGCAGCTATAGGAAAACAACGGGTGGGCCTCGATCGAGTGGAAACTCGTCTCGTTAAAACTGGGTTTAAACCAAGGAAAAGGTATTACCTACAAGGAGGATCTCCTTATGGAAACCGATTTCAAAGGATCATTTTCTGAGCTGTCTTGCTCCTTTTTATTTTTTTATTTTATCTTTTATATTTTTGAGTCACTAGTGTTTACTTAAGTTTACAGGGTATAGCATATAGGCAGCCAACAATAGTTAAATTGTTTGGTATTTATTTTATTTTCTTTCATTGTACTCCAAATACCGTTTTTCCAACACTTCAGCCAACAAAAAGGAAACTTTTATTCTTTATTATTTATTGCGCTTTGCTACATACAATACTCACTCACACTTAGCCAACAGAAGTTAATTTTTTACTCTATCACCTCTTTTGTGTTTACTTACATATAATCGTTTTCCCATACTCAGCCAACGAAAGTTAATTTTCATTCTATCATTTCTTCGGCGTCCAAAAAAGGGCATAAAAACTTGAGACAGCTGAACAGAAGCCCCGACAAATGTTGCGAAATGATTTTTTGTCGGTGAGGACATCGGGAACTCAGAAAGACAGATGACGGTTCCAAAATCCACTAATGAATTCCCTAGAAGAAATGGACCCCACTAACTAGTGGTCGGTAACAGGAAGGTGCTGAGAATCCCTGAAAACTAATTCGGTTTACTTAACTTGAAAACTGAGGTCAGCAAAGACACGAGCCTTCCCTTCCCGATGTCCTCGCTGAAGGAAAGTGGAGCCGCTGGATTTTCTCAAATATATTGTGTTTACATCTTTCCTTGTTACAGCAAGCAATGAGAGAGAGAGACGAGAGAGGAAACGGACGATAAACGGAGAGAGGGAGATGAGAGGATGGATGAGAAGAGAGGAGAGAGAGGGGAGTCATTTTGGCGAACTTCCGGAATTATCCAATCGTCATCCGAGATACATTTTCATTCTTTTTTCTTGGTAAACAACACTTTAATTCACTCTTTAGAAGTAACTAGAAATTGAAACTTTCAGCAAAATGATATGACCTGCAGTTTAACCAGTGGCGGACAAACCGTTTTGCAGGGGGTAGGTGGCTGGTGGTCAATGCCTCACCCCGACTGTCCACCCCGGGTGGGGTGGGACAAAAACAAAATTCCCAATGCGTAATATTATTGACAGAATTGCCTTTTTATTTTTTTTTTTCTAAATTTAAATTCTAATGAGCAAGAGCCCGTGACCGGCAATGAAGGCCAAGCCTTATTTCTACAACAACAGCATATAGAGTACTAGATTCTTTGTACGTGTGTAGGTTTTTAACGTACTACATACGAACGTAGCCAAATACACGTGCTGTGAGAGAGAGAGAGAGAGAGAGAGAGGACAGAAGAAGAGGAGAGAGGAGAGAGAGA